>NW_024067025.1:0-400455 GCF_015039405.1 Cantharellus anzutake | reverse complement strand
GAGGTCGGTATTTGGGTTTGTCAACACCCGTCGTTGCCCCACCAATATCTGCTTTCGTCCTCCGCTCGGTCCTCGGAGTCAGAGACTGAAGGATCAACACTCGTTCTAGCGTTGACTTCATCTTGGTGCGAACGGTCTGCTGCGAGCGTAAGCGGCAGGGCCTTAAATAACGGTGCATATGAATCCAGGAGAATGATATGAAACCAGCCTAAGTGGATGCAGGGAAAACCGCGCCATCATGAGACAAAGCGCAACACCAGCAGAGACAGGACTACTGGCTCACCGTTATGACAATCAACACGACCATCAATGCACCCTCGGGTACAGCGCTTGGATGACTGCGCGCATCCTGCGTCAAGAAGAACAAAGCAGCAAGGCAGATCTGCTCCACATACAACCCGACAAAGACATGCGTGATAGCCTTCGGGAAGAACAATCCGCCCGTATCAGTCGAAGGAGGCTGATCCAGCACATACAAGAACAGGTATTTCCACGTCTGGTACAGCAGGAAGAAGATTGCACATGCGAGACCATTGATGAGTGGTGAGATGACGGAGTATGCCACCGTTATTACCACGATGAGCGATACTGAGGGAAAGAGTGTCCCCCATTGAACGTCTTGAAGTGTATGCGTGATCGCGTAGACTGATCGTGGTGTGCTTCCAAGAAGGAAGAGTTTAACGTAGTAAATGATTAGGGGAACCAGTTGAAGGAGACCTCCGGCTATACCGGAAAGTTGCAGCAAAATATATCTACCGTGAGGTTCGTAATCTAATTCGAGGTCTATTTTGACGTTGTGAGACTCACGTCAAGAAAAAAGTGGATGCCCCGGGAAGGTTATTCGCAAGTAGAGTTGGAGCGGAACCGAGATTCTTCGCAAGGGGTGCCAAAGACTGGACAAGACCAGCCGAGAGTGTCACAATCAGGAAGGAGTGCTGGGCAAATGCAGATTACTCTTCAGAACCAATACCGATTGCTCTCAGGGAGAGAAACTCACAATCACTTGGAATGTAAAGAAACGTGTCATAAGGGATAACTCAAGCCCAGTTCGGCGGGGTATACCCTCAAATTGAGCGAGCACTGCAACACGCGAGAAAACAAGTCGCCCAGTTAGGCCTCTAAACAGACGTCGCAACGGGAGAACGGAGGGAGCTTACATCGTAAGATGATCGGCAGTAACATCATGAGCAATGCAAGTAAAACAGGGGGAATGATGCCCGAAATAATGCCAATCACAACTACCCGCAACAACCACCCCAGAAAACATCAGCTCAACGGCAAGAGAAAGATAAAAATTCACAACCCACCACCCGGTAAAATGACAAACCCAAGTCAACCACCTATACTTCGAACACAACGAATGCACATCGACACAGCCCCAATGAACGCTACCGGAAAAGCCCAGAGTAGGATCAACCCAGCGGTAGCCGTATAGCTGATGCCGGTCCGAATCTTCGCCTCGTAGGGGTTCATATTCAGATTACTCCAGATGACATCCTTGGGGGCCACTTCCGTGTACTTCGCAGCCATTCGATAAGGCTCATGATGAACGAGTGCCTGAGAAGCTATATGAGCTGCGATCTGTTCGTTGAAGAGCACAAAGGCACTATTGAGACGCGGGTACATTTCAGTGGATGGTCGAGTGGCATTTCGGAGGCCATTCGGTTGCGACGCGGTCTTGGTGCGAACGAATAAGGGCATTTAAACGAGAACTCTCTTCGCGGCACCATTGAATCGTGTCCACTTTCTCCCCCGAAGAATGGTAAAGAGAAAGGAAGCCAGTGGAGGAAGGAGAGTTTTAGTCTGTGCGTAGGACGTTTATTGGCAGGTACGAAACGCTCAGCCAGAGAGAGGGGCTGTTTCTCTGCATCTTTTGGACTGCCTGGAGAAAGTGCAGAGGCCCCACCCGCCGTAGGGGATTGATCGGCGACACTCGTCCCCCTTTTAGCGAGCCCCTTCCTCCTCTTCCTCTCCAGCTTGGCAGCAATATGCATCAACGTCGTCTCTGCACTCTCCAATTTCGCGATAATGTCCAGTCTCTCGTCAAACAAATCCGGCAAATCCCTCAGGTCCCTGTTAACCCACACTTTGTCCACCCCCCCAGGAAGAAGAGAGAACACACTTCGGATAGCAAGCGGGTGGAGATACTTGGGGGGACACCGGTCATCAACATGGTTTTAGCTTGGGGAGTGGCCCGATGCCCAGGATCAATCAAGTGCCGTTGACGTACGGTGATGAAGTGCCTCATTTCCTTCTTGAGGACGTATAGTATCCAAAACGTGAAGACGTACGCGAGTGTCAAGTGAGCAGCATAACGAGACTGGTCAGTTCTAGATATATTTCCGAAGGTGAATCGATCGAGTCCAGTCAGGCCTTCGTGCCGAACAGAATTGATAGGTAAAAGAATCGTCCAACTGAGGAACCAGATGGGGAGGAGCATCTTGACCATCATTCTCAAAAAGTGCACGAAGACATAGGCATCTAGGCCATTCTGACGCCGAATGTCGTCAGGATCCAAGTTGTAGATTGCTATTGGCCATGAAAGGAAACCAGGCGGGAGAGGTGGCGCACGTTTCCTGTGGAAAGTAAGGAGTTTGAGCTTAGCACGAAAGGCAGATAGTAGCTAATGGGAATCAGCGCACGAGAGAGGCGGAATGAACGTCCGTGGTTCATATATGGTTTTGAATTTCGCCCTCAACACTGTGAAGGCGACGATTTCTGCCAAAAATACCGCTACAGGTAGGACAAGTGATAGGGAAATGGAAGTCAGCCCTGGAACCTTTTCAAATCCCAAATTCAACATACCGAGATTAGTTACTAGCGCGGTGGTAAACGTTGCCACTGACGCTGTTTGTGCATTCCCGATAGTGGGCCTACGCAAATGAAAGATTGGTGAGGCAAGAGCGGAGATCACCAAGGAAAATGAGCAACATGTTGTCAGTGCCCTGTCAGGTAACCAGGAAGGCGGCAGGGGAATGAAGATATGGTCGTGATCTGGCTCGTCCCAGAGGAAAATGGCTACAAAGAGGAAGGACTTAGTGAGGAGTGATGTGCAAAAGAGTGATAGTGGATTGAATTACGCGACGCCACCCACCGCTCCACCACCATTTGCACGGTTTGAATAGTCTCACGTCACCACGTCGACTACTATACTACGTGTGCTCACTGGTCGTCAACACTGACATAGGCAACTTGTCTGGGTATTCTGAGGCTGCTGGGCCAATGCTGTGCGGTCTCGGCCTCAACACCCGAACTTGAAGGAGCTCGTTCTGACTGAATTGAAAGGAACCAGTATGTAAATTACAAAAATTCCAAATCGCGGCAAACAGGGTTCTGTCTGCTGCGGTTGCGCTGAATCGTTAATACGTTACTCGCTAGCTGACGCTGTACTGTGGTTTTGGCTTGACTATGTGAGTCCACTGTCAAACGCATCTCGGGACGGCCTTTCCGTACAGCATTCTTCTACCCAGCCGTACCGTTTCGCACTATGGGGGCCTGGTCTGGCGTCTCTAGTGCTCCTGCATTTAGGCAATCTGTTTGGACTCTGACGCGATTCACGATGGCTTATATGACGCATGGAGGAATTGGCTATCTAAATCTAGACTGTTCAAGGATGGTGGTGACATGTCACAGAAACGGCGCATATTGGCGGCCTCGTTTATGTGTGGGCTTGTGGTCCTGTCACCCTCAAAGGGAAAACTCCCTTAAAACAACTTTGACACAGAACCGCGTTGCACATGCGGAACAATCGAATCCCCCACAGCCAGGGCTTCCGATGAGCGAGCAGCCCAGCAACGTCACTTGATAGACATTTGACGCGAGCCGGAAAGGGCCCCTGGAGATCGTGGCATATTCAAATCGAATAATTTACCTCTGTGTACTCGTATCGGGAACTCCTCATCCTCACGCTCGCCTGAGCGCATAACCAACTCCTTTGTTGCAGGGACTTCCGTTCGATGGGCCTCTGCCATGGTTTTCGGTGCAATGGTGTCATCAAAGCTCGTTACGAGATCACAGTGCTCCCTCGGCTAACCTCAAGAACCGATCTTCTGCACGGGTGATACATGTATTACTTGTCGCTCTTGCTCGACTTAGTTGGCATATCGTATGAAAGAAAGTAGTTCACAATATGCTCTCTGGAGTCCCTGCTCGTCAAGAGTCTCGTTCAACTCGGCAATAGTTTCTTCGATCTTCTGCTGCCAACTTGCTTTCCTCTCTGAACCCGCTCACGATACTCTTCAGTTTTTGAAAGTGCTTCCCACAACCCAACTACAAAAGGGTGTAGCGTACCCCTAATGTATGGTTGTACTCAGGGATCAGCAATACTAGGATGGAACGGTCTATTAAAATGGATTGTGTGCAGCTCTTTCTTCATGCGTTAAAAACCCAAGCCATGCCGTTCTACAGACGACATATTGGCATGCGTCCCAAGGCCCTGCGCGCTCCAACGGAAGTCAAGCGCCCGCCACTTTGACTTGAAGTGCTTATTCAGAATCCTTGCTGATGCACTGGTGAATCTTTCAGGCTATGACCCATGCGAAGTAGCACTTTCCGGTCTCGAATATTTTCCAGGGTCATCAAGAGTGCCCGAGCTGAAGTAGGGAGATTCATCCGGAGCCGGAATTCCAACATCCCGAACAGCACCTAGATTCGCTCCCTGGAGGTTGAAATTTCACAGACCCGAGACATTTTCAGGGACTAGGACATGGGCGCCAGATAAATTATTCTTTGGGAGCTAAATGAAGCGAAGGGTCACCTCATCACGCGAAGGAACCGATGTTCGAAGCTTCGTTCGACCATTCTGTACCGGTCGGCATATGGCGGAGCAATGGGTTGCACTGTACATAATCAGTACAAGGCTGCGCGATGTATCTTGCCAGCTCTCCGACCGCTATCTGCCGGTGTCCCATCCATCCACCTTTTACCATCTCTTCTTGCAGTCGCCGGTATCCACATTCCTCGAGTCGCAATCACCTAAGTTTGAGGACCGAAGTCCCGGATGAAGAGGGTTAATCGGGCAGCCCACTAGGCCTTGATGCTGTTGGAGATTGCCTCCTGAGCGACGGTAGCAATGGTGCGTAGGGCCAGAGGCGCTAAGCACCCATCCGGACGCCGCGTGTCCGGACACCTAACCTAAGGTGTCATCTGCAACGGCTGTATGAAGAGTGACAGTTACGAGTATTGCATATTCGTTATCACCAAGTTGATGCTGTACACAAATTCTTTCCAGCTTGACTGTTGGCGTCCTTGGGCAAAAGGCCGATTCCGTCTTGCTTTGGTAACCCGAGTGAAGGGCTTCATATTCCCCTTCATGCACTGCCATAAATGCATCGATTCCTCGTCGGGGATGGTGACAACTCTCCGCCGGTTGCGTTTTCCGGTCGTAATCATCGAACATGACGATGGCATTCTTCTGGGCTATACGCCGGCCTAATTCTCCATCAAGTGACATGTCATCTGCTTCATGCGGTTCATCAATGTAGATCTAAACGAAGCCCCGTGGATGCAACTTGTTAAGTGCAGGGGACTGAAATGGTCCCGTTGGAGATCAAATTGGTTAATACAGGTGATATGGCCGTCCCCCCCAACCCAACCCACGAATGATCTGCCTTCCCAAGATCCTATCTCGAGAGCTCTGTGCGTGGATGCGGTGACCTGGTGGATCAATGATTTCCATGATCGTTGAACCAGTCCTGAGTTTCAGTGAATTCGTATTTCGCCTTCTGCATTTGTACAGTTAGTACTGTAAGTGTAGCGTGGGCTTCTCACTATGAGTCGCCATGCTGGTACGGCAACTCTCACTTGACACTATGTTGATTGCTCAGGCGGAAGAACGGATTTAATCAATCCTTTACTTCAATTCTTGTTCAAGCGATAGCGATTGGGGCATCAGCGACATAGCCCCAGGCGTTTCTCCTCCCATTGTGAAATCCACGGCAACCAGACCATTGAATCCGTTTTGCCTCTCAGCACCCCTTTAGTCAACGCACTGGGTTCCATGATCAACTGATGTGCTCACTTAAGCATAGAGAAAAGAAACGACGGCATCCCAATGATCCTCGAGATCACGCATCCCAGGATCGTACCTTCCTTACGATGCTGTCTGCTGAGCTACGAAAGCTGAGAAGCACTAATGAGACTTCAGCACCAGGTATGACAAGCGGAGTTCAAGTTTCACGATAAGTCCGACACACAGGGGCCCACTCAAATGGAGACCAATGCTCGCGAAAGGAACGGAACCGTGCTGAATCAATCTTGAGAGACAGTATTATGCTTCAAGCGATTGTCCTAGCCTGATACCGCTAAACATAGCCCCTAAACTAGCGGCTCCATCCCGCGTCTCAGTCTCAGACACTGGGTGCAGACGGCGTTCGGCATTTCCCCGATCTGGAGGCCCAACTGTCGGGGGTTGATGGCCTAACAACTCGCTTCACATCCAGCCATACAGATTTGCTTGACCTGGCCAAGTTTCATTCTGGAATGTCCCCCCGCGAGGAACGTACCTGTGCGCTCAACAAGGAATTTCTTGCTGAGAGTAAAGTGCATTCGGGTGCAGGGAATACTGGGAGGCAATTTTCTGGCGAAAAAACCCAGGGTTGAGAGGTGGAAAATAGCCTAACTGCAGGAGACGTGTTCCGACAACTATATCTCTACACAGCGTAAGCAGTACCCAAAGTTTTATATTAAGTATTCGTGGGTGAGTCCCAAATCGTACGAAATATTCTTCTCGTCCACTCAAATATTTCCAATGCAGAGTCCCTAGGTCTTGTGATTACAAGTTCAGTGAGGGTGGCTATTACAACATAAGTGACTGGTTTGACACGTTCTTTTCCATCGCTGTCGGTGTCTGGCATCGCCTAGCCAACATCTCCTAGTATCATTGGGTGATGTATACAGTCAAGGCTCATCCCATGGGGCCCATCTCTCCGGCATTTCCCACCATGTAAAGTCATGCATCGCGACCTTTGCGGGGGGTTGTGACTGCCATTCTATCCGTTCTTCCTCTGCTAATTTCTCCAGGTTCTTCGCCCCAGGTTTCCCAATCCGCTGGTCTGTTCGATAAGTGTCATAGTTCTCCACGGAATAGGCGACGCTGGTGCCACTGTCCGTTAGTCTTAGCTTTAGTGCCCAAAGGGGAAACTCACCGAGCACGAGATGCCAATAATATTTTTCCTATTCCCTTCTTCCACATATCGACGCTCGTTAAATAACACTCAGACACAATATCCGTTGGCTGCTTGATCTCTCCGTTCTCGTGGTGGTCACTCAGTCCCATTCTAAAGCGAATGTCGTGTTCAATGAAGACACTAGAGTCGAAAGCAGCCATCCCGTTCCAGCAGGCGAAAACTTGTAGTGGCATCAAGTTTTCGAATCTATGACGATCTTCCGTTCTGTCAGGCAACGGTGTTGGTGCAATCTTCTCATCAAGACTTCTAGGGTCTCTGAAGTATTTGACGAGGCCGTCGTGCTCGTACCACGGGCTAGCATGCACAACATACTTCAGTGACATATAGACTTTTCAAATGAAATTTTCCAAGCAGCTTACTCTCCGGACATCGCCCGCAGCACCCATCTGTCATACACTATTCGTCCACCCCAATCCCAGTCTACAGAGCAAGACTCATAAGCGCCTTGCTCCCGCCGCTGGTAAAGAACTTCCAAGACATCTGCGGCGCAGTAGATGATATCATTCATAAACAGCACTTCGTCAAATTTTCTGCCCGGCATCGCCTTTTCAATGGCTCCAGAGTATAGAGGTGCAAGGGCCAGATTCCTAGCGATTGCAAGTGCCTCGATCCGATGGTTGAAGCCCTTATCAAATGTAAAATTCTTCCCCTCCGAAATGATCGTGTAGGAGGTCCCCAAGTTGTCCAGGATATCCGCGACTGGCAGTGTCTTTATTGTTGATTCAGTCTGCGGAGGAATGATCAACTTACGAAGGACTAGGAATTGTTGGGTGGCATCTTCACTTCCATTCTCGTATATAGACACATGAATACTTGAAGGTGTCAGGAACTTTAAGACTTCGGGCATTTGCGAGATGATTGTTGGAAATGTTTGCGCATTGTTATGGAGATTCATCGCAAGGAAGACATTCTTGCCTGAGTTTCTGAGCGATGCATATCTCATTTCGTGCCATTCCTGAAACTGGCAGGTTGCTCGCGAGAACGGGGTAAGAGCCCAAGCTTTCCGCTGGATCTCCGCAACTCTAGTCAGGTTTTGAAATGGATGACGCCGAGGAGCTCGTAGTAATTTGAGCACTTCTGGCACCGCGTCAATAGAAGGCAAAGGTCCCGTGTCATAGTTTTCAAGTTCGTAAGGGGTTGTTTCAGGGAGGGGATCAACGATCATCCTATGCCTGGCTTGCCAGCCGAAGGCAGAAAGAAACAAGATGCACGCGATGAGGAGTAGACACCCGACCCTCAGATATCTTCGTTTGTTATTTGCTACCATGGGTTTCACTGACGCTGGCAACGTTGGACCTGGCAGAAGTGTATAAGGAAAAGCCTTCCAAGTTGAATGACTGTCCATGACACTATTTGCAAGAAGGGGGAGAGGCAGACACATGCAACCCGCCATGCTGTATTTAAGATTGCTCGACATCAGTACCTCCAGAATCTTCACGCGCCGCCAATCCTTGTTGCCCGCAACAAAGACCTACACATCGGTTATGCGGCGGATCCCCTAATTCAGACAACCCAGCCGCGGCCGCTGGGACATCTATACGCGAAAAGGAAAAAGGTTACTCGAATAATGCTGCAGTCTCCAATTAATTGGAAGCTATCCCTCGTGTGTATTCTCGCACGTACTATCTTGATGGCGACATTCAATGTACTTGTTCATCCATCAATGTCCGTCACAATCAGCTTCTATAGTAACTGCGCCAGGCTATGGGGTTCCCCTCAAGCTGAATAACCAAGCTTGCTGCCGGAGCATGTTCGATAGTGATATTGATACATACAGCGAGGGACCAGAGGGACCGCCTCTCGAACCTGCCCTCCTGACAGGCTCCAATATATGGGGGGCTTTTGGGGCTAACTAAGCGGCAAAGATCAATATTTCCGCTACAGCCATCTGCTTACACTAGCAATTTTCCTCCGTTCTTTTTGCATAACATTCCACTGTATGATACCATTATACTTGCTAGATATTAACCAAATTGGCTTTGTGATTGTTGTGAGAGACGCTGAAATGTGCATTTTTAGCAACTCAGGGAGCGTCCTCATAGCATCTTTGGGGGCGGCCAGGGAGAAAACGCCGAAGTAATATGCGCTGCATACAAAGAGGGTGGCAGCGCAGTAACGGAATATATATGAGCCCCAATTGTAGGCATGACTCCAGCTTCTATGGTAAACAAACAATATATAGACCCCAATTGGCCAATTGGGCATTGTACTGTACAGTGGGTTGTAATAATATTGAAACACAATTCCCGGTCCTGCAAATTTTTGCCCGGGACTGAATTCGTTTTCTGACAATTATTGCCTCCAATCCATGTTCGTGATGCACATATTCTGTTCAGTGATTGTTACAATCCTCCCATGGGCTCTCGTCTGCATGTCCGATTCAATATCGGAAATTGATCTGCCATGCTTTGCGCATTTCATGCTCTGATGATAGTTCTGATCCGGACGAAGATGACATCCGGCATTCCCCTCCTCTGTTTCCAACCTATTATCCGGATCGAAAGATCACCATTCAAAGTTCCGAGTCTGCATTGCTCCGTCTTACTTCTGAAATCTCTACCTCTACTTCTCCATCTGAAGATCCTTAGCAGCGTTTGACACGCTTTCCAAACCTGTTCGTCTCTTGTCTTATGATATACATTTACTCCAAGGCCAATGTCCCCTAACCGCACCTCCCCTGGTTACAAAATATTATGTTGTGTCACGAAGGAGCCACGTCGTCGATACGTCTTCCTCCAATGTCATGCTTCGTATTTGCTGCAAATGTCTTCGTTCTTTAGAACGTTGTCATATTCCTAAAATGGCCATAGCTAACGATTAATATTTCAGACCCATTCTGGAACCTTGCTGAGTTGACTATCATCAAAGAGGCCCTGATTGCGCGAAAAGTTGGATTGCATGTCCATTTGCGCGATGATGTTTTTTTTTGTCCACTGGTCATTCTATTGATCCTCCTCCAATGTTTCCAATCCCAGCCTGATTGAGCGAGTGTTCACAGCACTCCCTGTGCACGTTATAGCTGGGAACTCAAAAGTAAAATGGTGGGTTCTGCCGCGTCAGGCGGCGCCCAGCGTCAGCAACTGTGTTGTTATGTAGCTCTCAGCAGGGACTCGGGGAACAACGACACACTGATATTGTAACCGCACAGCGGTATAAGTAGTTAAGGTAATAACAGATATCAGACAAGAATAATAAGGGAATGAGATACGCGCAAGCGCTACATATGGAACGCAGTCAACAGTGAGACACGCAGCACATGGGGAAGGGGTATCATATCGGCTAACCGATATGGGCATGACATGCATACCGGCGCGTCATCATGTCTTGCTCAACCAACACTCCCCCTCAAGTCATGACGTCGTCCGTTAGTGAAGAAACGAATTTGGTGAAAATGGGGTTTGGAAGCGGTTTAGTAAAAATATCAGCTAAGTTATCTTCAGATCGGATGTGAAAAATAGAAATATTTTCACGTTCGACGTGGTCGCGAATAAAATGATGACAGATATCGATATGCTTACTGCACGCGGCCATGGAACTGAGGGTCGCGCCTCGATTATCGCTGTTGAGCCTGAATGGATGTGGGGCCTTAAAACCTAGTTCCGCCATAAGCATATTATGCCAAAGTATGTGCCGAACAGCGTGGCTGATAGCAGCATATTCGGCCTCCAACGTAGAAAGGGCGATAGTGCCCTGCTTCTTCGACGTCCACGCAATCGGTCCACCAGACATAACAAACACGGCACCCGTGATGGAAAAGCGGTCAAATCTTCTGCGTGATCGGCATCAGCGAAACCTTCAGCAACAAGTCCAGAGTTAGACTTTGCATAGGTGATACCATGATTGGTAGTGCCTTTCAAGTACCGCAGGAGGCGTTTGACAGTGCTGATGTGGTCAGGTCCATACGATGCATTAAACTGGGCAAGATGTTGAGTGGCGAACACGATGTCGGGTCGGGTGTTGATAGCCAGCCACATGAGTGAACCAACCATAGTGAGATATGGATAATTTGGACGGGGACCGGGGAATGGGGAAAGCTTCCTCTTGGGCGACATGGGTAGATCTTCGACATTGCAGTCGACCATCCCAGCCCGTTCGAGGACTTCGTGGGTATAGGACGATTGGGAGATGGTGATAGACTCGCATGTACGATCTCACGTTTATCCCACAGGGGGCCCTTCCCTGCATTCCCCACGCTCGGCCGGGCAAAGATGAATGAGGGCTCGCGTATTATGATATGCATGGCAAACTGTGTGCAACATATTTACATGACTGTTGACCTATTCCTCATCCTCATCGTGGTCATCTGTGCCTATGCCTCCGTAAGTCCGTATCACCTCAACTACGAGATTCGCACCCTCCTTCAAGTCATCGATTGAGCCAAGAACCTTCTCACGCTGTGGTATTTCTTTTCGAGGAAATGACGTGACGAGTTTGAGTTTCCAATCATGAGTATAGCCAGTGGGTGGTTGGTCGGGGTCCGAGTCTCTAGGTTCGCTCGCGGGTACAAGCAGGGACTCCGCAAACGTGTAGACAGCCGTCACATCATCCGTAGGGGAGAACATCCTTACTCCGCGCCGGCCATCAGGTAAGCGCACACCAATACGGATACCGCCTGATGGCGGCTCGGGTGGGATGAGATGCTTTCTGGCATACCTCCTCCATAACAGAAGCTTCTCCTCATTGCTTGCTTTCTCCTTCTCTGCCTCTAAACGGGCTTGTTTTTCCTCCGCGGCCTTCCGTTCTGCCTCTCGCTTTTGCTTCACGCGCTCTCTATCACGGGCGGCAGATTCAGCAAATGCACGATCCTGTTCTTCACGCAGTTTGCGTTCTTGTTCTCGATTCCAACGCTCTGTGCGGAGACGTGAAAGAAGAGGGGTAACACGGGGAAGGAGGGCAGTGGTAATATGTGCTTGAAGGGTCTGAGCTGATGTCGTGGTAGAAGGTGGACCTTCGTGGCGGGAGAGGACAGTGAGACGCGGGCCCGACCCTGACGGAGTCGAACCACCCACATGAGCCGGAGTGGGGTGGAGGGAGACAAAGCCTACGAACGGGTAAGTTGTAGCGCCAAGTTTGATGGAGGCTGGAGGGGTGTTGTATCAATATATACCATCAGAATCAAAATTCCCTCACCTTGATACGCATCTCTATCACGTATATCACCTCCCCAGACGACAAAATTATTGTCTGCAAGTGTTTTAATGAAATCTGCGTCCGTAAGGACCATCCTGTTGCCCATGGGAGTTAACACACAATGTAGCCGGGAAAGTAGGTGTCTGTACCTTCTGAACTCTGGGATGTCATCATGCTCGCTACTCAAGATGATGGCGCATAGGACTCGAAGTTCCCTTTCTGCGGTCCTCAGTGCTTCTTCGTACGAGCCAATGAAAAAGTCGGGTAACAGCCTTCCAGCAGCTGCAGCTTTACCAGCTAGTGTTGAGGAGCCAGCGACATTTTCTGCTGCTCCCGCCTCGGCTGCATTGGCGTGGCTTATCGTCATCGCACCTGTCTCATCCTCAAGTTCGCGAACAAACCTGTCAGCGGCAGCTGCTGGGTTTTCAGCGAGCATACCACGCCCACCACGAGGCCCCCGGGAGCCGCGGAGAGCTGGGCCGTTAGGTCGAAATAAGTAAGGAAATATTCCTACGAGGGGAAAACGTATTATTCTAAAGATGAATTGAAGTATGTTGGTAATGAGGGTAAATGGGAAAGCAACAACATTGGCGAGATTCAGCCCTGTTTGGTGTGTCCTCGGGTACACGGGTCTGGTGTTTCGTGCTGGTGCAGAGTTTGAATAAGGAATCGACTGCGCGGAGTCGTCTATAGATACAGGTTGCACGGGGGACATCGAAGGACCTGCTTGAGGCAGATCGTCGTCGAAGAAAGCCTGCGCGGCTTTCTAAGCAACGTCATTCGGAGTCAGCTGACGGGGACATTGTCGCATCCATGTGCCAGATACGCACCTCCACGTTCCATCCGACGCTCTCCAGAACAGCAAGTTCACGCTCAGGATCCTCACCATTCGTTATTTGACGAAGATGGTCAAGGGCTGCCTGCTGGGCCTCTGTAAGATCCGACATGAGGGACCAAACTGTGTGACAAGCGGTCGGCAGCAGTTTGAGCAGGCGGTCAATTCCAGAGCGTGGGAATCCCCAATGGACGAAAGTGTCTACAACCCGTAGATGATTCAAGCCCATTGCGGGGAATTACGCACAGCGCTTCAAGTATTAGCCTATATATATATGGGAAATAATGATCGACCTCAATGAAGTTTCCGTTAAACCAAGCCATTTGTCCCATCCAACATCTCCAAATCCCCTTCATCATCACTAATAATCACCAAGGGTGGCTGGGAAGGCGCTTGGACTACTGGTGCCTGACTTGGTCGAGTTTGAGCTGCCTGAGCCAGCTGCTGATGCTGGTTTGGACTAAGTGGTGAAGTGGCCAAATATGTCCCCACCTGCTCCATCTCACTTTCCTGGTCCTCGTCATCACTCTCGAACATTGCCCCAGAGGCATCATCACCTTCCTGAGCTTCGGCTTCAGATTCAGCAACAGCAACGACGTAGGCAGCCTCGTTCAGCTCCTCGTTGATCGTCCCGTCACCGACACGTCTCTTCCAGTTGTACTTCTCCGCTAGCATACGGACAGCCATGTTAGCTCTTTCCACGCGGTAGTCGTGTTCTTTCCGTATCGTGTCCATGTTGGCAATGACCTGCTGGTCAGTTTTCGGTTCGACGCGATTTGATCCACCCATCGCAGCCACCGTTTTTTCATCTGATTCTAAAACTTCGGGAAGGCGCATCATACGAAGAAGGGAACTGAGTGCGTTGTCCATTTGGCCCTCAGATATAGGCTGAACAGGGTGCACAGCAAGTGAAGGCAGTGGGTTCTTCATTTTTCGGCCAGTGGCTGGATTCGTCGTAGCAGCCTGAGATACAGATAGCATTAAGGAATGTGTTTGGGTAAGGATGACATTGTATTTGGAGAGCAGTTCAGGCCTGCGGTTGTCTTTCATCGCCAATAAAACCCTCATGCTTGGATGTGGCCTCACCATGGTAGCATATAGGGTTGGTTGTCCGCATGGATCGAGTACTGAAGCGTTCTGATCGACTCTATTGTTTGATTGAGTTTAAAGCGTATGGACTCGAGTTGTGAAGTAGGTAAAGATTCCATGGGAGGGGTAGTTCAAGTTTGCATCCGACATTTGTGACACCAACCGACAATGTTCCCGTTCGTCCTAGCCCGGACACTTGTAAAGCGCGTAGCAACTCATGCAGTAAAGGCCCGATTCGTCCCTCCATTTCCACCCACGGCCTTGCCAAATGCTCAATTCATTCTTGATAATGGGCTCAGGGCATGTAGGTCATGATAGATATCATTGGATCGCCTAATGTTCATAGGATTCATATCAGCGTTCGCGACCGCGACAAAGAAACCTTCAACCAAATCTTCCACAACGTCCAGCGTCAGGTCATCTGCAACGAAAGGCTCGTGTCCAGCTATGGTTCATACGCCGATTATGTAAATTGAAACGCGTTCGCAACTCTTAGGAACTGCACCTCAGAGAAAGGTGACTGCGTCCGTGAGAAAGCTTGCTGCTAAGAAGGCTATTGAGCAGAGACGTAAGTTTTCACAGATCAAAGTTTTCGTATAAAGCTCATTGCTCTATGTCATTCAGCGGTCAAGCACAACGGCAAAGGTGCGTTGAAGAATCGGTGGTAGATTGTTCGTTCATGTAGAAGGCTTACTGAAGAACATTTGCTTCAAAAGTAGGCAAGAAGCCAAAGATTGGTGGGTCGTTCGTTCATGATATCGATGTCGCTAATTCCTTTTCATATGTTGCAGTCAGGGAGTATACAAAGCCGCCCAAGAGGCCCTTGACGCCATACGTACGCTTCCTTGGGGACCTACAAAAGGATGCACCGAGGCAAAATAGTATCGAGGGAAACATTGAATTTATTAGAGAGACCGCGCAAAGATGGCGGAGCCTGAGCCCTGCAGAAAAGCTCGTGCGTTCATTAAGTGTCGTCATGGCTCATCTACGTTTGCTCATAACCATTGCGTGTCTTAGCCTTATGAACGCGAATTCGCTCAGGAGCGTGAGAGGCATATTCTCGAAAGGGATGCGTGGATAAAGAGCCTATCTCCCCGGGGGCTTCGACAGTATCGTGCCGCTGTACGCAAACGTCACATAAAGGCTCGACCTAAGGATCAATCTGGGAAACCTCTCAAACGCGCACCCTCTGCCTACAACATCTACTCGAAGGAGGCAATAGTGAGGAAAAGAAAACCTGGTGAGAGGGCCAGCCAGTACCTAGCCGAAATTGGCCAAGAATGGAGACATCTCAGTGAAGCTGAGAAGGCGGTACGTATAGTCTCAGCCACAAGAGCCATGGGACTCACTGGGTCTTTGGTTCCTGATCGACTGATTTCTTCGTTCAACAGCAATATGAATCTAGGGCAGCGGCTGGAAGGATTCCTTACAAACAGGCTAAAGACAAACGCAAGGATGAGACGCGTGCAAGGTTCTATGAAGTTCACAAGCTCAATACTTCAACGGCCAATCGATAATTATTACATTCTTATTTATTTCACGCTTTTTTGGCACCGCTGCGTGCACGGTATTGTTTCGTACTCGCTAAAGCATAACAGTGATAACCTTCCGGATTTAAATATTCATATGTGAATCCCGCAGGACCTTGCATTGTAACAGTATTGAGCCTTGGGAAGATGGCTCGTTTCTTCGCGGGCATTCGCTGGTTTCACATGCGTGCGCAAACCCAAAAAGCACGATATGTCGTTATTCATACTGTGCTAGATGAATTGTCTGTTATCACGCAGGTTGACTGTACTATATAGCTAATCGTTAATTTCTGCGATCGCCTTGAAAGCTTCGTAACAACTAAGAATAGTACGTCTGTTGTCCAATGGTTTCATGCCTTCACTCCAACGACGGTGCTGTCTCGCAACGGGCGCAAAACAAACTGAAACTTCAGTGCGCTGGGTGGGAAACCGACCATGGCGAAGATTGAAAACCAGGTCCGCAGTGACGGGAACCTTATAGAACGTCGGGGTAGTGCCCACCATAATGATGCCAGCCATGATCTACAAGTGATTAGTGTGCATGGGAAATGGTGGAAGCTGGAGTTTACCTTCTCTTGGAGCTCAGGTAAGCCACTGGCTCTCCTAGCCTCGTTATTGTACACAAATGCAGCGATGCCTTCGACAATGAGTCGTGCCTCTGTGTCAGCGAAAGAGGAATGCTCCCCATGACGTTTGTCTTCTTGGACAAGGAGAAGTATATGGTTGCGTAAACGATCGACAATGCAGACGTCTGTCTTGGCATGTCTAATTTCACCGCAGATGGGAAGAAAGAGATCCTTGCGGGTACGAGCGTATCTGCGACGACCAACGTAGCCAAGAAGTCTAAACAGTTCAACCATAAAATCATCTACAGCGGACTCTTCACTTTCACGGGCAGGAGGAAGCATGGCGACATCGAGAAGATCGATGAGCCTGGCATTCTCATCGTTCATCATGTCATCGGCCTCATGAACGTTGAGAATCTCCTCTGGGACTCGAGGCTCTGGAAGAACAAGTATGCCGAAGAAAGTAGCGGTATCCTGGGGTGTCACGTAGATGTTATATGCATCAAGATCACCTTGCGTCCAATCGCTACCGGATTTTGCTGAGCGGATGAGGTTCGCCATTGTTGCCGCTTACATAAGCCATCTACCAAACCCTCACAGTGGTTATAGATCGATACATAGCTGAAAGCAGTGAACAGGGTCGAAGGGAGTGGAAAATAAGAAAAACAGGGGTGTCGCTTGCCGGGATAAGTAAACGATTGATAGAAAAAAGCAGCCACTGTGGCCTCCATTATCTTAATCAAATAAATTGGCAATGCGGGAGACGTCTCCACCATCTCCACAGGGTATCCAAGCGTTGAAAAGCAACGTTCCGATGATGCAATACCGCGCTACTATACCACATTCATAGCCGATGTCCAGGTACAGCCCAGAAGAGCATCGTCAACACCACAACACCAAGCAGCACCAAAAACATGACCCAAAGCGCACGACCCAGGAGCAGCTTGTTGACATAGGGTTCACGAATGCGGATGGCGCGGAATGGGGTTGTTTCAGATTGACCAAGGAAGACGAGGATAGGGTCAAGTTCATATTGATGGGAAACTAAGAAAAGGACGGCAAGTGCAAACGGAATAAAAAGCTGTATGCAACAGATGTAAATAATGGCATAGGAGTCATAAAATCAGGAAAAGTACCCACAAAAAATCGCTTTGACTTTGGCTTCACGTCCAAAAAAATGAGGGAAAAGGCGGTGGCGAGACCCACCCAAAGGACAAGTAAACCCACACAGAGCCGAACAAGTGCTCCAACAGGTGTCAGGTTTCCAAAAGCTTTTGCCCGTAAAAACCTGGGGAATGCGTCTTGTTCCATCGCTCGGAAAACATACTCCTTTTGCTGATGGAACATGTCTGGAACCTGAGCGAGTGCGCTACTCTCAATCTCGTACTCAGGTAAAGCGGGCTGAGGAAGTGAAGCGGACGAGAGAGGGAAGTTGTGAATGCGAAGAGCAGCAGGAAGGTAGATTTCTTTTGGCGCGCCAGGAGCCAGGTAGCGAAGGTAAATACGCTCAGCGGAAGCGATGAGGTCAGTGCGCGTGATAGCTGAGTCTCGAGGAATAATGGTCGGGGCCCGGGAGGCACGCTTGCTGAATGATCTGCCGAGGGAAAGGCGACGTGCTGAGAATGAGGTTCCGCTCCGCTTGGGCTGAGTGCCGTCTTCTGCCACAGCGAGCTGAACGTGTCCTTCAGTCGACTTGCGCGTTTGTGTGGTGGGGGGGTTAGGGTTATGAGTTGCACTCGTGGAAGTAGGCGGACGAGGCGAGACGGAGCGCGTATAGTCGCGGTTTGCTTCAGCCGCTTTCTCCAGATCGCCAGCGGAGCCAGTATCCCTCTTAGTCGTGGCAACAGTACCATAGATAGAACCCCGTCTCCGAGCGTACTCATAATACTGCGGCCAATCCTCTCTGATCGTGCGACCTGATTTGCGGACGTCCTTGAAATACGCGCGGCAAAGGTTTTCATGTTGATGGACATCGAGCCAAAAGTCGAGGACATCTTCAGCGCTTTCGTGTTGAAGAAACAGACTTGCCCCGAGTAAGATGTTAAGCATCACCACGACATTCCACATTTTTTCTCGTAAGCAACTCACTAGAACATGAACAAATCGACAGGGGGACGTGTCTTACGGAACAGGACCTATTGACATTATTGCATCAGCAAATGATTGTCAACACGGTCATCACGACAGTATAAATGTACTTCATCGAAGGAAGGAAGTCTATTTTGGAGGTCTATGGACGTGCGCTCATCTGCCCCGCGAATGGCAACCTTTTCGGTCATGGCGAGAGGGCGTCGAACGAGGTGTAAGTGAGAACGAACGTCGCTTCAAGTTGGCTGGCTGCAAAGACAAAATTTGCTTCCGGCATCGAAATGAGGGCCATGAAAGGCGAGTGCAAGGACTCTGGCAATATCGATCCTAACATTCCGGTCCACCTTCCCCCTGCTCAGGAGTGATTGTGTCATGGTGCGGCGGGGCTCTGAATCTCAATAGGCTGCCATCACTCAATGGCTTGTGTTCACAGCGGTGATCCAGCAGTCAAACAGATTTTAGTTCACATGAACGCGTCAACAAATCCTGAAAATCACTTCATTGTCCAGGATCTTGACGATACGCATCTCCTCATCAAGGCCGATGTCGTCAATACTGTTTTAAAGAACTTGGAGGTCGAGGTGAGCATGGCCCCCCATTGGGTTTCAAGGAACCGTTCCGCTAAAGTGGCGGCACTGCATGGGCCAGTTGGAGAGGAACATGTTTACCACTGATATCCTGACCAAATGAGAGCCATCTAGCATCTGAGAGTTCGCAATGGCCGTCACCACCCATACAAAAGCTAATTCCTGATACTATAATGACAACAACGTTGCGACTTTCGACTGGACATCAGACACTTTAAGATCATCTAATTCAATGTGTTTCTCCATGCCGCGCTCTGGGATCATAAGACAGACGGGTCAATCGTAGGATGAAAGCGAGCGGGTCCGTAACCTCACCAAATCGTGCAAAAACTCTAGCAGGCGTCCCTCTGGCCTCTCGGATCAGTATTGGTAAATCCGGGTTTGCCTTCTTCAACGTTGGGTAAGCCGACAGAATGAAGTCTCTAAATCCGGGAGGTCGTGAGTTCGTACAATCATTGCCATGAGATCGGGTGCAGCACCTTGTGCCAGCAGAGGCTGGCGACGTCTGGCAAAATAGGACACGAATCTCCCGGACAGCAGGTGAAAGGGCTTTCGAAAAGGCCGACATCCTTGCCTATGTTTTTGTTGTTGGCAATGGCCCAAGAATCCTGTCACGTGTTCATGGTCGTAATAATCCCCGACTCTCTGGCTCTGACTTCTCATTCTCATCATTCCCTTCCTGGACATCCCTTTGGCCACGCCCATTCTCAAGGGGCTATATAAGCCGCATTTTTCCCCGCTAAAAACCGCAATTCGCTTCCGATATCAAGCTCCGTCCTCACAGGTCTTCTCTGCCACCCAGTTAACAGTCAGCGCGATGCCTTCTCCTGCCCTTCTTCGCCTTGACCAGGGAATTCACACACCGTCGCCTGGAATACCTGCAAGACAAGTATCGAATGCAAATGTCGTTGCAGATCCATCTCACGTCCAGAGTTTAACCGCCGCTTTGACGGGAGTTGAGGCAAGTAAGCAGCTTGCAGCTTGGACCGCAGTCGATAGACATATAAAGAGTGAGCACAAGGTAAGCTAGAAGGCTCAGTATGTTTTTTGGGTGCGCCATTAATTTTGAAATAGGTTATTGGGATTGGATCAGGTGTGCACTGATGCGCAATGTATATGTCGTCCGTTCTCTGAATCTCAGATTTGCAGGCTCAACCGTTCCATACGTCGTTGATCGTATTATTTCCCAAGGAACAGAGCTAAACAGAGAACGCGTCTTTATCCCGACAGGTCTATTGTATCCAAGATCCGACCCCAAACCCGACAACTGACTGCCGCCGTCCTCGTTACTACACAGGGTTCCAGTCGAAAGAGCTCATCGTCAAAGGAGGCCTCAGACTAGGCGACGTTGACCAATATCCCACGATTGATGTCACTATTGATGGCGCCGACGAGTTGAGTCCATCGTTCTTGGGTTATGACTCATAATGACTCCTTATCAGAGTGGACGCTGAGCTAAACTGCATAAAGGGAGGAGGTGCGTGCCATCTTCGCGAGAAAGTACTAGCCGAGGCTGCCGAAACGTGTGTACATCGGCCATCCCTCTGTTACTCGCCCGTACTCAACCCTCCCTCTCAAGATTTATTGTAGTGGCGGATTATCGCAAGAAGTCGAAGACTCTTGGCAGCGCAGTACGTATGCTTCTAAAGCCATTCTAGATCCTCGCATTCATCGGGATCTTGCAGTGGAAACAAGGCATCCCGATCGAAGTAGCACCGTTCGCGTATGCTAAGCTTCTACAAAACCTTCACCGTTTTGGTTCTCCATCAGCCACACTGCGAATGGCAAAAATGAAGGCCGGGCCTGTAGTGAGCGATAATGGTAACTTCATCATTGACGCACCCTTTGAAGAGGAGTACATGAAACATCCTTTTGAGGTGAATTGTGTTTTCTCATGGGGAAGGGATACTTACCTACAAGTTTTAGTTATTGTCCCGGATAAAAATGCTCACAGGTGTTGTAGAAGTGGGACTCTTCTGTGGGATGGCAAAGGCGGCCTATTTTGGCGAAGCTGTACGATTCATTTCTCATTTGCTTCGCCCATTCTCACCCAAGCTGGGCCTTCACTTACAGGACGGGAGCGTAACAGTCCGTTTACTCGACCCCAGCGCACCAAAGGACGGGACATTCCCCGTTCGACCAACGCCCATCGACAAACGGCTCGAGTTCGTCGACAACTCTGAGTCACCACAAACTATTGCTTCCTCTTCATTCCCCGAGAGGTCCGGTTGAAGAAGACGGTGAGGGGAGTCGTAGATCTTGAAAGTATGCCCTGCAGAGTGGGCTGGCGGGTGTTGTACCAGTGACGAATCTATGTTGTATCTTCAATACGGAAGTGCATTATTCCGACAACCTACCCATGTTTACCAGAAAAAATCATTGTATTAAGTAGAGATGTCCAACAGCAACCATCACGAACCACCGAACGAACTGGGGGGTATGGTAGGGAACACTGGGATGGCGGAATTGAAATCAGACGGTTAAGTTAGTGGTGCACAATAATGGTCAGGCATTCACGAGCGCCGTGGGCAAGAATCTTATTTACAAACAACAATGAGTATGGTACTCACAGACAACTCTGAGGTATGTGATCCAGGCGACCAACTTGCTCGTCCAGGGGGATAGGCACGAAAGAACGTGAGCACCACAGGATTAACGGTAATGTTCAGCTTCAAACTTGGGAAATTGCACAAACCTAGCAACAACAACAGCACAAACACCGGATGAAAACATTCTTGCATGTAGTGTCATCTTCCTCAAATGATTGAGGGAATCAACCATGATTCAGGAAGTTATTGATACTGAGTATCGTGCTTGGTTAGAGATTCGGGAACGATTGTCTTTGGATAGATGATATATATAACTAGAGAACGAAAACAGCGGTGGGCGTGAACAAAATTTTAGTTCGGTGTTTGGATGGCTATCGTCATCGCAATGGTTGTCAAGCTATCTGGGTTAATTGTCCTGATGACTTGCGTCATAAGCTGACCGAAGGAAAAATACTACATGGAGCAGTATCATGTACACAGCAATTAAGCAGTCTGGGCCTTTTTTCGAGTCCGGACGAGTTATTCCGGTGGCCATAATATGACCACTAGCAAAATGACGGGCAGGGGCCTCGGAAATGAACACAGGAGCTGTTGAAGCAGTGAGGTTGAATATTGCTTTCCGCGTGAATCTGTCCGCCGTTCACGTCAATTACATAATTGTATTTTCAATACAAATTTGCTCAACGAAGACGCAGCTCTCAATTTATCCACGGTCTATTTCGATGATGTGTCTGAATATCTAGGCACGATTGCCTGCAATGTCTTTGTCCGGGATGCATAAATACAGGCTCTGGCGAAAGCAGAGCCCTCACAGTTTCACGCAAAAACGCGAGATGAAAGACATCAAAAACCCCAATGTCGCGATTCATGATGTCGTAGAAGTGCTGCTATGGAGATCGAAAACTGGTACCAATAATGAAAACCTGATTCTGATAGCTTGATAAGTCCCTAACTACGTGCAGGAGTGCGAAAGTCCAATTGCATATCGAGCCTGCTTTCAAGTCCGACTCAAACACGCCTGCGGGTCCGCGGAGCGAGGTCCGAGTTCTCCTAATCATCATCTGTGTGACAATCAAGTCGTTAGAAGGGAGACTGAGGACAAGTGAGAACATACAGTTGCAGCAACCGCAACACTCTTCAATCTCGCAGCACTAAAGCGAACGATACGTGATGAACGACAAAGAGGACACAATAGGACAGATGAACGTACACAAATGTCCTCCTAAAAATAGAACGAAACCATGCCGATCAATAAAAAATAAGATATACATTATATATTCGGTCTATGCGAACGCACCAAAGCACAGCAACACAAGCAACAAATGAAACAATCCTTGATGAAGTTACCTCCTCCACGGAGACGGAGGGGGGCCTTTGTCTGCGATTGGGTCTGTTGCGACTCTGGGGGTGCTTGGGAGGGGATGACTATTAGGAACACCCCGAAACCAACGATCAGCGCGTTATCACCAAAACCAATGTGTCGGTCAGCGGTTCAACGATCTGAACCAGAACGCGAAGAGACGTACCCATCTGGGTAGCACCAGGCTGTTGGGTTTGGATGTTGCTTGTCGCTTTAGGCTGACTCGTCATGAAAAATCCGAACATATTTGTTGACGCTAGTCAGTCGTCTGGAGCAAAGAAGCAAGAACTAAATAGTATTTATAGCTCTCCACCTGCTCCGCCACAATCATCCCTGGAACTATCGTTCGCTGCGCATCCTATGCTGCGGCAGTCGTGGGAAAGTAGCAATATATGCAGGGCATTGGCCAGAACAACTCTCATCAGTTCACTTAGGTAGTGTTGTGCGAACGTGGGCGGTGATTGAACTCGGCCTTTGGCGTTACATAATCCTGGTAATTGTTATCCCCCGGTGACGTACAACCCCTAGCGGTGAACATTGGCGGAGAAGACACATCTACATACGCCCTCAGGAAGTTTTCGATAGTTGTAGATTACGCACATTCAACGTTATGGTCTGCTGTCAGTGGAGTACCATCGGCTTATGTCTTCATTCGAATTTGATTGCAAAGTCCTCGAGCTAGAGAAGAATTGGTTTGGTCCGAGAAATGACTAGAGTTCGAAAGACGCTCATGCATTCATCACACATCTATACGTAAAGGATGAGACTTCCCATGCAGTAACAGGGCGCTGAAGCGGCTTTTTTGAGAGCTGCGTAGAAGCCATCAAGGGGAGGTCTCGATACTTGATTTCTTTGTCATAGATTCCTGTTTTACACTCGATCCAGCGGATGGAGGTCTTCGTTCGCCTTTGAACTGGGTATTCAGTCTCAGATGACCTGGAGATCTCAAATTGAGACTTTCAAACGTTGTGGTAAGCACAAATGCTCGGTTTACTGTATATCGAATTGTGGGTCCTCATAGCCGTGCAATCAGGATAATCCTTGCGGTATGCGGGCCATTACGCTACAGCCCAGTTTCCGGAAATGGACGTCGAGGTCAAGAACTATTCTGAGTATCGGACTCCCTCGAGGTCCCCAAGCCATTGGATGAAAGAATCGCCCTGCGACCCCGTTGGAGATGGGAATGACCAGGTATCCTTCATCGATGTTATCTCCTCGGACAACGGCTTCCCAAACTTCCAGATGATGGGATGAATTCCAGCCGCATAGATGTCTTCCTGGAGGGGATTTCCGATCAAGGAAGTGGCGCGATGTTACAAGCAAGGACTTGCCGAAATATCCCTGGATGATAGCATGACTGTCCGACGCAGGAAGTTCAGCGCTTATACATACTGATGGTTTCTTTGGCTTTCGTAGTCACACTTTCCTCCTCTCCCGCGCCCATACGTAAGTCTAATCTGGTTGGAGTGTCAATACCGATGATCCTCCGGCTGCCACGAGCCGCGACACGAGTGTGAATACCTCAATACCTCATCGGGAAACTTGGACGGTCAGCTTTTCAGAAGCCCCAATTTTGGAAAGTAGCCCCCTCTATAGGTTGTACCTGCGAAAGACGCTCTTGCAAGGAAGATGCTGCGACTTATCAAATTTGTACCGAGACTTCCTCTTAAGCAGAATCCCCCATGTGTTAGACCCCAAGGAGGCACAACACCTATTCCCTCGGAACACTCAAGTCGCCCTTCCGCCAATGTGATGAAGGATATTCTACAGGATCGCGCCCCTGGAGACCACAGCACAGCGAAGCGTCTGGCAATGCAATTGTTTCGATTTTATTGTCAATGCTGATATGAGCGTACTACAGCCACTTAAGCGTGACGCTAACCGCTCAACCTGTGGACACTTCGATATAAGCGTCATGCTTAGGTGCAATCATGATCACCAATGTCGCGCACATCATCACATTTAGCATCAATTCCAATCGAGATCCAGTGATGAGAAACAGGAGAAGGAAAACGCGAACAAGGTACGCTTACTTCCCACCAACATGCACTTTGGACTGAAATGCTGTCATAACTATTGAGCACTAGCAGTATTGAGTCGCGTTGGAGGCATTCTCCCCGAGATTATCCACGCCCTCTATCAAACATCATCACGATGAACGTTAGCCATTTGTTCTCCTGCTCTGGTGGCTGAAGCCAGAAAAATAGCGGTGTAAGCCCCCCTTGCCGGGCTTCCAGAAGAGGTTTGCTTTACCTCCACTGATCCTCGGCGGGCTTCCCGATCCTAGATTCGTAGCTATCCATGCAGCTTGTTGTCGTGCAGCCCATCTTTCGGGAGCGCCGGAAGCTATCAACCAAATCTACGATGAACTTGAGTTCTTGCAGATAATGGCTCTTCCGCAGAGCTTCTTGATTGCGTTCTGCTAATTGCCAGCTGCATGCGCTGAGCCTTGTGTTTTAAACTCCGGAAGAAAATTGATGATCCGATCCTGCAGAGCACTAAAGGCAAACGAGTTACGCTACGCATCCTGAACCAGTGGAATATGGGGTAGTTCAGGAATGCCTTATCAGGGCGAGTCCCTCGTTAAGTTATCGATTCAACCGTCACCGTGGACCGTGGCAGCCCCGATGGAAGAATACGTTATGTTCAAGTGAGACCATCCTTCCAGATCCAGCTTTGGTCCCTGTGTGTATATCGGGAGTATCGCCCTTCACGGTGAGCCATCTACTCTTCGTTTGCATGAAACCCCAGAACTCCAGGATATAAAGGTAGATTTGAGACCTAATGTCTTCCCCAACACTATGGCTGTCCTGGATCCATATGCAGATTAGTCGATGTTTGCGATGCTGTCCTTCATGATGCGTTGGCGTTGGGGACGCCGAGAACCAGCAACGAACCCATTGTCAGGGAGTTCGAAATCTGATGATCGCTCGAGCTAATGGGTATATTCGGACGAGGAGATCTGCACGATGTCCTAACGAGCAGGCCGAGAGCATTCTGGGAAAGGACTGCTACAGCACCGGTAAAGATAACTTGAAGACGCAACGATCCTCAAACGCGAGATATTGTCTCGGTTTACGGATTGTCGGAAGAGTTTGTTTGCTAATCCCTGGTGGATGGTAGATACCGCAGGTAGATTTATCCCATACGAGTTATGGTGCTAGCTTAGCCAAGAGAGCGGGCATCACGCTGAGAATCGTGTGCCTGCCACGCAGCAAGCGGCAATGGAAGATGCCACGTTAGAACACTCCTATTGCGTTGACGTCATGCGTGCTCGACTGTATAACGAGAAGCACCTTCAAGCGCCATTCGAGGATGCAAGATTGTACGAGGCTAAGGACACCCCTAATGACGCACGAGCGTTTGAAGTTATGTATGCTCTTTGTTTGGTGGCCCGCTGTTCGCCACTTGGAACACAGTGCCGCCGTGCCCCGGCGGTAGGCCTAGACTTCACGGCTGCACCAACGCCATTCGCGGACCATGGAATGATATACAACAGGGGCAGTAGCAGGAACACGCAGCTACGATATTTTGCCAGTGGGAGCGTGTGCACGGGCACGGGGATTCAGAATGCCTGGCGAGAGAAAAAAACCGGTGTTGGCGAGTGGGGAGCGGATTACCCAAGTATGAGCCGCTCGAATTATCGGTTATCGAGTTTTGGAGTTGATCAATGATGCAGAGTCATAGAAGAACTCTCCCATCCACGAATTACAGAAGAATCGCCTTTGTACCATGCCGCAAACATGGAGGTACGCCAAGAAGGGATTGATCGAGGCGAGCGTTCACATCTGCAGTTGTCGAGTACTAGTCCCATTATCGACTCGACCAGAGCGCAACAGGGCCGATCCATGAACAGCCGGACTCACGGGAGCCCACAAAGGGAACGAAAACAGGGATGGGGGAAGGGGATCACTAAGTGGGGCACCATACACACCACCATCCTCTAATTCGGAGAAAGAGAATATCATATTTGAAAAGGGAATCAAAGGCCCAATCCCCACCTACAGTAAGCGCTTCCAGAGGTCCCAAGGCAAATGAATTGCCAACTCTCCCTACAGACTTCTTTCCAAAACCTCGCGCATGGGCCATGCTCTATCCACTCAATTTACCACACCCACGGCCTGGTCGTTCATTTTCCCTTGGATTTCCGTACGATCCAACCTCAAGTAGTCCAATATGACACCTCCCTTGTCGCACGTACAGGTCCTATATCGACATGGCAGAAGACCAGATTCTCCCTTCTTGAAACATAAGTCGCCAGCGGCTCCAAGTAGGCCGAAGAGCGGTGCTTTATCATTCCTACTTCCAAGCGAATTTCGTAATGGAGCTCGCTTACCGAGGCATTGATTGCTGCCAGTAATGGCGATGCACCCAACCGAGTAGTGAGTAACCCTGATCGTCCCTCTTGTGCTGCTGCGCCGCCTGCTTGAGCTCTAGGCTGTGAGAGTGCGCAGCTTGGAGACCCCGCCGCACAAGCAATTTCAAAGATTACGACAGAGTGTTAAGCACCACTGGTGGCGCACACCAACGTCTTCAATCATACCTACCCACGGCCCAGTGTGGTAAGGGACATTGTTTGGGCTTTACTTCACCAAACCGGACCTGATGTTAGTTCCGCCGACCAACAACGATTACCCTAATGCTATTTGTTTCTAGGGGTTCCAAAGTTATATATGTAGCAACCCAAGTGAACCTGTTACACCGGAGTGCTGGGGTGATCTCAACAAATCACTCCGTCGATAAACCTCGACTCAACAAGGTGTGTGTGTATAATTCTGGCAACAAGGTCGTCGAGTACGTACAACAGCCCTTCCATGTTCTCACATGCATCAGAATCAAGTTGCTCATTATATGACATGATTAAACCGTACCGTAGCCTTGCTTCGATGAGACACGACAACAGATTGAGCCACTTAAAGACCTAGACAAATGACGCCCTTGCAGATGTAAAAGATCATTCGCGAACCAAACAAATATAAACTATGAATGGCAATTTAAAGTCCCTTACATGCCTGACCATATACGGCTAAGTGCTCCGAACAGGATTCTCATTTCTGATTCTCTAAGGGTTGTTCATTCGCTTGGACATTCCATGCACGCTCTCACCGGCCCTTCGCTTGTCGTTATCTAGATTAGAGTGACCCACTTGAGAAAAGCTTCTGTCCTGTATTCTGCTATCATTAGATAGGGTCATGCAATCCCTGGCCACTTGCCGGTTGTTGCTCTCTGTCAATCACTGAAACGTGGTGAAATTCTCCAGTTATTCGGCTCGAATCGCAAGAGAAGACAACATTTCTGTGGAAAACTGGAGAACATGCATAAGGGCAAAAAACCCGTTGCGCGCTAGATTGTCCTTGCCTGCTCCTTGCAATACCTGTCTTACAGCCTACAGGTTGCCAACGCAACTGCGATGCGATTTCCCTGTCACGTCAGGAGAGCTCTGATCACCTACGACTGCCCTTCAACTTCGAATCCTTGTAATAGGGTCACACGACTATCTACCACATTTAAAAATACATTCAGATGCAGCAAGTCCAAGCGGCCCTTGTTCGTTCCAACCGAATATATCCTCAAGGCATGTTTGATTATTGGACCGGACCGGCCAACAAAACCAATAGAGGCATGGACCTAATACAACGACCGCTCTTCGTTAATCATTCCTCCTGAATTGTGCATACCCACGCTGTACAAAATTAATCACATACATTATATAAGCGGTCAAGCGTCCCAAACAGAGCTAGAGCGAGCGAAGCCAAAAGTTAATTTATCATGTTAGCACCCAAAACTAAGTATTCCCAAGTCGGATGAGCTGCCAATCTAATAAAGCGAGTTATATCGCTAGCCGGTGCATTGCAGACGCCGAATATTTCCGGATCCTGCCAAATATACAAATATACTCACCACCTCTAACTCTCACCTAAGTATGCTCGCCCTGACGCCTCACCCTACATAAATTTCACGATATAATCCTTACACACAACTTCCTCAGTCCTCCAATATATCATCTCCAGTATCGGCCGTCGGCTAATGCGCAGACGAACCCCCTTAGTGTCTCAGGAAGGGAGGATCGAGAAAACAATACGATCGAGAGAAGTTTATATTCTTATCGTCCACGCGCACCTACCATTATCATACACCTAGCACGCTCAGGACAGCCAAGAGATCATTGGATACAAAGTTGCGAATGAATAGCCGAGATGTGGTCAATCCACTGGATTCCGTGACCGCTTTATTTGCAGATTGCATATTGATGAGAAAGGCAACAGTCAACAATTATGACCATAATTCCGACTCCGCCGCCGCCCAATGTCTCCAGTCCGCTTGGGAACAACACACCAACGATGGAGATGGTGGAGTGATAAACTGTGCGGCATACATATGTCTGCGGCCAGGCGGAGAAATGACTCCCTGTTGTATGTCATGCGAAATGCCGGACCAACCATAGAACAACGCCAGCGATGTTAGCCGCAGGGCTGGTTACCAACTGGAAGAGGACGGACAACAACCAGCTACATCCATCCGGCACTGCATTATTGGCTGTGCATTCATCGTAATCCGAGAATCCGAAACATTGGACACCGGTCTCAGGATGTAGGGCACTCGCGAACCATTGTCGGTATAAGCTACTAGTAGCGGAGTCATGTCCTTTCGCGCTCGATAATCTGGTAGGGCTGCGGGAGACCAGTCGCTCATGGGCCAGCACATATGCGTGGCCCTCTCCGTGCCTTGTCCGGTAAGAATGTATGCTTGTAGGGAGTAGCTTTAGCCCTGATACAAATACTGGGGATCGGAGTGCATGAACCAAACACTGAGCTGTAAGGATGACGAGGAGTTAACTAACAAGGCCACCTAAGCTTGGCTAACTAATATCTTCGAGTCAACTGAGGGGATTGTAAATACCGGACCTGCATGGGGAGAAGAAAAGCAGAAGGATTGGTCGCAAACCAAGCTTTTGGGGATGTTGTTCTAACGCCGTGGTATGAGCGGGGCTTAGATAACTTGCAACACGGCGACACTATAGCCTCCCCTATGAGTTGTGTATCTTTGCAGCTGTATTAGTTGGGGATTCGCGACTTCCAACCCAACGTGATGATGAACATCCCACTCCGCTCCTTCGACGATACCAGCTGTGGTTGAAATGTAGGGCCCATGCACCTTTCCGCAGGGTGCTGGTCATCCGCCGCAAGGCCCTCCTTCGACGTTGGTTGTGGCGGAATTGCAGGCCTAGGGTCTACCCGAAACCCTAGGCAGGACCTCAGCCTCTATGATATTGGATAGACCGAAATCCAGCATCTGTCGCTGCGTAGGACGTTCTGTATCCCATGTGTTCGGCCCACATAATCTCGATGAAGGTAATTTCCGTCTTATCGCATATTTCTTCCGCTCTAGCGATCAATTCTGACCCAATTAGTACTGCTATACTGATTTGGCTGTTCGAACGTCGTTAAAAGCCTTGCACGTGTGCATGTCCTGACGCTGCGTCTGTTCCTTATCCACCCGATCATGCATGGGAAAGGGAGAGCCCCCCTAACCGTAGTAAACGCCCTCTATCGGCACTGCTTGTGAGGGATTTGCCTTATCCTGTTACTGCACCCTTTCACCCGATCGACACAAAGGAACAATCAGCGAAATCCTTGATCGCTCTATGCCTGGATTGGTAAATTATTAGCTGCTTATCCCCGATCGTGCATCGCGCGACAGGCAGCTGACGCCACACCCCTTGTATGCTAGTGGCGGCTTGCTATCGTTGTTTGCGTGCTTCTCGTCATGTGGGACCGGGCGTTGCGATTGCTCTACCAAGCGTACTCACGATAAGGACCTTGTACATTTCTCCGAGCCTCGTGAACTTGGCCAACGATTTGCTGGCATTCACAATTTGAACTACGCATAGGTGTCATGCACTTTTTCGACCACGGCCATTCTTCCAGCTGCAGAGCGAATGGTTTGGACGGCACACTTTCCTCAGGGCGATCCCTTTGTTGCTACCGTAAAAGATAAGACTCGCCGCCTTCTCTCCTATCTCTATCATGCTATCACTGCGAAGTCTTGCATTCACATGTCTCCGCCGTGAAGCCCCATACTTGATAAGTCGGTCAAACTCCACATTGGACGGATAAGAGATTCCCCCATGGGCACAAGATCGCTGACTCGTTTTCCCGTAACGGTTGTTGTGGTAATATGTCATTTCGTTAGTGAAATGTTATGCACAGCCGACGTGAGTATCCTATCGAGAATACGTATCGCCAACGGCTAGGAGACATTACTATCCTACACAATTCAATGATAGAGCATTACCAACTAGTATGCGTGTCCTTGTAAAATGTTCTATCAAACAGTTGCGGCTAGCAATCAGCATTCTGAACAACTAGAGCCAATTTAGCTGTCGACGCTGATTATTCCCTGATGCCTCCGATAAGAACGTGTACACCTAGATCGATCATGGTGTGAGTATGTTTGGAACAACTAATATAATCTGCATATGTGGTCATGGGCACCTCTTGGATACGGCCGACCCTGCATATATATACTCCTCTCGTATCAGTGCCACTAACAGCAGTCGAGCTACCACGCCGTCTTACATGGGGATTACCAGCCATTACATTGAGTTGTATCATCCATCCCCAATAGCTAGGATCATTGCACATATCGGAGTAGATGCAACCCCAACTTGCACAGTTCCAACTACTCGGTTCTATGTAGTACGATTTCACGCCTGAATTGCATAATTCAGTTGATTACTCATCCCACATTGGAGGTCAGAATATGACGCTGGGACCCAGGACCGTTAATCATCAACAGCTGGTCATCGACCTTCCAAAGCCAGGCGTACCGGAATAGGCTTCCTCGGAGTTTGATGGTTTGGTCCTTTGTAGCAATATTGTAAATCAGGACGTGCGTTAGGATGCCTAGATGAAGTGACATAGTCAGAGGCATGAGATTTTCCGGTTCCCCGAACCTAACGCTTACGCAGATGCAATGTGCTCAAGAATCATGTCTTCCGAATCTGTGACACAAGGTTTGCAAAGCAAGCATTCCCACTGTCCATTCACTGTACTCGATGCTCTAGCCGATTCAAGTTCCATACCCTCCAGAACGCGGAATCTTGGCTCTTCACCGCCATAGAGAAAACGGCGGAAGCAATTATGCCCGTGGTGCACCTTTCGCTCAGAATGTCGATCATCCAAGATTAGAAAAAATATGGTTAGGTACCCACCGCTTTAGCGGCTTCCAATATTGTGGCACTCCCAGCTAGAGTGCAGGTGACACATTCGACATGGATGTTTTCCTCCAGCAGCTGTGTAAACGTCATGGTCTCAGAATTGTACCCAGCTGATGCCATGATGCTGATCAGGATACGTGATCCCAAATCGTCCCATTGCCACTGCAGAAAAAAATGCCCGAGATTAGGATACCTTTGACCGTACACAGGGTCATCATATCTTGTGGAAGGCTTGTGCATGAAAACAGATCGAGCGAGGCAGAGTGTTTCCTCGACGGAAGATAATCGTAGCTTCGGAGGGATCATCTCCAACCATTCCCTCTTGCTATTCGTCGAGTGGTCATTGGAAATATCCTCGAAGCGGAGCATCAAGGGACCAAGAATTACGTCAGGGATTTCAGAATAATTGCTAACATCGATGTTATGGAGGTTAGGCATCAAAATTTCACGGAGCGCTTTCTTTAATTGCAGGTGTCAGAGAAACATAGTTGCAGGATACACATCCAACGTGTCGCACCTTGACTTTGGGGATCTTATAAATTGAGGGGGGGATGGGCCAGAACTCCCTCCCTGGATCGCGACATTCATACCAGGAGCAATAGTGTGATATAATGGCCTCCCTTGCGTAATAACTGTAGGTGTCGGTGAAGAACCTTTCGCATCCCTTGACGGCTAGAATGGCATTCAGCTCAATTGTAGCCCAATCTACAAGGAGTCAGGTTGGTTAATCGGTGACGACAGAATCAGACAACCTTTGTCCAACAAAGGCTTGGCCACCCGAAGTCCTGGGAATTCACCCGCGACAGCATGGTCAACAAATGCTTTTAGAAATCCCATATTCTCCAGTTTCGACCGTACCCTGTGCGCGTTCGGCAGTGAGTTATTGACAACATCAACCTGAAGGAGGCTCACGCATTCTTGCGGGCAGCGCGAATAAGGTCCAGCTCGTTTTCTCTCTGAGAGATACGGCCTTTCGTCCACTCCGTACATAATGTTGCGTGCTGCAGGAAATTTATGGTTGAGATCAGTGACGGAACGAGAATTAGCTTACTTCCTCCAATGCCTGCTTTTTTGCCCGTTGTTGGGAAACATACGACTCCCATGACTCATCACTACTTGCGACTGCCTTCAACGTAAACAATTCAAGCTCCTCCTTTGGACAAACAAGAACCACGCGTTTTGGAGGGCGTCCTTGGAAGTGAGTTAGTGGAATTGCTCGACCGAGCGGTATGTTTGCCTACGGAAGGAAATGAACGTTTGGCGGAGAAGGAGATCTTGTCTGAGACAGACGCGATCCACCCTCACTGACGACAAAACTCCATCAATGTCGCAGTACTGCGATAACAGTCTATTTGACATGTTGGGCCGTAATGTTCTCACGAGGCGAAAAAAATTGGTAATGCGCACTGATTTTCACGACATTTGGAACACCATCGAACTTGCAAAGACCAGTCAGTGGATGAACGGGTGAAAGTGGCGCAAAGCTACATCGGGGCATCATAAAATTGTGGAAAAGGGTGAAGACAAACAGAGTGACTCGTACCTGGCAATGAGACCCAAATCCTAACAAGGCATACCTCTGCTCTGTGAGATCTGGGTGAATCGGCGGCATGTCGGGTGCATGCCCCTCTCGCGAGGCCTTCCATACTCCGGCAGCGCCTGGCCGTAGTAGGTACCGCGCGAATACCTTTGCAGACCGTACGAGCCGAAGTAGGTCCCGTGGGTCGAGATGAGAACAGATCTGCCAGCCTGGTGGTGAAAGGGACCGTCACCCACAGAAGAACATTGGAATATAAATACCTCAAAGACAATCTCAATAGGCATGTCATGGATAACGCGCCTCAGCTTTCCATGTTTTCTGCGTCCGGAAGTGCCTCCTCCCTGCTTCTTCGACGTCGGCGCTTTGGGGCGCTTAGCGATAGGATGATCTCTCGAGTCCGAGGGGCAGCCTTACGAGGCCAATTACCACACGACCAGTTCCATGCGTACGTGACGCTTACTGTATTCATCATCGTCGGCGAGAGTCCGAGCGGACCGAATACGTTTACGGGAGGGCACCGCGGTTGCTGAAAAACGATGTGAAGATGGTTCACCTTGTTAAATTTTGGGAATACATACACCTCACATTTCTCGTTCGGATTCGATCCTCCACCCCGTCTAGATGTGATTCACAAGTCATCAATACTCAAATTTCAGCGTCTAATATAGCAGATCCGGTATAACCGGCTCGGAATTCGCGACCTAACGCACGCAGTCACCACGGCAGGGAAAACCCCCCTCCTCTCGCGTGGGGATGACGCTTGACTGTCCTGACGCAGCTTCCAAAGCCTGCGCATCCAGGAAGCGAACATGTGCCAACAAACATCGAAATGCCTACTTGCCTTCCGCAGAATGTTTTTGCATATCAAGAACCCTTCTTAAGGGCGCCCAGACTTTTGAGGCAGAAACGAGGTTCAAGTCAGGGCGATTAGGGTCACTTCGCTGTGGCACAATTACGTAATATCTCTGTCGGAGAACACCGCCCAAGCGTTACAACGCCTCTCAACAGCACGCGCCGTTCCAACGCTCTCAAGGCTTACTCGATTGTTCGCTTCGAGGCGTTATATTTAACGCTTTTTAACCGTTTCAATGCGTTACAACGGTTTCCAAGCGTTACAAGAATCGACGGAAATTCTCACGTTTGCTTAATTTCCCACACTGTGCCTTTGGGTGTCTGGCACGCACTGGTTGCTGGCGTTCCTTCGTTTTTCTTTTGAATATCATAGACATGTTGTTTTTGAGCGGTCCAACAAGGGTGGCTTCTAAGTCATGTATTGTAGTGGGCTGAATTTATTGTGTCATTTCCTTTCCCACTCTAGTACTCACTCGTCGCACAACTCCGATGACTGTCTGCGCTCATGGAGTTAGTTGTGATGTTGTTACTAGAGAGGGAAGATCCTGCGTACTGGTGTCCTCAAATACCAGTCGGGCGGTGAACGCGTGAAAGTGCTGCAAAGCTTGAAAATGTGAACAAGGGGGAAGAGGACGGATCAGAACATCGTACCTGACAATGAGACCCACAAGCCTAACAAGACAAACTCCTGCTCTGACCGTGAGACCCAGTGGGATTTCGGACGCGTACTGCTCTCGTGAAGCCTTCCATAGTAGGTTCCACAGTTCAAGATGGGACATGATGAAAGAGACAGTCAGTCACAATCCGCACTAAAACATACCCCCGGAACTACTTATGTCGATGGGTATTCCTTCAATAACCTGCTGAAGCTTCCCATGCTTTCGCCGACCGGATGCACCTCGCTCCTTCGATGTTGACGCTCTCGGGCGCTCTGAGGGGTCACCTTATCGTGCCCTCTCAGCGCATGGCTACCCTTGTACGTATGTGACACTCACTCTATTCACCGTCAGCAAGGGCCTGAGCAGAATTCTACGGTATTGTGCCCTGATTGTGGGGCCATCCCCTTTGCGGACACACGTGTGTTGTGTGCGTGTGTGTGCATGTGTTTGAAAACAACGCCCAGAGTGTGGGGCTGAAATATATCATGTCAGACCGGGACTGACCCGCTTCAACTGCCATATTCTCATCGCAACCTCAGGAGTAGGAATGATATCTCAGTCAAAACACATTAATCGACGTCTTGACGACCCCGACTTGAAGAAAGTACACGTACCAAAACACGGATATCTGAGGCAAACTGAGGTCTGGAGGACCCCTGCATTGTAGGAAACAAGCACGATTGCGATATGGTATATGCAATGCTATCCAATCAGACCGAGAGTCCTGAAAGCCGAAAACAACCGAAGAGGTCATGGGTATAAACTCAAGCGCCGCCGGGTCAATAAAGCAGCTCTTCCACCCATTCAGTGGACATCGTAGTCTGCCTGACCACGAATAAGCCAGGATTGTAGAAGAGGCAGGGTTCATTGATATAGCATGAAGGAAACACCGAAATATGTCAAACATCATATCGATTTCTAGGATCGACAGGCAACCATATTTCCGATCCATCCTGTTCCAGTACATTGCCTGGCCCATCAACCTGTGATTGGACACTGATTCATGATAGCTGGTCGATACAGGGACGCATGGGATGAGAGGTAACCAACTATTGGTTGATGATAAGCGTACACTGCCATGCACTGCGATCCGGTCAACTAATGCGAAGAGGACCACAATGACGCAGGAAAAACGTTCTAGAAACTTAAGCAGGTGATCAGCTTCTATTGCTAGGAAACAAGGTTCAAAGGCCCTCAGGTATGGCGATCAATCAAACCGTATGGTTACGCGGATTTGGTTGTGGAAGTCAGGAATCATACTAAATTACCAGCTCTCTGGATCGAACTTCCCCTATCACTCCCAGATCTACATCTAATGCAGATCGAGAATCGTTATGGCGCACGCACGTTCGTGAACACGACAGCGATAAAACTTGCGAAGTTGAACAGCTATTCAGGCGGATATTAACCCCGTGGATCTAGAACCAATATTTTGTTTCTGAAAAGCGTATAGCCCTGATGTCCAATAGTCACTGGGTAACTTGACTAAAAATGTTATGAAGACGAGGTGATGAGTGTCTTCCAAGTAAGGGAATACGAATCCCTGTCGGAAAGCAATCGGGTCGGGAAGCCCGAAGTGTCCATGTGTCAAATCCCAGGACTAAGAGGCCTAAGGAACAATGCACAAAATCAACGCGACACTCTTTATGGAAAATTTCCCCAGAGGTGTTCTACGCAGAACATCACAACATGGGACTAGGCTCTGATGTTGGTAGGTCATGAGGTTTCCAATACGATGTGTGAGAGCCGAACCAAGAATGGAAGCGCTCTGATGAACGGCGCAATCACCAAAGCCCCCTGCAGCTGGATTAGGTCCATCATACGACGAGGACAGCCTTAGCGGTCGACGCGGTTCAAGCCACCGCATTTCGTTGCACCGGGTACCTGCACAACCTCATGTGCTTCAAAGCACCCCTATCGAACCAACTAATCACGTGCGAGAATACGTCAATAATTTGCGTCAAACCTCAGCGTCAAACGGCCGAGAAAGCCACGAGTCGTTGCGCGCGACAATTTCAGAGACCAACAGTGAACCAAGGGAGCGCACGTTCGAAACTAATGCCTCCTCAAGTATCATTGAACCTGACTGGAGAGAGTCAGTTGCCTCGTGCTGAACGCCAGTATGTATTGTTCTGCTAATCACACGTCCCTCGTACAAATCATCACAACTTACGCCTCAAACCTATTCCCAGGTAGGGCAGGTAACGTAAAGCATGCACATTAGCCGTGCGAGTCACAGCTATTTCAGATTAGAGCCACAAATGGAGTGATCGACGAACCGTCATTGGGACTGAAGTCCCATATTCGTACGACTCTAGCACTGCAAGAAGATCGCTTGAGGGCATGAGGCCTCGGGACAGTGATAGCACTGATGGGTCACCAGGCCAATTCCAGCACCAGCATCAGAGAGATCCTCGCACGTTCGAATGACGTGAAAGATGAATCGATCTCCTGGCCAATACATACAGCCATCCGCAGCCCAGCGCTAGCTGTGCTGCATGGATCAAGGGTCGCAATCTAAAGACTGGGTCACGAGTGATTTTAGAAAAAATCCGCCTATTGGGCGGCAGTTGTATTAAGATAAGATAAAGGTCGAGGCCAAAACTCATTCTAGGACTAGATCCCCAAGGCTGAACCCCCAAAAAGACGTTCATGGCGGAGATGAGTGGGCGTCAGATTACAAAGTCACGCATCCTTGATCATTTTCCCACATCAACGTGAACAATCCGAGTAAGCTCCATCTGGTACTTTCGGGTTGGTTGCTCACGCGCGGAGCCACAGCAGCAAACCCCGACTTGTCGGCTGTCGGGCAGGAATTTCCCTCTCTCACAATCGTAGCCGCATGAGGCTATACACTAGCCGAGAGGGTCTGGGTCCCCCATCACACGAAAATGCGGACTTTTGTTTCTCAGCCTAAGCTTCTTGAGGGCGTCTTCGCAGTCTGGAATCTTGTCTAATCGAAGGCAATCTGCTCAACATGAGTCTAACAATGGGAACTACCAAACATTCTCCTTGGACTTTTCCCAACCGAATTCTATGTCGGGTGAACCCATGTACACGATGTAAGACAGAAGATGTCCAAGGCGGGCCCCCACTCACACGCACATGACCATCGAACTGGCCTGGCGATATACCCGATGATGAGAAGAATTGATTGACTGGCGCGAAGCACACACTGCACATGCGTGCTCTGGCCTCACGAATCCCTCGTTTTTCAGCCTAAAACTTGTCATGGCGGGGGCCCGTACCCGGGGGGTTGAGCTTAGCAGGGGCTTATCTTATTCACGCACAGTGCAGGGGAGGGGCGCTGTGGATATGATCATCGATCCCACATCAGATAAGCACCGATACATATTCCAGGGAACCTGGAAACTTCCGCTCTCATATTCGCATCAAAAAGCGAAGACCCAAATCTAAATTTCGCTAAAAAAGACACTTGATTGCCAACTGGCGCAACGCCGCTTGACAATCATCTATTAACTTTATCCTCGATATCGTATCGCGGAAAGTGGGTCCCGCGCGCCCAAGCCTTGACAGAAATACCATCAAACGGAAGCATTCTAGTCCTATCTACCGCCAAAACGACGCATTCTCATATCTATCTCATACACAACTAGTACTGCTATCTCTCTCGATCAAAACAATCACGCGCATCTTATGTGCACGTTCCTCCAGAACTGGAATCTGGATCCGGATTTTCCACACATAGATACGCGCTAGCCCCCACTCTGCCCAAGCCATACCCCCAGGCCCCCAAGCCAAAGGCTCTAGAACCCATCAAAAAAAAAACAAAATAAATCTAAACCCCTGGTTACCTATCACAAACCAAGTCAGATGAGCTTACCGGATCGAGCAACTCCGCCCATGCGCACGGCACATATCAAATCATTCAATTCACACCCACACCATTGTTTATTCCCCTCATCCCAGATCCCAAACCCACCTCGATACCTCCCATACATGTACTTCCTCCGCGTACTCTCTTGGGCCCAATTCATTCCAATGTCTCACTTCCATTCAGTTCCCTGAAATCACTGGCCCTTTGCCTTTGCACGCATGTACGAGGACGCACGGCCCCCTGAGATAGATCTCATACAGCAGGAGGATTAGCCTTCCTTTTCCCTTCCCCTTTCCTTCTCCCCCCTTCTACTTCCTAACGGTCACATCCGTCCATTCCCACAAAACAATTCACCGAACAAAAAACAAAAAGATACCTAACGTGTGCATGCTCACGCGCACGATAGAGGCACAGGCAAAAGGAAGGGTAGATCGGCTAATCGAGCGCCATCGGGAAAATTCCCAATTCACACACAAAGCGTCGGCGTCTCCGCGCATCCGTGTGTATGCACACACACCTAGCATCTTTTCTTTTGTCCCTTTGATAAGTCATGTCACCTGCGCCGATCGTGAGCTGAGCCGGATCCGCGACTCACGCGAGCAGCGAGCAGGCAGTGCGGGATCGATAATTCCCTTATCCCTCATCTAAACGCACCAAATAGGTAAAGTGATAGTCGTCATACTATAGCCCATGCCGTGCCGTGTCCGTCCGTCCGTATGTACCGTAAGAGCCGTCACGGTGACTCACGTCAAGCGCGCCATAATCACGCCATCGGGTGGTCCATTGCGCAATGATGGACACACAACAGGTCGAAACGAGTGCGTATATCCATTTATCGGAGTGGAGTTGGCGAGAAACAACTCTGCGGTTTGTGTCGCATATTCATGCAAACTAATGCAATCGAGCGCCGCACGGGCGCTTGTTCAAATACATCCACACTATGATCGTCATACGTTGGGTGTTTGCATTGTATATATAGAATCAGCATCAAGTCTTGCAAGTATAAGAGCATCGGAATCAAGAACAACTAGTCAGCACTATACAAAAGGAAGGTTGCTGAACGTGGTTTTCTTGTAGATAACACGCACGAATGCCAACACATTGAGAATATACTATGGATGGGTACTTAGGTATGATAGGGTAGAGTAGGGATAGGGATTATAGTACTGTCGCACTGAAATTCTTCTGATAAAAAACACGAATTGTAGAACTTTGCTTTATGTAAAACCAAAAAAAAGGGAGCACATGGAGTAGAGAGGCACACAGTCACGACAACCTCACGTCGGTTTCATGGTCAACGACGTCCTGCTGCGAACGACGAAGAGGAAGAAAAGTATGCCGATCCCGCTACTGACGATTGACTTGAGGTGGATGTTGACGTTGAAGGCGATGACGTGGAAGATGAAGAGGATAACATCTCCCTCGGTACTCCCACTTCATAAGGAGAAGGCTAGATAGGGAATGGGAATAACCGAAGGGGTGATTAGTAAAAATCCACGAGAGGGAGAAACGAGACTGTAAGCAACTCACAAAGAGGTGCTCTTTCCTCTGTAAGAACTCGGGTGAAGTCATCTCCAAAGAGTGCAAGAATCTGAACGTATTCGTTACGCTCGTCCTTGTCTTCGTACTCGGTCCGGAAGGACGAAAATTCAAATCTGAGTCCAAATCCAAATCCAGGCTCGTCGAAGAGTACGTTCTATTCGAGCTGTCCACTATTATCGTCATCGCCACACCGAGGGAAAAAAAGGTAATTCACCAAAGTGCCGAAAAAGGAGAAGAAAAAAAAAAGGTCAGTAAATGGGGCCGACGAAGGGGTGAAGGGTCACTCACGTCCATATCCGTCAATGACTTTATCCATCCTTCGATGTTGGTCGGCCACCTCAAGCCAAATATCCAACGCCATATTCGTCTTGCTCGAACTTGCTTTCCCCCTGGAGCTTGGTCCTCCTGGCTTCCCACCTACATCCAACACCGGTCTTCCCATCACTGTTCCACTCTTATCCATGCTCGAGCGAGGCACAAAAACTTGTGGTTCGCCCGCTTCGGCATCTTCATCATCCGACGCCTCTTCATTGGGCGCAGTACCTCTATTCAAGACGTCGGAACGGGGGAACTGGTTTGCATTTACAGGAGGACGCGCACTACTACGTGGGAGTTGGGTACTAGGAGGTGAACGATGCTGGTTATGATGATTATGGCGTTGGTGCTGGCGTTGGTCATGGATTTGCTGGTGATGATGATAGGAAGAGGAGTAAGAAGGAGAATGGAGATGATATGAAGGCTGATTCATCGATGCGCTTTTGAGGCTAGAAGGCACTTCAGTGTTGGGTATGAGCGGGGACGCGGAAGGGGAAGTGGCGTATGAAAGAATGGTAGAGGTAGAAAGGGATGGCGAAGGAGGGGATGAAGGCACGACTTGCTGCGCTGATGCCGCTGCTGTATGCGAGTGAGTGCGAGAGTATGATGATGATGATTGACGGGGAATGGGTACTGGGATCGAGCGAGAAGTCATGGTCGACATTGCGTTTCCCCGTTTGGTTCTATTTTAGCACTTCCGTAGACGTGGAGGAGATAGGCGAGTGTGTTATAGTCTAGTCTGGCGAGTTAGCTATGCGCGCTCAGGTTTTGATTTTGTTTGTTACACGAAGAAAAGTAAGTCGAGTGGCGGGGAAGTGGGTGTTTTTCCCGTTTTCGTAAAAGACGAGGAGGAAGCGAGTCGTGGTCCGTTGTCGTGGTCGATGGTAATGCGGGGAACGGAGGTAACGTCAGAGTTGGGGGAGAGATGGGAAAAAAATTAAGAGGAGACGCGCGAAAGAGCGCTTTTATGAACGAATCTGGAGGTGAGGCAGGAAAAATAATCGATAATTTCCTTTTTTTTTTTTCTTTTTCTTAAATTTTAGCACAATTCCGCTTCGATAGATAAGGGAAAAAAGGGCACTATTTTAATTGAAGTAGATAGGATGTCCCAGAATTGCAAATTTCAATTCGTGTTAGTGTTTTACAAATCGGGAAGCGGGAAAAGCAAAAATGGAAAAGGGGGGACCTGTGATAACTGAAAACTGAATTCAAATTCTTACACATATTTTTTTTTTTCTTGTTACTCGCCGACGTCATTTTTACTACATTTGGAAGAATTGGAAGAGAAAAAAGGTGGGAAAAGCGAATTAAAAGAAAAGATTGTGTGCAAGGGCCGCGGAGGAGAGTGTGGATGGTAAATCCCCCCCAACCCTCACTCTCATCGTCGTCTGTCTACATCCCGCCTACATCCATCCCGTTCCTCCTACTCCTAATAAGCGTACTCCCCTTTCTCTATATAACGGCATGGTCATCTGGCCGCGGTCATATATCACTCACTACCCAAAGAAATCAAAATATCCGACCCAGATAAACCATTTGGTCAAGTATGAACCTGTGACCGTTGTATATGTCTTACATGCTGCAATCCCATCTTATCGAGCGATCTGCAACCATTATCCACCTTACCACACCCCTTCGACCCTTTGTTTGAGTTACCGATGCTCCGAAATGATCAGTCTGCAGGGCGAATATTGGTCAAGCTGCTACTGGAATTCACCATAACAGTACTACTAGTAGTAATGAACGGGATTAATTTTGTTGCATCCATGGCACCGCAGCTAGCTAGCTGCCTTCGGGTGATGGGAAAAGATCGATGGATGAATGAAATTTCATTAGGGTTCGAAGGCACGAAGAAAGTGGTGTAAGACAAGTTGTTCCAAAGTGCATGACTACAATGTAGGTGTGTTCCAGGCAAGTTGACGGATGGGGAGGCCGATCATCGGGGAAATCGAGCTCGACGTGACGAGATTGGACTAGGTACTTGGTAAGTTGTTATCGTCATGCACGCGGGAGCGGGGGCTGCCGATAGGGGGAGGAACTTGTTGGGACCAGCGGGAACATCGTAGTAGTCCAAGTGCGTACTGTCTCGATCTCGCCAACAGGAGAAACGAACATACACACGTAAACGCACTTAGGAGCTGATACCGTTATCAGTTGGGGTGTCAGATTGCGGGGATTTCCAGATATGAACTAATAGAATTCGGACAACTCCGCGTGGTATCACTCAGCTCCCTCGGTCAACGATGCCACTGCTCTGGAGCCTCCAGTACACTGGAGACGGCCTTATCATGAGATCCCCGGGAAAAGCGAATTACGGCGTCCATCGCAATAGTGCTGTCTGACTGTCCCTTTGGCGACGCCCGCGGGGCTGGCCAGCGCATGATCCAGTCGTCGTGCTCTCTGTCTGCCCACGTTTAGCGCTGACCTTGTTCACCCCAACTGCCAAGTCCGTGCATGATCAGCATATAGTGCAGTAATACCTACGTTAGCGAGGCCAATGTCCAATCAGAACCAATCATGACCACATCATATTACCGTCATTGACGCTTAGCGCACAAGCGTTTTATCTGTATGTATGTGCATCTATCATCGTTGATATCGTTCGACGCCATCTCCTTCTCTTCTCGCCACCGGTTATTTTATACCCGCCTGCACGCATTATCATTCCTGTGCCCAAGTCCCAATGGACGTTCATGCGATATTCGGACCAGTGGCCACGCGAATAAGCGCTCGTCCAGCCCCTTCCGTTATCATCGTCCATTTATAGAACAGGGGCGATAGGCCTATCACGTCCGGATTCCATCTTGGCGCTCCCGCTATTTTGGTTATCGTGTATCATGTTTGAATTGAGAAAGCAGGGCCCGTGCGCTTTTTTACTTACGGAGCGCCACGGCTACTGCGTACCTTGCCTTATCATGATATATCAATATATATCAATATCTCCAAAATAGCCTAGACCTCTCTGTCGTTCCCGCATCATGCCCGCGCGACAAATCACCTACTTGGGTTTGTTACCCAAATCGACATTCATATCACCTCGAGAAGATCCAGAGCCCCAGAAAATTTGACCCAAAAAAGCCATCCACACAGAAATCGGCGCCCCTGCACAGTGGTTTACTACCACATCGTCGCACCCGCGCGGGGACGTCTGCCGCAGTCCACGTATGCACGCATGTGTATGATCTGATCGCCGGCCTCAGGAGATTGGATCCATATCAGTGCCCCCCCCCCCCTTTCAACCCCCAACTAGCATCCAAAACGTATATCACCATCACTGAAAATATTGCATATTGTGCAACCCTTAGGCACACTGTACGTACGATCTCATCAAAAGTGCATATGCCACGGAGGGCTTGCGTGCGCAGCGTAAGAGCAACTGTTCACACGACGCGTCCAGTACAACCCTCCCATGTTGGTATTCTCAGAGCGCTGGCTTCAACATATCTCTTGGTCATGATTGGCCTGCTTCTAGCCCTGAAGAGAAAATCATATACAATTTCAAAATATGTATCATGTACATAATCATATGCATGAGCGAGTATCAGAAACTCGCGTATGATCGGCTTATCTGATGCTATATCTTGGTTATGGTACGGGTACCACTGAATACAACCGTATCGGGCGGGTACCATCTCCCGTGCCATGCAGACAAGCTTCACCGTGTGTACGTGTCCGCCCACGGCATGACAGCGCCGGTCTGCCTCATTTGCCACCATCACCTTATTTCTTTGGTGATACATCATGCCGACCCAACTCCGGCAGCAAAAGATGAAACAGGGAACGGGGGGGGGGGGGGTACTTAGCGTTCGTTGTTGTTGTTATCGTTGTGTTGTGGTATAGGCGGTAGCAATACGGCAGTGAGGGTAAAATTGATTGATGGATGAAACAAGTGTAAACCCGAAAATGGACATGAACACCCCACGGGCAGGATCGATAGGAAGGGTTGATGCTGAGAAATGATTCATCAACATCATGCGTTGCTTTGCCGGCAGTTCCAAAAGCATTTATCTATATAAAGTGGTGAATCCCGAACACGTTGAGGTTGATAGCGGCGGTTCTCATGCTCATGGTGGCATGGCATGGCGGGGGCCGAAATCAAAACTCTTCAAAAGCGAAAGAAGGAAAGAAAGAAAGAAAAAACATCGAATCTCCGCGAAGGAGACCCGAAAGGAAAGAAAAACGACCCGTTGCATGCTGCGCAGCGGGAACGAAATATTCGAATTCTAGAAGGGGTGGGTGGAAAGGAAGGGGTGGGAAGGGAGGGGGAAAGGATACGTGGTGTGGAAGCCCTTTGCATCAGTTCAGGGCCATGCAGGGACGGCACTAGTGATAGAAAAAGGAAGGGATGTTGAAAGTTAGGGGAGTTGTCAATGCAAACACATCGTGTCGCTGGCCTGTAATCACAAGCCAAAAGCTATTTTACCGATAAGGACGGCAGGAATGTCCCAGGGGCACGGTTCAGAGGCGGCAAGCGGTCATCGACGGTATCCTCTCGCATTGGCGAATCGTCAAACGGGGCCGCTATCGCCAATTGTTGCAGCGAAGCGACCGGACGGGCTGTGCTAGCTTAATCGAGTAATGTTTTTGTCGCCCCCGTGGCACTAGCAGCTTTCGATAAGCACCATCGATATGCCGGAGCAGTCACCACGGGAATAAAAGCTTCTCGGGAACGAGAGGGGAGGGGAAATTTTGTTCAGAAAATGAATCCCGAGAACATGTGCGTATGTCGAAGCTCCGATACAGATATCCACGCCACTCCACTGATCGGTATTGCTTTGTGTGAATGCGAAATGAGCGGCATTTTTCTTCACACTGAGGACTGTTGTATGAGCCCGAATGTGTCGCAGTGGGCGCCCGCCCCAGAGAAAAGATTCGGGAGTCGAGGTCAGGTCATGATGCAAGGGTATCAGTGTCAACATCCCTGTCTGCTCGCATGAAAGGTCGGGATCGAATACGCATGAAGAAGCATTGACCAGGGAAACACTTTTCCATATCATGCAGCGCAATCGTGTCATAGTAGCCCGAAAGGCACGCGGACTCCTCACCTACAGAACGTCACCCTCATGATTTGCCAGTGCAGTATTTGTTTTTTTGAAGGACTTCCAATCAACTGATCCATGAGTCTATGCATGCAGGAAATAATTTCACCTTCGGGATTATACGGATGAGCTGTGGGTAGTCCAAATGCCTCAGACCCTTCTAGCAGTAGCAAAAAGCAGAAAAATATCTTGCAGGAAGTATACACCACCCCTCAGACTTGAAAAGGATAGTATTGGTGGGCAATAGAGACTGGAGTTGAGCCATGTAGCCCCACGGAGTACCGCGCGTAGGCACGTATTAAGCCAATGATTAGAAGTCCTGGTAACGGGTCGGGGAAATCGTGCGAAGGGTCAACCATCATGTAATGCAAAGAAAAATTCGAACGTTCCAGTACGGGTGTGGGGCGTGAGGCCGCTTGCCCATCAGTGTATACATAGTTCTTTGCGGAATTCGATGGAGCGTCCCATCCTACATGTGCTCCCTTTTGCAAACACTCACCCATCGAAGCTCGTGAATGAGAATGGGTGTAGTATCGCACACATCATTGCGACTACAACCGGATCCGTGATTGGACGATGGATGAGTATGTCCGTCCGTCCAGGCTTATCCCCAGAGTGTTACTGCGATGGAATCCCATCCTGATCCTACGCTGATGCTATTTGCTGCCGTAGCAATCGTATTAGTGCTGAATATAACTTGCAGTTCAATTCGGTTTTGCACCTTCCATACCGGCCATAGTGCAGTAACATACTAGCCCTCGAAATTAAGATCTTCCATCCATTTAATCATCTTTCTGAGGTTCTTGTAAGCCCCAAAGCACTCGTAGCGATGGGTGGAAAAAAATCGCTCAGTTCCTAAGTATCTAGAGGTAGAAGCGCGTTTGGTCATTATCATACCTCGCAAATCTCTCGCACGATTCTGAATTGAACCTGGACCTTCATTAATGCGTAGGTAAGGCATTCATTATGCAATCCATCGTCAAACTTGGGTATGTTGGTCGTCGATCTTTTAATATCCAGGATCGTGGTTGGAAGATCTGGATCCGGAAAACTCGATTCGTCCTTTCCATGCATTTTCGTTAATTTCAAAGTTAGGACTGTTGAAATCACCTTGGCCCGATAAGTTAATACTTCCACAGTGAATTAAAGAAGTGATAGCGGCGAGATGAACTGTGAGTAATCTGGTTCAGTTGACCGGAAGTTAGCTACTTTGAGATGCCTAGAAGCCAGCACTGCTCTAGCTGCGGCTTCGCTGAGTCCTTTGAATCCAATTGTGTCACAGTCCCACCCGCAACCCAACCCGCTGACATTGGAAAGATGCTGTGGGGCAACTGAAACGTGGGGACATTGTCCGCGATGAGTCGGTGCGGGGTTACGTGAACCACACAACCGGCTGACGCTATCTTGCATGAGCACTTGACAGCTAAGACACATCCATACAAGTGGATTTTTGCAGAGTTTTGATATACTAGAGTGCTTGCGCTTCGCGCTTTGCTTGACTCTGCACATGTTTCCTTTCACCTGTCCCAGCATGAATCTATTTCTATTTTTTTCAGTTCATTTCGCGAATATACTTAGGCTATAAAAATATGTGTTTAATTGGAATGCAGACATCTGACAAACACAATCCAATTTTTCCAGTCATTCGGAGTCTGGAATTATATAAAGGCAAAGCAAAAAAGAAGGTGGTATGGCAACAAATCACAGTGGAACCAGCATATGCCTTCACGGACTACCATGCACAAGGACAGACGATGTCATGGAATACCTGTGGTCAGACATAGGAACATCACCAAGCATGTTGACACCTTTTAATGCATGCATGACATTGTTGCGTGCAAGAGGGAAAAAAACCATATGATTAAGCCAAGACTTTAAGGACAAGAGCCGAGTGGGAGCGGAAATGGTGGAAGGAAAGTAAAGGGAGAGAAGGGACAGGCGTAAAAGTAAGCATGTAGGGAGAAGGAAAAGGGAAGATGATGACAAATTTTCAGCGTCGCCAATTGCGTAATATCGGGAGTGGTTAGTGACTCTGTGTGCAGAGTAACTTACTTGTCACGCCACCATGCGGAGTCAGCCGGAGACACATTTCGCTGCAACACTAAGATGGAAACTGTCCAGTCCTACTCTTCTTCCTCAACAACAAGTGAGGCAGGACTCGGACCTCTGCGCGAGGATCAAATGGAAACGGTTGAGGCAAGACTCAAGGCAGGACTTGGACCTCTGCGCAAGGGTCAAGTGGAAGCGGTGCTTCAGACTGTGATGTCCAGTACCATGAACACGAGTAGGGCTACATGGATTCCCCTCCTAAATCAAGCTGAGGCGGGCGTAACGAGTCTTTGGGATGCACTCTTTCTGAGCGTTATGAGTACTCTTCACGCCGGACTGAATGTGGCCCGTGCAGATGTCGTTCACGTTGCCCAACTACAAGCATTCCTGAGTAATTTCAGCACTGCCGAGCGCAAGGAATGTGTCGATCTAATCGTAAAGACTCTCAAAAACTCTGAGTGGACCCCTTTGATCGAGTATGGTATGTACTACTACCAACCAGCATTGCGGTCACTGCTCAATCGACAGTACAGCAGCATTGAAGCTGCGAGTTACTGAATCTCCGAGATCCAATTATATTATGATCGATAATAAGTACGCATATACAACATCCACTTCAATCTGCCCTTACGTCTCTTCGTTTACAGGTTTGGTGTTGCAAGAGGTAATCCTGAGAATCACCACCTTTTCCAGAGTTCTGATTAGTTGTCAGGCCTTGCTGAGGCCTACCGTACACGGTTCATTGGAGATGCTGCTTACGCATTCATTCAGCATCTCGAGGAGATCGACAAGGAGCCGGGCAACTCCAGGAAACCACGTTATGCCAAAGCCATCTCAATTATTCAAAGCTCTGGGACCGGAAAATCACGAATGCTCACGGAGGTGTGCCTGCGTCCATCTTCCGTGGTCTTGGAAGATAACATGACCATTTTGCCCCAGGTTGGCACACAAATCTTTACCCTCCCCATCTGTCTTCGTGGCGCCTGGGATCCGGGATATCCGTTATCAGATACCCCCGTGTTTGACTACTTCCAATCCCTGAAGATCAAGTGCGGGGATAATGATTGGAGCATTAGCGCACTGGGGGGCATTACTAGTTTCCTCGCAGCCGCACACGAGACAATGCTGACCTCGCTCCAAAACATTCTTACTGAGGAGAAATGCGAGAAAGCAGAAGTCCTCGGACATTGGCACGAGATGATGGAGGGAGGCAGAGCAAGAATTTATCGGAGGAAGTTTTTCGGAGTCGTGATAGAGCGGGCCAATGAGGTAAATTTCTGTTCATTTTCTCTCCGCTGGGATTGATGATTAGTTTAGTTAAAAAATGACTATTCTACGACCCAGAAGAGCCCCAAGCGCGAAGATGAGAATTATGACGCAATCGGGCACGCCAGAGACTTTTATCATCGACATGCAAAAGCAGCCGTTGGCAACCTCGTGGAGTTCATCAAGAGCCTTACCTCTAACCCACTATGCGTGACATATTTCGATGAAGCTCACGAGCTGGGGAAATGTTTCTGGATTATGTTACGTTTATTGCAAAATCAAGATGATTCCATAAAAATGTGGTACATCTTTATGGGAACAAAATCAAGCTTAACAGATTTTGCACCTCCTCAAAACAGTGAGCATATAAACAGTTACCTGGCGAAAGCTCATCGTTTGCAGTGATATCCGCAAGACTCCGAAAGGAAGTGCGTCGACTGGAGCCCCCCTACTTTGCTCTCGATTTTGATCAGTATGCTATCGAGGAGGCCAAAACTTCGAAAATTTCGACTATTGGTCATCTTGGAACATTGCACCATCTCGCCCAATACGGGCGGCCATTGTATGCCCTTTCTTCCTGATCGCAGGGACAACTATCTACTTGCCTCTAACAGGTGGCGTGCGATGTCGCCCGAGGTGGGTGACGGACTGGTGGATCTTGCTGTCTGGAAGCTCATCGCTGGTGAAGAATTTAATGCCGGCAGTCGGGATCATGTGTTTGCTGTGCTTGCACAGCGGATTTGCCTCGATCCTGTTCTGTCAAATGCTGAGGCCATCGAGTTGGCTAATCGGAGTGTCTCCCATCATATGAGACTCCTCGCAGGCATCTCGACTGAGAACGCGATGTTTTTCACCCATTCACCATCGGAACCAATTCTGGCTTTAGGTGCGGCATCGATATTGTATGATCCTGACCCCATGGCCTCTGGGAGGTTGCCTCAAGTCCTGAGGACGTTGAGCCAAGATTTGTGCCATGCTGGTTTAATCGAAAAAGGTCTTATGGGTGAACTTGCTGCCCGTTTCCTCCTTCTCACTGCACGTGACTATGCTGCCCCAAGTCAGGAAGGACACCGTAACCTGCGAGATCTTGTTCCCCTGTTGGGCTTCCTGCAAAGTCTTTTTGGTCCCATTATTTGGGATGCCTTCCAGGAATCTTTCAGTAATGCATTTGTCAACTTCACACATTGGGCTGTCACAAGGGACTTCTTACCTGAGACGCCTCCTCGGTAGATATTTCTTGCATGCTTGTCTATGTGTCTGCTAACCAATGCTCCTCAGGAACTTACTTCCTAACCTCTGGGCTCGGGGCACCATATTGCAATGCTGTTTCAATCAATCATCGATTGATTTCTTATGCCCCATCTATTTTGGCTCTGTCGAGCCTGAAGATGTTTTTGATCCTGACAAGCTGTCGGGACTTGTTGTCCAGGTCAAGTACAAAAAAGGAGATACAAGTGCTGAGAACAACCTGCGACCTGCCGGAATCATCCGTGATCGCAAAGCCCCCTTCCTTATCTTGCCCTGCTGATGGAGCTTGGTACTGAGTCCAAGTACCAGGGAATTGCAATGGTCACATACCAAGCCCCCAAGCATTTCCAGCCCTCGGAATATCAAGAACTGAAGGCAGAATGTGAGTCTGCCTGGGATAATTTGTCCCAACACAAAGAGAAACATCCAAAAGATGAAACAGTTTTGAAGAAGCTGAAGGCACAGGCTCAAGGCAAGCAGCTGGAAATGGACTTATACAACCGCTACCTGATCTCGGCCCGAGGTGCAGGTGAAAACACTTATCCCATACTAAGAACAGCAGGAATCACAAATGAATTCAAGACCTTCCTTGACATTGTTGTACCTCAGGCATCATCCAAGGAGCCTCTCATTGGACACATGCGACCTCTGGATCGCTTTGGGGGGGACTTTTCACAGTCTCACTGGATGTCTGATTATGGGAGGTAGTGAAGGAAGATTTCTTGTTGGGGAGTCAATGTCTGTTAAAAGCATCTTTGATACAGTGATTCATCCTTCAATGGGAATGGTGCAGCTTCTACCAATCTGAGAACTAATGTAGAAAATCCCAAGTTGTAAAGTATGAAGAAAATGGTCACAGCTGGGTCAAGGGCTGGAGCTAGCCAGCATGCAGGTGATGCCTTGATCACAAGATTGTCTGCCAGCCAGGGGGGATCAGGGACTTCATTGTGTGAGGTATGCTGTGACTGTGTCATATCCATACTTGGCCATCGACTTCCACTACCTCTGAACTCTCCGGACTACCTCTGCTCCTTCCTCACTAACCTCGGAGCTCCCGTATTCCGCAACCACCTCCGCTTCTCTTCGATGGTCACCACCCCCTCTTTTCAATATATTACCTACACCTCCCTAAGTACAGAGCCCCAAAGGTTTCCAGACAGCTCTGACGTCCACTAGCACACTCCTGCCTCCGCTGGGCAATTCACTCACTTGCCCTGCAAGCCCACCTTCGGGCCTATCCCTCCTTTCTGTTTCTGGGTTATTGCCTGCCATTCCACTAACCCCATAACCCAACTTGTTGGTAATATTCAATCGGCTAATGTTTAACTCCATTAGCTCCGCTCCGCTCAGCCCTGCCATTTACGGGCCAGCCCTCGTTGTAACTATATATACTCAACTTGTACATAGGTTACACCTCAGTAATAAAATTGACTAGAGTTTACCCCCTTTTAGTTCTGGTTGCCAGTTAGTAAGTTAGGGCACAGACATGTTACTTGGCACAGCGCTCCAGGCATAAGTCGCTGAGGCCGAAGCCCTCCACCATGGAGACCTTCCTTCATCTCGATCTGGTCTCTGACAGACTGGGTGCATGTCAGGGACCGACCCGGAGTTGAGGGTGCCAGGTGTAATTGCCTGGTGCTGAGGGTCCAGTAGGGTGTGGTGTGGGCATGCATAGCAATGGGCCTGGTGCAGACAAGTGCCCCTGGTCACTGTCATATCCATCCCTGGCCATCGACTTCCGGTTCCTCCGATCCCTCCGGTCTAACTCCGCTCCTCCCTCACTAACCTCAGAGCTCCCGTATTCCGCAATCCTCTCGGTACCCCTCGATGGTCACCACCCCCTCATTTCAATTTATTACCTACACCTCCCTAAGTACGGAGCCCCAAAGACTTCCGGACAGCTCCGATGTCCGCTAGCGCACTCCCGCCTCCGCTGGACAATACACTCGCCTGCCCTGCAGAGCCCACCTTCGGGCCTATCCCTCCTTTCCGTTTCTGGGTTATCGCCTGCCTTTCCGCTAACCCTGCGACCCGACTCGTCGGTAATATTCAGTCGGCTAATGTTTAAACCCCGTTAGCTCCGCTCCGTTCGGCTCCGCCAATTGTGGACCCGTCTTCGCTGTAACCATATATATATCCCACTTGTACATAGGTTACACCCCAGTAATAAAATCAACTAGAGTTACCCCCCCTTCGGTTCTGATTGCCAGTCAGTAAGTTAGGGCACAGACGTGTCACTAGGCACAGCGCTCTTGGCAGAAGTCGCTGAGGCCAAAGCCCTCCGTCATGGAGACTCTCCCTCGTCTTGAATCTGGTCTCTGACAGTCACTTAAGCTGAAGTGGGAAGTTGTCAGGGACAGCTCCTAAAGCGGCGAAGTCCTGGCATGGGGGACTTGATGGGATGAGAAGTGGCTATGTGTAGTGGCAGTCCCATTGTGGGGTGAGCATCCCTGACCACTTAGTTTGAAGTGGGAATGTGAGAAGAAGGCTACTTCTTTGGTTCCCACTCCAGCTGTTATTATATATGCAGGGTCACATAGAGCAGGGGGCAGTGGAGCAGGGTCAGGTAGGGCATTGTTGTGGGGACAAGTTGTCAGAGTCCGCATGTCAGTTCATGTGTAAAGATCTCCCTGGGAAACTAGTCAATATCAAAGCTAGGGAGCTAGCCTAGCTGGCATAAGAGCCTTATATACATGAGTTCTGCTAACTCATGAGAGCGTGGCTACACTGGGAATACATGGTAGCCGATAGAAGTATGACATCGGATAGGAGGATGGATGATGCGGACGGGTGGGCGATAGTGGGTAAGGGGTGACGTGATAGTGATAATAGCGCAATGAATAGTACCTGCGTTCTAACTATGTAAATATCTCACGCAATCTTGGCTAATGGTTACGTCATTGATATCGCTTAGAGTAAAGGGGGGCCAGATACCTGGCTGTCCCCTGACACAAGTCTGTGCACTGCAAAAAGTCGGATTCTGCGGAATTTGCCCACCAACACACACCATATACCCTCTGACACTTCCATTGCTCATTCCCACACTATCCAACACTCCATACACCCATTCCCTATTTTTCTATATTTTCCCCATCATTCCCGACAGTCCCAAGCCAAATTCCCACACCCAATCATGCTGCCAATTCCCTCTCCATAACCACACATTAAACCCAGCTGTTTTTCTACCCATTGGTGATGCTCTACCTTCCTCCTTCACCCATGGAGCATTTCCCAGAATGGCAACCCCATACTCGGATGGTTCAGCATGGTGTAGAGCCTCATGTGGTCCTGACAGCACCTGTCAATAGCCATATCTCGGGAACTACTGCACCAATTGGGACAAATAAGGGTTCATTGGAAAGCTGGAGACGAGGAGGTTGCTGACGGGAGGATAGGCGGGCGCTGTGGCGAAGTGTTGCGGAGTTAATCTTTACAATTCCCATTTTGGATCCATTGTCATATATTCCCCATTCATTCATATTTCTTTTATTGTTTCTCTGTTCCTAATTGGAAATTCCTTATTTACGGTTGCCTATCAGCCTGTTAACATTCCCCCATTCCATTCATTCCATTTCCAATCCATATAAAATAGAAAATACCTTGTACATAACAAGTTAGTACTGAATAGACCCATCAAGAGTGAAAAGTAGTTACATCCAAGTGGCAAAGATGCCATCCATGACCCTAATGCCCCCTCTAAGCTTGTTACCAACGTCTAAGACCCCTCTTATCATAATCCTCAGCCTTGATGTCCAAGAGAGACGTAGGTGAGTGTTTGTTTGAGGTTTTTGCAGACCCAGTAGTGCCCATGGACCAAAACCTTGCCCCACGAACCACACCCACACACACTACAACCCCCCCTCTTCTCTGTCTTGAGTCAAGGCGATTGACCCATTACAGTGTGCCCTGATGTCAGGGCATGCCCTGCCTGACCCCGCTCCACGCTGCACCTTCCTTCCTTCCTTTGGTTCTTTCCTTCTTTCGCTCTTTCTTTCTCCCACATGGACCACCTTTCCCTCTATTCAATGTACCACTGGCATGCACGCCACATGCCCCTCCTGTATCTACCATCCCTACATTGCTGTGTCAGGGACAGCTCCAAAAGTGGCGAAGTCCCGGTGTGGGGGACTCAATGGGACAAGTAGTGGCTATGCATAGTGGCGGTGTCAGAGATGGAAATACTGTCAGAAGATGGGCTGGTTCTGTCTGAGTTGAGGTCAGAGGTTGTGGCAGAGGTCTGTTGGAGCGCACACTGGTGGATATGTGGGCGGAAATATGCAGCGCATCCGGAAGCGCTGTTCAAGGTTAGCAGAGTGGGATCGCGGCCTCAGCGACTCAAGTGGAGTGCTGTGCCCTGAGCTTGACATCTGGGGGAGATCCCTTATTTATGGACTGACACTTTGTCAGGGTCGCGTCCGCAGTCAAGGCGGTCCGGGCGTAGCGTCCGGTACTGAGGACCTCACGGGGGATGGATCGGGCGTGCGTACTGGCAGCCCCGATGCGGGACAGCGATCCCTGGCCACTTAGACTGAAGTGGGAATGTTGAGTTATTATTAAAAGGAGAACTATGCTACTTACCTGAAGTGGGAATGTTGAGAAGAAGGTTACTTCTTCGGTTCCCACCCCAGGTGTGTTTATATACATGCGGCTTGGGTCACATGAGGTCCGCCACGTCACCCCGCATACAGCTGCAGTCACCCGGGTGTCCCCGTGGGGGATCCCGAGGGTGTATGCTGCACGCGCGCGCACTAGGTTGCACCCTAGAGCCGTCCAGGGTCGTCCGGGGCTAGGCACGTCGTGTGTGCATCGCGGGCGGGTCAATAATACATGGATATAAGGGAAAGGTCATCCGCGTGAAGTAGAAATAGAAATAGAAATAGAAATGGAAATAGAAGGGAAGTGGGAGAGGGATAGAGGGGGAAGGGGTATGAAGGAGGGGTGCAGGGTGGGAGAAGGGGAACCGGGTGAGGTGGGCCCGGGTGGAGGCGGGTCAGGCGGGTGTGCCCTGACATCACCCCCTCCTTAAGCCGCTTCGTCTCGAAGCGGCCAGGGGGTTTTCCCTCTCTCTCCCTGGGGCTTGGGGGTGCGCCTGGTGGAACTCTTCGATTTGGTCGGGGGTGTGTGTCAGCCGGTCCCGGGGGAGCCATTCGTTTTCGGAGTTCGGCCAGCCAGAGAACTTTACCAAATACCAGAGTTTCCGGCGTAACCACTTAGAGTTTAATATTTTCTCCACCTCATATTCCTCTTCTCCATCTACGAGTTCTGGGCCTGGGTGGGGTCAGGGGGTCGTTCTGGGATTTCGTCTGGGTGGTGGGGCCTTACGTTCGTCACGGACACGACTGGGTGTATCCCCTTCTGTCGGGCGGTAAGCTGGAGCTTGACAGCGGCCGGGGAGACGACTTTGACGATTTTGAAGGGGCCTAGCCATTTATGGTCCAGCTTTTTGGTCGGGCGGTCTGTCATGTAGTTCTGGGCATTGAGCCAGACCCGGTCACCCTCTTGGTACTTAGGGGCTGCCTCGCGACCCCGGTCGTAGTAGTGGGCCATCTCGTCCACTGCGTGTTCCAGTGCTGCTTTCGCCTCCTCTTGCATCTTCATCATCCTAGATGAGAAGGCGTCAGCGGCTTCCACCTCGGACGTGCGTGTGGGCTCTGTCCCCATCCTGGGGTGCTGTCCAGTGTCGAGTTCGAAGGGAGTCCGGCGGGTGGAGGAGTGGACTCGGTTGTTGTAAGCGAACTCTGCTAGCGGGAGCCAATCCGCCCAGTCGTCTTGGCGGTGGTTGACGAATACCCGGAGGTAGGCTTCGATCTCTTGGTTGACCCGCTCTGTTTGTCCGTCTGTCTGGGGGTGGTAGGGTGTGGAAGGGGTTAGCTTGACTCCCAGGAGGTCTGCGAGTTCTTTCGAGAAGCGCGAGACGAAGGCGCTTCCCCTGTCACTGAGGATCTCTTCAGGGAGCCCATGATGTCTCCAGACGTGCTCCAGGAAGAGCCGGGCGATCCCAGCCGAGTCTACGGACGTCACAGTGGGGACCGCGTGGATACGTTTCGACAGGCGGTCCACTACGACCAGGATGGCATTGTAGCCTTTCGAGTCTGGGAGCTCTCCCACCATGTCCACTGAGATCACCTGCCAGCGATGGGTGGGGACTTTGTTTGGGGTAAGTTTTCCAACTTTCCATGTGGGGAAGGACTTGACACGGTTACAGGTGTCGCATCCGCGTACGTACCGCCCGACGTACTCTGCCATCCGAGGCCACCAGTAGTCGCGGGAGACGAGTTCCAGGGTTTTCCATCGTCCCGGGTGCCCCGTTGCCCACGCGTCGTGGTGGAGCCGTACCAGATCATGGCGGAGTTGCAGGTCTTTCGGGACGTACACTCTTCCCCGGTAGAGGATTAACTCTCCTTGTCTCTCCCACTCGTCCGACCTCAGCGTCCCCTCCCCTAGTTCTCTCATGGCTTTCACCACCCGCTCATCCTGATCCTTCGCTTCTCCTATCCTCCTCAGGATATCTGCCTCCTCGCCCTCTACTGAGACTGCCTCCATCGCGCGGGCCTCAAACCAGGCTGGTTGGAGGAGTGTCAGCCCCTCATTGTCATCCCTTCCCTTCGGGTGGTCAGGACGGCGGGAGAGCGTGTCCGGTTTCCCCATGAGCTTCCCTGGGCGATGGACGAGGGTGAAGTAGAAGCGGGAGAGGAAGAGGGACCAGCGTGCTTGACGTCGGTTAAGTCTCTGGGCCGTGCGGAAGTACCCCAGGTTGCGGTGGTCAGTGTAAACCTCGACCTTCTCCTCGGCACCCTCTAGGAAGTGCCGCCATTCTTCGAGGGCCCGGACGATCGCGAGCATTTCCTTGTCGTACACCTCATAGTTCCGCTCTACGTCCGTAAAGCTCTTGGACATAAAGGCTACCGGGTGGAACTCTCCATCCGACTGGAGCTGGGAGAGGACCGCACCGGTCGCGAAGTTGGAGGCGTCACATTCGAGCCTGAGAGGGCCCGAATCTGTGGGGAAGGAAAGGACGGGGGCAGAGGTGACGGCTTCTTTAAGGGCGTGGAAGGCATTGTCTTCGTCCGGCCCCCAACTCCAGGCCTTGGTCTTCCGGGTCAGCGCGTGGAGGGGTCGTGCTTTTTCGGAGAAGTCTCTGATGAATTGACGGTAGAAGTTCACGAACCCTAAGAAAGATTGTACCTCCTTCACCTTGGTTGGGGTCGGCCAGTCGAGAACTCCACGGACCTTCACCGGGTCCATTGCAACGCTGCCCTCAGAAATGACGAGACCGAGGTACTCGATCCGGGTCCGCTCGAACTTGCACTTTTCCGGCTTCAGGAAGAGCTTTCGCATCCGCAATGTCTCTAGGACCTCCCGGACGACCTTCCGGTGTTCCTCCAGGGTGGAAGTGAAGATGAGTATGTCATCCATATAACAGATGACAACCTCCCGGTCGATGAAGTCCCGGAGGATGTCGTTCATCATCGTTTGGAAGGTTGCGGGGGAGTTGCACAAGCCAAAGAACATCACCATGGGCTCGAATAGCCCCCGGTTGGTCGCGAACGCTGCCTTCCACTTGTCACCATCTTTGATCCGGACGTTGTTGAACCCCCAGCGTAGGTCTAGGGCCGAGAAGTACTTGGCCTTGCGGAGGCGGGCGAGAACGTCCGAGATGAGTGGGAGGGGGTATGAGTTCTTTACCGTGATTTCGTTCAGTTTTCGATAGTCTTGGACCAGCCGTAGCGACCCATCCTTCTTTTTGACAAAGAAGACCGGGGCTCCCATCGGAGACTTGGACAGCCGTATGCGCCCATTCTGCAGATTCTCGCGTAAGAACTCGTCTAGTTCTTTCTGTTCAGGGCGTGAGAGGGGGAAAGTTTTCCCTCTGGGCAGTTTAGCGTCCGGCACCAGGTCTATGGCATGGTCCCAAGGCTTCCGGGGGGGTAGCCGGTCGAAAGCCTCTTTCGAAAACACGTCCCGGAAGTCTTGGTAATGACCTGGCACTAACTCCTCGAACGATGCGGGCTCTGCGTCCGGCTCACGAGCCTCTTGGGCCATTTGCTGGGAGGGCGTTGTAGTCGCCCTTAAGTCATGGCCCCACCCCAAGGGGATGATTGCAGCATAGATCCCGTCCCCGGGTTCTATCAGGGGGTCCTGGTCGTCCGGCACCCATGGTGACTGGCAGGACGATGGGCAGCGGGACATGATAACCCTCTGTCACGCCCAGTCCACTTCCGGGTTGTGGTGTAGTAGCCACGAGTGCCCAATGATGAGGGATTGTCGTCCTAGGTTCGCAACAGCAAAACGGGCCCACTCTGTGTGTCTCCCAAATGTTAGGAGGGCTTCTAGCTCCTCAGTTATGGCTCCATTCTCATTTGGGGTCCCATCGACATTACGGACGGGGATGGGCTGTGGGAGCGGGGTCGTCTCGAGCTTGTGCTTCCGAACGAACTCGGGGCTCACGAAGTTCCCGGTGGCCCTGGAGTCTAGGAGGGCGGACACAGATACAGAGGCGAGGGAGGTCAGGGTGGTCAGCTTCACGGTAAGGTTGAGTGACCTGGGGGACTGCTTCAAGAGGACGTAGATAGCGGGTGGGGATACCGCTACTTCGGGTGCTACCCTTGAGTCTCTCTTGCTTTCACGGGCTGAGGATGCGTTTTTCCTCTTTTTCTTCGCAATAACTCGGTGGAACTTCTGCATTGGTGTTGGCTTACACGTGCTGCGGTATCTACACGAGTTGTCCGCTACAGGCGGCTGGGACGCATCCCTCACCGGTCGCCCTCCTGAAAATCCTCTTGGGGACCTTCCTCCGGCCCTCTCTGCTCCGTCTCTGGCTCTCCCGTCAACTGGCTCTTCAGTCCTTCCATCAGTGCCCGGAGGTCTTCAGGGTGGAGGCGTCGTACCCGACGGACTTTGGGGTGCTGGCACTCCCGGGCAACATGCCCTGGGGCATTACAGTTGTAACACAGCCCATTCCTCCTCTGGTCGATTCTTGAGCGATCGAGGTCCATTGGCTGTGGGCCTGCTCCACTCGCATGGCGGGCTATAGGAGTCGGGGGTAGGGGTACGGGTGCGGGCGTGGGGCGTGGGTGAGAGGGGGCGGTAGTTGGTAGGGGTCGTCCCGGCGGGAGTGGGGGTCTAGACAGGGGTGTGCAGGGCTGTGTTGCCTGGAAACGTCGCCATTGGTTATCTAGGAGGGTGGCTTCGCGTTTCCATTCAGCCCAGGTGGTGGGCATGGGGTGGAGGCGGTAAATGCTCTCGCGGAGCCGGGCGTTGATTGCTTGCTCGAAGCGGTCGACTAGCCCAACGTCACCTAGCCGCGAGGCGGGTCCTAGTATTTCGAACTCCTGGATGACTTTATCCACGGAGTCGCTCCCTTGTCGGATGTTTGCCAGTTTCTGCCGGGCTGTGGCTTCCCGGTTCGGATCCTGGAACATGGCATCGAGTTCTGTGTTGAACTCGTCCATGGTGAGTGCGGGTGAGCCAGCCGTCAGCAACGTGATGGTGCGTTGCATGGCCCACGCTCCTGCGGTCCCTCCCTTCATATAGGAGAGCACAAAGAGGATCTGCGAGAGGGCGCTGGGGAACTCGGCCGCGCGGACGTGGAAGTAGATACCACATTCAGCTTTGAAGCGGTCGAGATCCTCGCTGGCTCCCGAGAAGGGGGTAGGAGGGGCAACCTTGGGGCCCTTGGGTCTGGGCGCGGGTGTTGGCATAGGTGGGGGGGCAGGAGCGGGTATGGGGGCGGGTGCAGGTGCGGCCCGGTTCAGGGTGTGACTTTCGACAATGGCCTGTAGTTCTTCAAACCGGGCCAACAGGTCGTCATACTGCTCTTCTGACACCATGGCAGGGGAGGAGGTAGAGGAAGGGTAGTTGAAACCTTCTTCTGCTGTCAGGGTCGCGTCCGCAGTCGAGGCGGTCCGGGCGTAGCGTCCGGTACTGAGGACCTCACGGGGGATGGATCGGGTGTGCGTACTGGCAGCCCCGATGCGGGACAGCGATCCCTGGCCACTTAGACTGAAGTGGGAATGTTGAGTTATTATTAAAAGGAGAACTATGCTACTTACCTGAAGTGGGAATGTTGAGAAGAAGGTTACTTCTTCGGTTCCCACCCCAGGTGTGTTTATATACATGCGGCTTGGGTCACATGAGGTCCGCCACGTCACCCCGCATACAGCCGCAGTCACCCGGGTGTCCCCGTGGGGGATCCCGAGGGTGTATGCTGCACGCGCGCGCACTAGGTTGCACCCTAGAGCCGTCTGGGGTCGTCCGGGGCTAGGCACGTCGTGTGTGCGTCGCGGGCAGGTCAATAATACATGGATATAAGGGAAAGGTCGTCCGCATGAAGTAGAAATAGAAATAGAAATAGAAATGGAAATAGAAGGGGAAGTGGGAGAGGGATAGAGGGGGAAGGGGTATGAAGGAGGGGTGCAGGGTGGGAGAAGGGGAACCGGGTGAGGTGGGCCTGGGTGGAGGCGGGTCAGGCGGGTGTGCCCTGACAACCTCACACTCCAACTCCGACTCTACCTCGCCTCGTTGCCTTCGGTCAGTGTTTCCACTGCTAGGATAACTGTCTCACCTATGTGCTCCGTTGAGCCTAGATCATGAGCAGTACTTCCGAAACACCGGACACCCCACTGCAACCTCTGCCAGGTGTTTAGCAGGCCTTCGTCAATCAACTCAGAGAGATTGGGGAGAGTGTTCAACCAACGAGAGGTGGAGGAGAAGAGAGGTCCGGAAGGGTCCGGAGGCAGGTGGAGTCAAAGTCCGGAAGAACTTGACAAGGAACTGAAGGCGATGTTGAAGACTCGGAGAAGCGGAGTCGGATCCGGACATGGAGGAAACTCGATTGGGAGTAGGAAGGAGCAAGAGGGTGAGTCTGGGGAAGGAAGGGAAGCAGAGACAAGTGGATGCGGTTCATCCCTTGTCTGAAAGAAAGCTTCAACCTTCCTAACCCTAACTTCCTAAGAGTGGCAAGTCCGGAGGTCGTGGCGGAAAATCCGGAGCAAGGTCTGTTCCAAGACCAAGCTTTGGTGGGTTGGGAGGTCCTCAAGGGATGGAGGAATCCAGGGGTGACACAAAGGAGGCCGGATGGGCGACTCACAAAGTGTGTTGGAGGGGCCGAAGGTCCATGTGATGATACAAGGAGGACCGAAGTCGGCTCCGAAGTATCCGAAGGAACGGAGTGAAGGAGTCCCCAATTGTAACAACAATCTCAAGGATGGGATTGTGCTGCGCATGATACAACTCAGTCACAGAAAGGAATGATGGTGTGAGACGAGGTCCATGGAGTTTCAAAGAACATGCGGGACTGGAGCTCGCTCAGAAGGGGCAGGGGAGGTAAGAGAACAAACTCAGGATCCCTTTCGGAGTTGACATGGGGAGGAACTCAAGATTGACAACACAAGGGGTGGAGTTCCACAGGCGTATGGGGATCGGAGTAGTTCGGGGGGCAAGCCGAAGGCTTGAGGAGGAGTACCTTGGCATGGTATGAGAGGTCCGGAGGTCCGGAGCAGAGACTCGGGGTACCAGCCAGGTAAGGTTTGTCGAAGATGGGAGAGAGTGTATCATAAGATACAGAATCGGGGGTAGTCGATGTCAGGAGGAAGAGTATGGTTGCCCACCTGAATGGGTCTTATGCATCGATGGGATCTCGATTGTCGGAAATGATGGAGGTCCGAGGGTGTGCGAGGCACAGGGTGACGAAAAGGAAGTTGGGTATGATGTTGGGGTGCAGTGTTTTCGGCATCGGAGGTAGAGCTAGCTCAGGGAACTTGAGCAGCTAGGGTTGTCTTTAGGGATGACGCGAAAATACTCCTGGTGGAGACCGATGTATAGCACTGAGGTAGATAGAAGCGGAGTCCATATCCCCTTCTTAGGATTAGACGTCCCAGCATCTAATCGACACTTCAGGCTAAAGTCGGATCATCCGGAAGCGGAAGCGGAACATCATAGGGAAGGTGGAAGAGAGGAGTGTGGAGTAACCGGAGGGTTCCGGAATACTTCCAAGAAGATGTGGGAGGGCGAAGATCGTGATAACGATCGTCCAGAGAACTCTCGGAGGTGAGCCCGAAGGCAGAGAGAGTGGGTGGAGTAGAGATGTGTGCATACCATGTGCAAAGGTTAGATATTAACCGGTAGCAAGCTTTGGTGAAGCATACAAGGTTACCAATGGGGTAGGAGTCTTCCTCAGGGTAAGAGGTAGACAGAGAAAGAGTATCAACCATCGGAGCAAAGTCCGGAGGCGACAGGGAAAGGCGAGGGTGGTAGGAAAGGAAGTGTCCTCGTACCTAGACAACATTTACTCAGTTCCATTACTCAACGGAGTCTCAGGGTGAGCAGACATTAGCCAGATACTTGAGCACAAACTTATCCGATGGGGAGACGTGGAAACGTCCACAGATGGGTTCCTAACTCAGAGAGAGAGGACAGAGGGAACGGGTCAACCAGCAGAACTAGGTCCGGAGGCGACGGAAAGAGTATGGGGCCTTCATCTCGCTCCTGTGTTCTCCCACGCCCTCTGTCGCTATTGTAGTCAGAATATTCAGCCTCCGATTCTAAGGCCTTCAAGGGTTCAGGCCTAAGAAGGGGATACTGTCATATCCATACAATCCCGACCTCCGCTCCGGGCTCCTGGAACTCCGAACTCCGACTTCCGGAGCCCTACTTCCCTTCCGTCACTCTCTCCTTGCCGACCCCCAAGAGGTTATCCCACCTCCGGCTCCAACACCACCTTCGGTCCGACTCCGGAACATTCCGGGTCCGACCCCAACCTTGACACCTTCCAGATGAGTACGCAAACCCTATGCTCCCGACTCCGGACCTCCGCTCCGGTATCCCGTTCACGTCTCGTCTCCGGAACCTCCGGTCTTAGCTCCGACCTCGGACTTTGACCCCACCTCCGCTTATACCCATTGTATTGGTTAGCCCATTCCATTTAATTACCTTTGCCAATATTCCGGAGTTTAACCTCCGAGTTCGGACTTTCCGGACTTACTCCGGACCTTGCAACTATTGCATTGTCCATTTCAATTCCGCTATTCTCCCTCATTCCTATTTGGGCTGCTGCTTCCTTTCCATTCAGTCAGCTAGCCATTCCCGACTCCCATCCTCCTTCCTTCCTTCTTGGGCCTTGGCCCTTCATTCCTCCTTTGGGAAACACCATTGAGTCAAACACTTGACCCTCGGTGTTGTTCCTCTTTCCATCTCCCTTTGTCTCCTTTCGTCCTACCCTTGTTCCTTTTGATTCCGGACCCCTCCTTATATACAATGTACCTAGTAACTTGTAACCTCAGTCCGAAATCAACTTGAATTCCCCCAAGAGACTTTCCCTCTGCTAGATCCGAAATTAGGGACCCCCAGGACAACCAGCAATGGCACAGCGCTCCACCTGAGTCGCTGAGGCCGAGGTCCTTCCATGCTAAGTCTCCGATTCCATTCCGGAGTCGTCCGAATCCGCACATTCTAACACTTTGTCTCGATCCGGTCTCTAACAGAACTTCAAACAAGACTTGTGGGCAGAGCGGGCCTGTAGGAGGAGCACAGACTCTGCAAGCATGGACTCAGACCAAACAGGGGGGGCACTCTAGTTGATTTCAGACTGAGGTCCCTGAAAGTATTTACAAGATATAAATAGGCAGGAGGAAACATAGAAGGGCTGGTTGGTTTGGTGTGGTCCGGTGCGGAAATAAGCGGGGATTGTCAAACTGAATGAAGGACAAGAGCCCGGAAGATGGAAGTGAGAAATGAATGAGCAACAATGAGTGATGAGGGTTATTGATGGGAAGAACAATGGGGTCAATAACCTAATGTCAATAAAAATGGATCAACAACGATATTGGCAAGTTAAGTGAATGGACGAATAAATGTAATAGGCACTCAGCAAGGAATGAATGATTAAGCTGCCAAGTGGCAGAAGGCCAGAGCAAAAGTGGAGTTCAGCGTGCAGCGCCGATACAAGTCTGCAAATCGGAAAGTGGGGTTGGTGCGGTGCTGACACAAGTCCATGAAACAGAGGTTGATCTGTCAGTACTGTCACAAGGACAGCATGATGACGAGCAGAGGTCCTGAGGGGAGTGAGAGTGTTGACCTGACCACAGGGTGTGGAGGGCAACTGTTAGAATGGGTGGATTTGGATGACTCCGGAGTGGAATCGGAGACTTAGTGTGGAAGGACCTCGGCCTCAGTGACTCAGGTGGAGTGCTGTGCCATTGCTGGTTGTCCTAGGGGTCCCTAATTTCGGATCTAGCAGAGGGGAAGTCTCTTGGGGGGAAATCAAGTCGATTTCGGACTAAAGGCCTCAAATGAGTATGTACAAGCACCGATATATATAATGGAGAGGGCAAAAGCACAAGGGAACAAAGGGGGTCCGAATCGGAACGAAGGTGTCCAAACGGGAACAAAGGGATGACAGAAGCGGAGCGGTACTGAAGGTCATAGGGCAGAACCTGTGGTACATCCGAAAGGAGGTAAGGAGGGCGAAGCCCAGAGGGGCAGGAGGATGAGGGGAAGTGGGGATGATGACTACTGGCTAGAATGGGAAGAAGCAGCAGTCCAAATAGGGATGAGGGGAAAACGTGAAAGATGCATTACAAGCAGCGAAAGTGCCAAAGATGATCTGTGGAGCTCAGAGGTTGTGGAGGTTACGGAGGTTACAGAGGTGGGGTTGAAAGTCCGAGGAATATTGGCAATGGTGTTTACGTAGTATGAGGTCACCAATGCAATGGACTAAAGCCGAGGTGGAGTCAAAGTCCGAGGTAGGAACTATGACGGAGTCTCAGAGCGAAGGTATGAGTGGTGTCCGAGTACAGGGTACGGGACAGTGGTGAAAGGTCGTAACTTGGTGGAGGGTCGGCAGAAGAGGGTCAGAGGGAAGAGAGAGGAGAGAGGAAAGGGGTGAGTGGAGGAGAGGGAAGGTGTCGGGTCCGAAGGTGAGTGTCGGAGTGGATGGGAGAAGGGTAGGAGAGTGACGGAAGGGTGGAGGTGTCGTGAGGAGGAGTGGGAGGAGGAGTAAGAGGAGTGATGTTCGGTCCGAGATGAGTGTCGGAGTGAACAGAGATAGGGTAGGAGAAGGATGGGAGGGTGGAGGTGGCATGAGGGGTGAGGGGAGGAGTGGTGTCAGGTCCGAAGGTGAATATTGGAACGGACAGCGGTAGGGTAGGACTCTGGAGGTGGTGATGATGGGGGTCCGGGAGTCAGATTGGGATTGGGTATGCATGGATATGACAGCAACCAGAAGCATCAGAGGTGGCCGGAAGTACAGATGCAGGTTGAGGTCTGGATGTGGGCAGAAGTCCGGATGTGGGTGGAGGTCTGGATGCAGTGCATGGCTGTGACCACATAGCGGAGTGATGGGTGTGGTTCAGATGGAGACGAGGCAAGAGGAACTAGAGGGAACAGATGCCAGGAGCACCAAGGGCATGGGAACTGGAGATAAGGTTGGATTGTTGACCAAGTCTCACTTGATAGAACAGGGGGCCAGACATTGGGTTGGGGGCTGGTTAGGATGGGTTTCGGGTCGGCGGATTCGCCTATTGGCATTGATTTGCCACTGATGGAGCCCCAGGATTTGTCGGTTGTGACAGGTGGTCTCATTGCAGGGTGAGCATCCCTGACCACTTAGTCTGAAGTGGGAAAGTGAGAAGAAGGCTGCTTCTTCTGTTCCCATCCCAGGTGCTGTTATATACATGTGGCTGAGGTCATGTGGAAGGAGCCATGTCATCTCTGCACCTCTCTGGGTGTCTCTGCAGGAGATCCTGGGGGTGGCCACTGTGTGGGCAGGAATGTGTGTGGTGGGTGCAGTGTAGGAGAAATAATATTCAAAGAATAAAACAATGATCTATCAGAATAGTCAACAAACAGGTGACAAGTTCAGACGCTTTCCTAAGAACTTCTCGGACATGCTCCTGGTGTGAAGCCATGTCTTCTGTTGTCTAGGTAGACTACCACAGAAATGTCCAAGAGGTCAGCAAAGATCATGTTGACAAATTGCTGGAAGGCTGCAGGTGCATTTGTGAGACCGAATGGCATGACGAGCCACTCATAAGAACCATAGCACATGTGGAAGGAAGTCTTCCACTCATCGCCTGCTGCAATGTGAACCAGGTGGTAAGCATGCTGGAGGTCAAGTCTGGTATAGACAGTGGCATGGCTAGGTGCATCAAGGAGGTCTGAGATGCAGGGAAGTGGGTAGCAATCTTTCTTGGTGATCTTATTCAGCCCTCGGAAGTCAATGCAAAGATGAAGGGATCTGTCCTTTTTGCAGACAAAGAGGACCGGTGCCACTGTAAGGGGGCAAGGGATCTACCACCCTAATGAGAAAGAGAGGGGGCCACAGAGTTGGGAATGCTCAGGGGAGGTTTGGATGATGAGGAGGGGGGAGGAGAAATGGTCTGGGTGTGATGTGATAAAAATGATAAACTCGTAAATCTCACTGATAATCAAACTAAAGGGAACTCTGTCCCTGCACTATATCTTGAGCCCCTTTGGCTTCGTATTCGCCGCTCTGGGCGCTGGTGACATCTGCTAAAACTTCATGTTCTTGTTGGGAGCACCTCTCTGTTGGGGGAGTCCTTTTTGTAAAATACAGGAAGAAGGCAGTTATAAATATGAAAAAAGTATGTGTGGAGATCCGACTGATCCGACGGGTTTATGACGACAACAGATCCACAAGGAACAAGTAAGAAAAAAGTAATATCAAAGAAATATTGACATTGTTAAGGAAATAAAGAATCATGGCGATCGGAACAACCGCTGAACCAAATGCGTCACTAGTAACATTGTTCGACTCGTGTTGACAAGGGCTTTCCAACGATATTAAATTCGTCCGGACTGGTGGAGAATTGATGGAGATACAGAGGAAGCGGTGGAATATGCGGGTGACAGTTGCCCAATTTGAAAACTGATGGTTGTCTGTGGTCAGGAATGGCTTGAAAAAATCGAAAGAAATATGGGAAACATGGAAGGGGTATCTGGAACAATGGTAGATGTGTTTTGGGAGTGGGGTGCTTGACGTGGGTGGTAGAATCGTGATAATTGGCTCGTTTGCATGGTACCGGCTGTGCCTGCCTACACTGCATGAGCGGAAGTAGTGGGGCAAATGAACCTGGAGGCTAGGTGTTCATCTAAGAACGCCCGGAGAGCCTCGAGTTCTGAAGTAGAGAGGGAATACATAGTTCCCAAGGGTGGTGAAGTGCCTTCCTCTGGGTCGATCTTCAGGTCGTGCCCACAGTGCAGTGCTAGCGTTGAGACTTTGCTCTTGCTGAACATGTCTGTGAACTCGTGGTACTCCTTTGGAATGGCCGAAAGGTCAATGAAATCGGTGTGGGAGGAGGCAGCCTTTAGGCAGCTTTCCTGGGAAGGGATGGTCAGGCTGAAGGATACCGATCCTTCAAGTTGACATGCCTTCACAAATGCAGAACGGCTGACGAACTCGATGGATGGCAACAAAGTGGGAGCCTGGGGCTGAGGTGCTAACGGAACATCAGATGGTTGGATGTCGGACAACGGCAGTGGTGCCAGAGATGATGGGGGAGAGCTTGGAGTAACTGTCTTGGTTAGTTTGGAAGTTTGGAACGTAATACTGCTTGAGACCCAGTCAATCAACGGATTGTAGCGGGTAAGCCAGTTGTGTCCTAGGACTAGAGAACAGAATCCATCCAGCAATGTGACAAAGAAAGTTGTGGGGGTGATGTTTCCGGAAGCAAAGTGGAGGGGAATATTGTCAGGGGACTGTCAGGGCATACACCCTGACCTAGCCCATACCGCATCCACACCCGCACTCGCACCCGCACCCGTGACTGCACCTGGCTGTTGCACTCCCCGCGCGCGCCCTGTGCCGGATGCTCAGTGCGGCCAGATGGCCCGGACCTCGGGTCTCGGGTCTCATGTGACTTCCGGATATCTCCGGAAGTTTTCGATGTATTGTGGCCACTGTGGGAAGATGAGAAGTTAACTTCCTTCTCATCTCTGACCCACAGTAGGCAAGTTGTATATACTTGCCTCTCTTTTATATATCATCTCTGACCCACAGTAGGTTGTGCCCTGGACAGGGCTAGTTACACCTAGGACTGTGGACCATAGGGGAGGGTCATGGGGACCCGGGAGTCGTCCCCTGACAGCAGAAGGAAGTTTCAACCTTCGCCCCTGCCCACCTAAGATGTCCCGCATGGGCCGCAAGAGCCCGGACTGAGTCGGAGCCGGGCACGGGCCGAGCATGCGATTTTCGAGTGGCAGCCGTGCCACATCATCATTTCCCCCGGACCATTACACGTTCTTTACCTGCGACACAGCCACATTCCCATTCCCTATCCCAGCCCCTTGCAACGCTGTCCCACAGATTGTGTTCCAATCTGTGAGGTTGAGTTGAGGGTCATCCCACCGCTTCCCAGACACCTCGCTGAACGCGCTAAGGAGACATAGCCGCCCGACTGCTGCCAACGTACCGGCCGAAAGGCACTCTGGAAACGGGGTCACCCACCCGCTGCCAGCCTTGTAACTGCAGATGCAAGAACAATGACCCGCTAGAGACTACCCACCCGGTCCCCCACGTTATCCCACCGCTACCCGGACACCTCGCTGAATGTGCTAGGGAGACAAAGCCGCCCGACTGCTGCCAACGAACTGGCCGAAAAGCACTCTGGAAACGGGGTCACCCACCCACTGCCAGCCTCGTAACCGCAGATGCCCAAGATGACCTGGACGAGACCACCCACCCCCGCTTTCACTTGCGACTGAGAGTCGCGCGCGCACGCAAGCGCCTTTTTTGGATTCATGACGGAGGACGAGCACGAGAGGGAATGGATGCTGCTGGTGAGGGTGCCCAGGATCCCTGCTATGGCCGCTTAGGCATGTGGCATAGAGGGAGGGTTGTGTATCCCAGCCGCATCACGGACCCGCGATGGCTCACAGACCCGACTCCCTGAGGTGCCGGGCACCCAGGAGAGAGTTTAACTTGAGGATTTGGATGGAGGATGGACATGAGAGGAGATGGATAGGAGCTGATGAAGGAGCCCAAGGTCCCCTGCTGTGGCCGCTTAGGCATGCGGCACAGAGGGAGGGTGGCGCTCAGCCCACATCACAGCAACCCCACTATCCATGCACCCGGACTCCCCAAGGTGCAAGATGCACTTGGAGGAGAGTTTTTTCCTGCACGCGACCCCGCATGGCCCGGTCTCACTAGAGACGGGCACGATTAACTTTACCGCACACCCGCCACCCACCCCGAATTTTTTCCCCCTTCCACATTTTCCCCACCCACCCCTGAAGAGGAGCCCGGCATCCCAAGCAACGGACCACCATGCACAGAGGAGGGGGGAGGGGGAGGTTTTGTTAGGTTTAGCCACTTCGGGGCGAAGTGGCATTAGAGGGAGGGTGGGGAGCGGGGTGTGGCACCCTGCCGGATCCCCTGGGACTCTCCCATTAGTGCCGCTACCCCGGTGCTACCACACCCCCGACCCCGCATACCCGGAGGAGCGCAGCCCGGAGGTCAGAGTGCAGACACGCAGACGATGGCCCGGAGGTCAAGTGCTGCACGACCACCCTCCATACCCGAAGCGGGCGCAGCCCCGAGGCCGGACGCGATCACGGAGACGACACGACTGTAGCCATGGGGCATTGTAGGATGACAAGGGATGCAGGCTGGAGGTCACCGAGTCGCGAGCAGATGATGGAGGGTGCTGAGGACCCGAAAATTTTTTCCGGCAAGTCTTAAGGGGAGCCGGACAGACGGCAACGGATGACCACTTTAATATTTTTTAACTTAACTCTTATTTTTCATCTTTCATCAGACCTTTTTTAACTTAGATTAGTTTTGCACTCCCACCACCACACTATCCCCTGCTCCCGCTCCTGCTCCCGCTTTTGCTTTATCTTTTGTTTTTTGTTTTTTCTTTCTAAACCACCTGAGGGATGAGTTACCTGGGGACTAGGGCCACTTCGGGGCGAAGTGGCTTAGAGGGAGGGTGATGTCAGGGCATACACCCTGACCTAGCCCATACCGCATCCACACCCGCACTCGCACCCGCACCCGTGACTGCACCCGGCTGTTGCACTCCCTGCGCATGCCCTGTGCCGGATGCTCAGTGCGGCCGGATGGCCCGGACCTCGGGTCTCGGGTCTCATGTGACTTCCGGATATCTCCGGAAGTTTTCGATGTATTGTGGCCACTGTGGGAAGATGAGAAGTTAACTTCCTTCTCATCTCTGACCCACAGTAGGCAAGTAGTTAACTTCTCATCTTCCCACAGTGGCCACAATACATCGAAAACTTCCGGAGATATCCGGAAGTCACATGAGACCTGAGACCCGAGGTCCGGGCCATCCGGCCGCACTGAGCATCCGGCACAGGGCGCGCGCAGGGAGTGCAACAGCCGGGTGCAGTCACGGGTGCAGGTGCGAGTGCGGGTGTGGATGCAGTATGGGCTAGGTCAGGGTGTATGCCCTGACAAATATCAATGGCGTGGGTTATGATTGAGTTGGTGCTACTGTCGAAAAGGCATAGTTGTAGAGGTTTAATCTGATATTTCTTCAGGGCCCACTCCTTCACGAATTTGTCGTCAATGAAGCAGTCCAAAGAACCAGAGTCCACGAGTGCAGGAACATTCTCATAGGTGCAGAAGAGTTTATTTTTTGTCCCAACATCGGACAGGGAAGTAGAAACAGGAGAAGAGAGAGAAGAGAAGAGAAGAGAAGAGAGGTGGAACGATCTATGGAAGTAGTCAGAGGTGGAAGGGGAGGAGAAAGTGAAACATCAGCAACACTATCTACAATGGGTAGAACATTAACCGGAGGGTCAACATTAAAAGGAGGAAATAGACCATCAGAAAGAGAGGAAGAAACAGGAATCTGGAGGGAGGACAAGTCGGAAATTATGGAAGACGCATTTAGGTGTAATTCTTTGAGTGCATGGAGGGAAGAATCGCAACCCCCGGTCCGTGTGGAGTCCATGGGGGTGCGGACTAATTTTTTGCCTCTGCAGAAGCGGATCCTTGCTCTTCGGTCTGGGCCATGCAGGCCTTAGATGTGTGAGAAGAAGACTTAGGGCAGTCCTTGGCCATATGGCCAGACTGTCTGCAGAACATGCAAAGTTTCTTGTCAAGATGACATTTACACTCTTGTGGCGTGAGCTTGCCGTTGTCTCCGAGTTTTGATGAGAGATCTGGCTTAGTGGAGCTGACCTCAGACTTCTTGTTGTCCTTCAGAGGCTTGCTACCAGAGGCGGAATTGAATGAGGAGGAGGAGGAAGGAATGGTGTCGGAGTGGGAAGCAGTAGTGGTCTTGTCAAAGACATTGGAGGTGGAGGGTTTTGCATGACGAGTTACTTCGGATTTATGCTCCCAATAGCATGCATCGAAAGTCTGTGATAAGGTGCAAAGTTCCGAAAGGGTGGATGGTTTCCCTACCCTGGCAATGTCATCTTTGATACATTCTGGCAATCCATTATAGAAAAAATGGCAGAGCACAGCTTCTCCATAACTGTGAAGTTGTGATGCATGTTGATTGAACTCGATGATGTACTTGTTAATATGGTGCCTGTCCTTCATATCCAGGGTCATAAGTTGGACTTTGGCATCACCCACAGGATCGTGAGGACCGAAGTTGGTGTGAAGTTCATTGACGAACTCCTGGTAGCATCCAATGAGGATGAAGTAAGGAATTTTGGTCAAACAGCAGGTCCAGCCTCAAACCAATCAAGAGCCATTCCCTTGAGGTAGGACTGTGTGAAGATGACCTTGGCGCAATCACTAGCAAAAGCAAGGGGGTGGTCTTGGAAATTCAGTTCACACTGGACCAAGAATACTCGGAGTTCATGGGGATCTTTTCCATCAAACTGTTCGGGCTCATGGACCTTGGTCCGGAGAGCGGAAGATGGTGGAGGAGGTGGGTGTCCGGTGTGACGAGCCAAGCTGGCAATGGCCTGGGCTAGCTGTGTGATAGCTACATTGGGAATGGGCTCGGCATCATTGGTGGCTGGGACAGTAGGGATAGGAGGATCAGCAGGAGGAGGTCGATGAAGTTGGGGACCTCGGAGCTGAGTCCAAAGAAGCAGACTGGATCTATGGGCTGTTCAGTGGCATCTCCGAAGTCGGAATCTGCAACTGGTGATCGATTTCTAACGGGGTGCATGATCAGAGTCGATGGGAGAGGGGTTTCTAAATTAGAGAAGCTGCAAAACTCAACTGGGTTTCTCACCAGATGACTAGGACCAGGCTGCGAGGGTTCGGGAGATGGTGGGGTGGAGTCAGGAACCAATGTGCATAGTTGTGAACGAGTGCGAGGGGCTCTGGGTGCCATACAAGATGTGTACTGTCAGGGAGTGATAAAATACTGTTAGAGACTGGATGCGAGATGAAGGGTACGTCTCTGTGGTGGAGGGCTTCGGTGTCAAAGCACACGGCAAGGAGGGCAGTGTCCCTGGGCCTTTCCCTGGAAGGAGGCCGGAGGTAGAGAATGGGCAGAAGGACCGTGGCCTCAGCGACTCGGAGAGGAGTGCTGTGCCTATGTTCGGTAACACTTAGGAGTCTGGTCCTTAACTTCAGAACAAGAGGGCGCAAACTCTGGGGGGATAGTCTTGTCGTCGATTTTGCACTGAGGTGCCATCAACTACAGTACAGGACTTATATACATAATAGAAGACAAATGAGAAAACCCAAGGGGGACTTACCCACTTGCCAGGTCAGCAAGCTCCTGAGAGAATCGCCTTATCGAGCATTTGTGGAGTGGGTAGGTGAAGGGTGGAATTAGCGACAGCTACTGGGGAGTGGGAAAACCTTTGTGGAGTGGGCGGAGGTCCTAGGAGGTCCATAGTAATATTGGGTAGATAGAAATATTAATAAACATATGAGGTGAGGATAAGAGGTACCGGAGAAGGTACTGGAGATCGGAGGCAGAGGTGAACTGGAGGGTATGGTGGAGGTGTGGGGGGGAGGATGGACTGGAGGTGGACCGGAACGGTGGTGGAGTGGAGCAGAGGTGAGGCGGAGTTGGTATGGATATGACATTCGGCTTCAGCAACTCAGACCAGGAACGCTGTGCCAAGTTACACATCTGTGCCCTAATTTACTTACTGGCAGCGAGAACTAAAAAGGGGGAATAACTCCAGTTGATTTTATCACTAGGGTGTAACCTATCTACAAGTTATGTATATATAGTTACAGCGAGGGTGGGCCCATAAGTGGCGAGGCCAAGTGGAGTGGAGCTAACGGAGTTAAACGTTAGCCGACTGAATATTACTGACAAGTCGGGTTATGAGGTTAGCAGAATGGCAGGCTATAACCCAGAAACGGAAAGGAGGAATAGGCCCGAAGGTAGGCTTGCAGGGCAAGCAAGTGAATTGCCCAGCAGGGGCAGGAGTGAGCTAGCAGACGTCGGAGCTGTCCAGAGGCCTTTGGGGTTCTGTACTTAGGGAGGTTATATTGAATTGAGGGGGTGGTGACCATCGAGGGAGTCGGAGGTGATTGCAGAATACAGAGGCTCCGAGGTTAGTGATGAAGGAGTGGAGGTAGTCTGGAAGGATCGGAGGTAGTGGAGGATGATGGCTGTAGATGGATATGACAGTGTCTGAAGTGTCCCTTGGCCTTGTCTTATTTTTATTGCTTGTTTTAACAGTAGCAAAATAACTGTTTTGTTTACACTTTTGAAATCTGGAGTGTTAACCAGCTCTCCTGTTGAAATATTTACTTAATATTTCTCTCCCTGGTTGCTGCCTTCTACAAGTAACATCTGAAAAGTGTAATATCTCCCATGGGCTCCATGGGTTTCCATGGACTTTCATGGGCTTCCATGGGCTTCCATGGACTTTCATGGGCTTTCATGGGCTTTCATGGGCTTTCATGGGCTTTCATGGGCTTTTGTGGGCTTTCATGGGCTTCCATGGGTTTTTGTGGGGGGCCATGAACACCCATGTACAACATTATCTTCCAATTTCCATGGAATTCCATGGGTACCATGAATGCCCATGGATACCCATGAATACCCATGGGAGTGTTATTAGAAGGGTCCATGAATGTTCATGGAGGTTTATGGAGGTCCACAGAAGTCCATGACAGTGCATGAACAATAATATACTTGTCAGGACTCAGCCCTCATCCAGGGGCAACCTGACCTTGGAGTTGGGTGTGTGCAGTGTTCTGGGCAGTGGGGCACTAGTTCCTCAAACTCACTGAGGGGGCTTAGTGGGGAGTGAGTTGAGAAGAAGGGTGAGTTTCCCTATCCCTGCTAAGCTACTATAAAAGGAAGTGGACTGTGCCAGTGTATAGCATGACTGTGGGCAGAAGCCAGGTGCATTCTCACAACTTGGAAAAGGTGTCACATGGGCTAGGTGACATTGTTGCCTAGCCCATGTGACTTTTCCTGTGGGTCTGTTTGTGGGTTCCTGGTTGTAAATACACATGGAAAAATAGGGAAAATGGGGAGAGACTGGGGGGAGGGGTTTCAGGGTTGTATGGTCAGGTGAGGTGCCCTGACAATACTATAGCAAGTGAAAATATCAGTTGAAATTGCAGGACTCCATAAAATATAGAGACCCCTGGGGACCCAACCAAAAGCCTTTATACTGTATGTCTTCACAGGAGTCTGTATAAATGCTATAACTATGGGGCTGAATTGGTCCATTTCCATAGGTTTTGGGTGCAGGATAGGGGGTCAGCATAGGGATGATTCTACAGATAATGTGGCAGAGGTTGTGAGAGCTTGGTTTACAATAACATGGTTGGGTCAGGTTTTGTGTAATGATAGTTTGTTGGATACTAATTATTTACATGGCATGGGATACTGTACTCCACAGAGCCCATAAGAGGCTAAGAATGGGAAAATCCCATTTCTATAATAATAAATATGAACTTTGATTTTTGTGCCACAACTGTGAGTGTCCACTGAATATGTTGGTGTGCTTGTTTAAGCACTGGTGTAGCCTCACACTCCCAGTCCATCAGCACATGCCATAATGAGGTTACATATATTATTAATGAGGGGATTGAGGTTAAGGGTGGGGAATACAATTCTTACAGCCAATCACAGGTGCATCATACATGTGAGGAGCTGTCAGGGACACGTCCAGGGTCAAGGTGGCCCAGGTATAGCACCCAGTGCTGAGGACCTTGCAGGGGGTGGATCGGGTGTGCGTACTGGTGGGCCTGATATGGGACAGCTGTCCCTGGCCACTTAGACTGAAGTGGGAAAGATGTATTGTTATTAAAAGAGAAACTAAACTAGGTTAGGGTACTTGCCTGAAGTGGGAAAGATGAGAAGAAGGTTGCTTCTCTGGTTCCCACTTCGGCTGTGTTTATATACATGTACCCAGGGTCACATGCAGAGTGCCATGCCACTCTCGCACACAGCCACAGTGTGATATCCATACCAACTCTGCCTCACCTCCGCTCCACTCTGCCACTGCTCCGGTCCACCTCTGGTCCGTCCTCCCCCTGCACCTCCAGTTCACCTCCACCTCCGATCTCCGGTACCTTCTCCAGTACCTCTTATCCTCATCCTAAACGTTTATTAATATTTCTATCTACCCAATATTACTACGGACCTCCTAGGACCTCCATCCACCCTGCAAAGGTTTTCCCACTCTCCAGTAGCTGTCACTAATTCCACCCTTCACCTACCCACTCCACAATGCTTGATAAGGCGATTCTCTCATGAGCTCACCGACCCAGCAAGTGGGTAAGTCCCCCTTGGGTTTTCCCCTATTTGTCTTCTATTATGTATATAAGTCCTGTACTGTAGTTGATGGCACCTTAGTGCAAAATCGACAAGACTATCCCCCAGAGTTCGCGCCCCCTTGTTCTGAAGTTGGGGACCAGACTCCTAAGCATTACCGAACATAGGCACAGCACTCCTCTCCGAGTCGCTGAGGCTGCGGTCCTTCTGCCTGTTCTCTACCTCTGGCCTCCTTCTGGGGAAAGGTCCAGGGACACTGCCCTCCTCGCTGTGTGCTTGACACACAGCCATCCAGGTGTCTCCATGGGAGATCCCAAGGACATCTGCTGTGGGTGCACAACAGGAGTGCACCCAGGTCATCTGGCATGCCTGGGACCGGGCACATCATGCATGCAGGTTGCAGGTTAGTAGACATCAATACAGAGAAAGCCATCCATGTGATAAAGAGAAAGAACAAGAGTAAAGTAAAGTAAAGAAAGGGGAAGGATGGAGGGGTAATAAAAAAAGAGAAGAAGGAAGAAAAGGGGGAAGCAGGGCACTGGGTGGAGCCAGGTGGGCAGGTGTGCCCTGACAGGAGCCCAGGGAAAAACATGCATACATCTCCATCAGTTTTGGTCACAGCAAAATTTATGTAAATAGTACTGGTGAATATAGACATGTCAGTGCTGCCTGTCTTTAGTAACTTTCATCATTAATATGGCAATATTTGCTTCACACTTGATTGAACAATGGAAATCCCCCCTCTGCTCTGACCATCTGCACATCACTGTGGCAGCATTGAGTGTCAAATCCTTGTAACAGAGCAAGCTGTTACATAAATGGCCTTTGGGAGTTCATGAGCATCCATGGGTGTCCATAGAACCAATGGGGGCCTGTGACTACCCTTGAGGGTCCAGACCTCTGAAACATGGGAGTCCATGAATATCCATGGGATTCCATGAACACCCATGGGAGTCCATGAACATCCACAGAAGCCCATGACCACCCATGGGAGGCTGTAAAAGTCATGTAATTTGTCAGAAAATCCATGGAACTCCATGAAAATCCATGAAAATCCATGAAATTTCAAAAAATCCCATGGAATCCCATGGAATCCCATGGAATCCCATGAAATGTCATGAAATTCCATGAAATTCCATGGAGCCCATGGAGCATCTATCACTTTTCACGAGTTACTGCCTTTTACTACAGTGGCAATCTTAACTGTATTTCACTTTTTTGCACTGGAGTGATAACCAGAAATGCTTGAGAAAAATAATACTCTATTTTCTTACTTCTCTCAGGGGGGCTTAAAGGGTCTCCTTCCTTTTTCATGCTCTACCTTGTATTTACAGAATTTATTTACAGTGTATTTTCCTCAAACTGAATAAAAAATGAACTTTTCATGCTGTAGTTCTACTGCACTCAGCTGCACTAAACTGTGGCCTGGCTGCACTCAGACTGCACCTTGAATTCTCATTGTCCTTCCTTGCCTAAGCTATTTTAATGTTTTAATTAGGACTTGGCTGTGCTGCATTTGTTGCAGTTTTTGATTTCAAATTCTACTTGTTTCCCATTAAGTTTGCTATGACTTGGTCATTCTGAATTCAGACTGCACATTACTGTGCATATGGCTGTGCTATGACTTTCAGCTGATTTACTCTATTTTTATCCACAGTTAGTAGAAATGTGATTTGAAATGTTAAACAAATGAAATGGTTCAACTTTTAGAACGAAAAGAGTTGATAGTAGTTAAGAATTGAACAAACAAATGTGTTAGAGCTCTCTGCTTTATTAGTACATTTTCCCCTAAAATTCCCACCATGGTCCATCATAGTTTTGTGCTTTTTCATGGTTTTCCATCCATTTCCCCTGGTTCCTGTTCATATTCTTGTATCCTAATCCTCCATATGTATTGTTTGTTGTTATACTAAGTTGTCCACAATGATAGCGTATTTTTATGGATTTTATTCAGGGATTGAGACCTCTAGAAGTTGTCTTCCCACACATCTTTAGGTTACCAACTTCAAGTCCATATATCTCACTCATTTCTTAATGGTTTTTCACGTTCTTAGCACCATAAATTTACATTTATTCCAACCTTTCTAACGATACTAAGGTCATACTCTAACTCTCAGTATTTGCCAAGTTAGCAAAAGTTTGCATGCACAGTCAGTAATTGTCATATTATGAGGTCTCAGGGTAGCTCAGCACACAGAGCCGTAAGTGATACAAGGGTGTGTATTTTATGGTAGTGTGTAAGCAGTTACCCGGAGGTTCCCGCTTACCCACGTGACTATATGTATCTTAATTACATGTGGCTCAGGGTTCGGGGCTATTGCCCTGACACATATCCACCTCCAATCTACTCCGCCACTGTTCCGGTTCACCTCTGGTTTGTCCTCTCCCTCACCTCTGCCATATCCTCCAGTATACTTCCAGTCCACCTCCACCTCCGATCTCCGGTACCTTCTCTGGTACCCCATATCCTCATCATAGAAGTTTATTAATATTTCTACCTACCCAACATTACTACAGACCTCCTAGGACCTCTGCCAACCCTGCAAAGGTTTTCCCATTATCCAATAGCTGTCGCTAATCCCACCCTTCATCTACCCACTCCACAGTGCTTGATAAGGCAATTCTCTCATGAGCTCGCCAACCTGGCAAGTGGGTAAGTCCATCTTGGGTTTTCCCTTTCTTCTCATTTGTCTTGTATTATGTATATAAGTCATGTACCATAGTTGATGACACTTGAGTGCAAAATCGATGACTAGATCCCCCCAGAGTTTGCGCCCCCTTGTTCTGAAGTTAAGGACCCAGCACTAGCGTTACCAAATGTAGGCACAGTGCTCCTCTCCGAGTTGCTGAGGCCACAGTCCCTCTGCTCGTCCTCTACCTCCGGCCTCCCTTCCAGGGAAAGGTCCAGACATGCTCATTCCCTCTTTGCCATGTTCTGACAGTATTTTGCACTCAAGTCATTCCTTTAACGCTCACTATGTCTAGAGTGATCCGTACCCATTCACAGACTTGTGGCTTGATTATAGATGTGACGCCGAGAGCAGGCACCAGTTCTGGTCATCCCATTCCAAATAGATGTGCTGGAGCTGAGTCTCCTAGTCCTATTTCTCATACCATTCCATCTACTACTAGCTCACGATCTTCCTCTGAAAGACGTTCACCTTCTTTATGTTTGCGACCTAGACATTCACGCTCCTGCTCTTGAGCTACAAACCACTCTTTTATAGGTTCCAACTTCGACCGTGTTGTCGCCAGTAGCATGCACGACTCGGCTGTCTTTGTTGAGGCTGTTAATGAAGATGGGCTGGTTCCTCATGAACCTGTCCCTATTCCACCTATTCCTATTCTCGTTGGTGATGACGATGAAGTTGAGCAAGTCCCTGTTCCAGTACTCACCCAGTTCACACAGGCAATCACCCATCTTGCTCGCTCCACTGCTTGTCCCACTCCAATCCCTGTTCCAGTTCCTGCTCCTGTACAACCTCCCACTCCATCCACCTCCCTTCGAACCAAAGTTTGAGAACCCAACCAGTTTGATGGGGTTGATCCTCGCAAACTCTGCACCTTCTTGGTCCAGTGTGAACTGAACTTTCAGGACCACCCCCTGGCCTTTGTGTGAGGTCTCAGTGGGGTAGCTCAGCACACAGAGCTGTAAGTGATACAAAGATGTGTATTTTATGGTGTGTGTAAGCAGTTAATGGAATGTCGGAAAATCGCGAGATCAATCAAAAACACAAGACTTGACATTTAAAATGCCAAAATTTGACGTTTAAACGTGAAATTTGGCATCTAAACATTGTGATAAATTGTTTATGACATTTTTTGATATTATTGAATGCGTTTTTATACCCCTCAAACGCTCTGAATATGTTTTTAATAACTTAATAAATGTGTCATAAATGCTTCCTACAGCATCAAAATCGTCAAAAATCTGTCTCATATATAACACATAAAGTAACACCACATCTGACCAATGTATTCTCATCGGCTGTTGGGTAGTTGTTGTAAAAAAATGCCATGAAATGTTTCCCGGGCATTTAAATGATATACGGGATTTTCCGACAAAGTTACCGCTTACCCACGTGACTATATGTATCTTGTAATTACATATGGCTCAGGGTTCGAGGCTATTGCCCTGACATTCTCCCCCCTTGCATTGCATTTGCGATGCATACAAGGTTAATGATGAAGAGAATTAAAAAAAAAAAAAATGAGTTACATTGAGTTTGAGATTATCAATGAGTGTTTTATTGTCACCACTTTAAAGTGGACGATTTATACATGTTGGTGAGAGGAATTGAGGGAATAAATGAGTGTGGGGCCATCACTTTGAAGTGAACAGTGATACATGGGTATCACAGAGGGGAAAGTTGTTAGACACTGGTCCAGGGTCGGCACCAAGGGTCACCGTTGTGGGCCGCTATAGGCCGCGATGGCTGTGATGCTACAAACAAGGCCTGAGGGTAGGGCATTTGGCCTCAGCGACTCTAAAGGAGCGCTGTGCCCCCTAGCTGTCTCTTGGCCCTTCAGACTTACTGGGGTTGCCTTGCTGGGGTCAGGACTTGGGGGTCATGGTCAAATCAATATTAGAGCTGAAGTACTATAATGTAGTATACAGGATATATATAGGAGGAAAGAATGAATGGAAGTGGACCCGGGCCGAAGGCCGAAGGGTCCGGAAGCAAACATGAATAAGGAGCGGGGTTGGCCGCATAGCAGCCGGCAATGACCGAGGGTCAAAACAAACAATAACAGATAAATAAAGGAAGGAGTGTAGGGCTGCGATAGCGGCGATGGTATCGTAGCGGTGCTGGACTTGGAGTTGGGCCAGAGTCGGGTGCGGGAATGGTAGCGGCCCTGTAGGGGCCAAGTGGGTGGGGTAGAGGAGTCGCGCTCGGTGCAGTGCTGGAGGCGGACTCAGGGTGGGGAGGTTGGTGTGGCAGTGGGGGAGTCGGTCTAGCATTGGGGAACCACAGGCAAGTGGGGGTGAGTGGGGAGTCCTCAAGGAGAATAGGGATGAGGGTTGGGGCTTGTGCTCACACTTGCATAGTGGGAATGGGCTCGGGCAGTATCGGGATGGGCAGCTAATGGGCCGGAATACATGGCTGTGACAAAAGTGATGAAGAGAAGGGGTTTTTCGAAAATAAATTTCGACCCAAAGATTATATGTCTTTGGTGTTCCTCCTCACTTGTTCCGTGAGGATTCATGTGTAATGGTGTTTATGCATGAGCGGTGGTGGATGTGGGTTTTGACGAAGTAGAGATTTCCGCAATTGTTACTTGTGGTTCCTCACATATGTACAATATTGTGTGCAGGGCCTCAAGTTGGGGGAAGGTGTTTTCACAGGCACCTCAATGGCATATTACCATGTCACTTTCCCTTTCCTCAAGGGTAGAGTTATTGCCCTGGAGGAGGGTTTTCCTCTGGGTTGTTCATCTGGACATCCGATTGCTGCGTCGGATGCGATGACGTAGCCTGGGCTACATTGTTGAGCTGTGGGCTCAACGAAGTTGGCGCTCCCTGGGTGGGAGTGGGTTGTTGCATTCCTAAGCTACTTGCCTCCGGTGTAGAGTATGGTAAGTTTACCATTCTTCCCATGGGGAAGGGTGGTCGCTGGCCTGTTTGTCCAGCATGGAGACTTGCATCTCTTTCCTGGTATTTGGAAGCTTTCGCTTCCCACTCCACAGTTCTTGCGGCACGTTCCTCAGGAGTCCTGAGTGGGTTGAACTGGGACTTTATATAGGCAGCTTTGCCTAGACTTTCCCAGGAGATTTTTCCCTTGTTCTCTAGGGAATTGTACTCCTCCACGAGTCTTGCAATACTCGGGAGTCCCAAGAAGTATTTCTCGATTTCCATCACTTTTTCACGAAGGACTCTATGTACCTTGCCGCTTTTAAAGGCAGCTTCAGCCTGTTCGTACCAGTGTACAAATTCTTTCCCACTCACGCTTGTCCACCAAGCATATGTGGCATTGTGTGCCACTTCTGACCCTGCTATTCTCCTCATGGGGAAGTTGGGGTTGATTGTTACGTCGACTGGAGCTTCGACTTTACTGAACTCGTTGAGTTCGGTGGTCTTGTATAGCATGTGGACACTTCCCTGCAGGGTAGCTTGCCCATAGGGTGCTGAGGCACTCAGCAGCCCACTGCCTCTGGCAGTGGTCCCCGTTTTGGGGTCTGCCATCGGTTGCCCACTGCTCTCCCTCTTCCCCTTGACATGGGTTTGCCATTCTGAGGGCGGGCCCTTATGCAACCCAGACAGGGTCGCCTGCCCACAGGGTGGCGGAAGAGTCGATGCCCCGGCACCGTATCCCCTCCCCCTGACCTGGGAGGCCCCCATCATGATGGGTTTGGCAGTGAGGTCTGCCAGTGTGCATGCCTCTTTGAGCTCCCGTTTTAGTAATTCAATCTCCCTCTGTTGGAGATCGACTTCTCTCTCTGTGTCTTTCAGAGAGGCGAAGATGCCCTTGGCATCTCTTCATGCTCTATTGTACTCATGCCTCCAATGGGCGCAATTATTGCAGGCGTCATCTGACGCCCTCGAGTTACCAGACTGTGCCCATTTGGACAGCCTGGATGAGGAGCCGCTGTCGCTCCCTCATCTCCCTCCTACAAGGGACTTCATCTCTTTCAGCTCCTGATGGAGTTGACCTGTCTGAGCAGCTACTGCTGATGCGATAGCTGATTCCCAGCCTGCATTTGGCTGGGGTGTTGTTGGACCTGGGCTGAATTGGCTGATCCAGGGGGTGATTTGGCCAGGGAAGTTCCCTGGGGAGTATGCCTGGGGCTGCAGCAGCAAATGCTGCCCCTGAAATGGCGCTTGTTGCACCATCGGTGCAGTTTGCACTGCATATGGTTGGAAGCCCCTTTGAGGAGCCTGGGGGTATGTGGTGCCTGTTGGCATCGCAGATGGTTGTTGGTTTGCACCACTCATTTGTGCCGTGTGCATCGTGTAGTCCATGGCGCTTATCTGCACTGTTAGAATGGGCGGATTCGGACGACTCCGGAATGGAATCGGAGACTTAGCGTGGAAGGACCTCGGCCTCAGCGACTCAGGCGGAGCGCTGTGCCATTGCTGGTTGTCCTAGGGGTCCCTAATTTCGGATCTAGCAGAGGGAAAGTCTCTTGGGGGAATTCATGTCAATTTCGGACTGAGGTTACAAGTTACTAGGTACATTGTATATAAGGAGGGGTCCGGAATCAAAAGGAACAAGGGTAGGACAAAAGGAGACAAAGGGAGATGGAAAGAGGAACAACACCGAGGGTCAAGTGTTTGACTCAATGGTGTTTCCCAAAGGAGGAATGAAGGGCCAAGGCCCAAGAAGGAAGGAAGGAGAATGGGAGTCGGGAATGGCTAGCTGACTGAATAGAAGGAAGCAGCAGCCCAAATAGGAATGAGGGAGAATAGCGGAATTGAAATGGACAATGCAATAGTTGCAAGGTCCGGAGTAAGTCCGGAAAGTCTGAACTCGGAGGTTAAACTCCGGAATATTGGCAAACGTAATTAAATGGAATGAGCTAACCAATACAATGGGTATAAGCGGAGGTGGGGTCAAAGTCCGAGGTCGGAGCTAAGACCAGAGGTTCCGGAGACGAGATGTGAATGGGATGCCGGAGCGGAGGTCCGGAGTCGGGAGCATAGGTTTTGCGTACTCGTCTGGAAGGTGTCGAGGTTGGGGTCGGACCCGGAATGTTCCGGAGTCGGACCGAAGGTGGTGTCTGAGCCGGAGGTGGGATAACCTCTTGGGAGTCGGCAAGGAGAAAGTGATGGAAGGGAAGTAGGGCTCCAGAAGTCAGAGTTCGGAGTTCCAGGAGCCCGGAGCGGAGGTCGGGATTGTATGGATATGACATGCACCTGGTATTGTTGTTGTTCTGGGGAGTCTTGCTCCCCGGGTTGTCGTATCTTGATGTCCAGCAGCTTGTTCGGATCAAATCGAGGGTTGCCTCCCCCAGAGAACGACATTTTCGTCGTTTTGTTTCTTGTGGTGGTGGGAGGGGTTTAGGTTCTTGCGTGCGTGGGATTCGCTGCAAGTGTGTGTGGTTTTACACATGAGCCTGTGGTTCACGTGATCTAGGTAGGTTACTCCTAGCCCATGTGATGTCTAGCACATGGTGTGGCTGTCCAGGTGAGTTGCTCACCCAGAATCTTCCCACACTCTTGGCTGTGGGCAATCGCCCTTCGGCTTTACTTCTTCCACCTCCATTTTTGGGGGTGTAGTGATGCTGAGAGCACTGATAGGGAGATTTTCTGGTTCCCTCACATTTTGTAATGTGAGGTACTCGTCCAGGTGGACGAGGTCGTTGCAATTTCCTAGGGGTTCCCATGTGGTGTCCCCTAGTTCCCATTTGACCTTAAACCAGAGTTTGTCATGAACCCACACGTGGTTTAAGATTTTGCAAACTACTGCTTCGTGATCGGGGTCTTCCCCGAAATCGTAAAATATGTTTACTTCCCTATTTGGGAAGATTTCTTGGTCATTTGGCTCATGAGGTGTGAGCCAGGATACGTGGAATCTTGGGTAGATTCCATGTTGTTCAAGTTGTGGTGGCAACTTGAGGACATAGTTTGACGTCTCTGGAAATGTTTCCAGAATTTCATAAGGCCCTATATACAGGGGCTTTAGTTTGCCTGCCCTCCCTTTGGGTAGGTTCAACTTATCTGTGGATAAGTATGCAAGCTCACCTTTTCTCAAAGGTGGGTCCGGGCGTCTTTTCTTATTCACCTGGATTGTTTGAGCAGCACGATTTTGTATTATCACGTTGTGTGCTGCCATGAGGTTTTCCTTCACCTTTTGGGCAAAGTCATTCACTCCCAGGTAGTCTGAGGGTGGTGCTGTTAGGCACATCTTTGGCATGTGGCCATAGATTAATTTGAATGGGGAAAATCCTGTCGATGTGTTTGAGCTCACATTGATTGCGAATTCTGCCATCGACAGCTTCGCTGCCCAGTCATGTTGATCTGGCCTGACCATCGCGTGTAGTATCTGTACTACTTTTTGTATCATTCTTTCTGCTTGGCTGTCACCTTGTGGATGGAATGCAGTTGTGAATTTCAACTGCACACCGAGTATTCAGTGTAGTTCGCACCAAAATTTTGACGTGAATTTCGAGTCTTGATCTGATATGATCGAGTGTGGTAGACCGTGAAGTCTTACAACTTCATGAAGGAATACGAACGCTAGTTCTAATGCATTCATTGTTGTTTTTATTGGAATCAGGTGGATGTTGGACATCAACCTGCAGATGATTACCCAGAGGTAATCATATCCCAAGCTTGTTGGGAATGTGTTAGATGAACGGGTGGAATGTCCGGAAGTGGAGAAGGGACTCAGGAATGGAGGAACCTTGGCCTCAGCGACTCAGAACAGAGTGCTGTGCCACTGCTTGATGTCTAAGGGGGTCCTTAATTTCAGGTTAGCAAGGGGAGTCTCTTTGGGGGACAATCCAGTCATCATGGTCATCGATTTCAGACTGGGGGTACAGGAAACTAAGTACAGAGTATATATAATACAGGAGTGGAGTCAGAGGACAAAGGGAACTGGAAGGAGGACAAAGGGGGACTGGATGAGGGAACAACCCCAAGGGTCAAGGGTTGGAACTCTATGGTGCTTCCCAAAAGGGCAAGGCCAAGAGGGGAAGGAGTGGAGGGGGTTGTGGGGAATGACAGCTGACTAATATGGAAAGGAAGCAGCTGTCTAAATAAGGAAGAGGCAACAAGAGGATTAAATGACACCGTACAGTAGAGACTGCAGGGTCCGGAGTAAGTTCCGGAGTCGGAAGTCAAAGTCCAGAATATTGGCTAGATGTAATAAATGAAATGTAATAAGGAATACAAGGAGATAAGACGGAGGAGGAGGTCAAAGTCCGGAGGTGGAGATGTGACTGGAGTTCTGGAGGTGGAGGTGCGATGGGGTTCTGGTACAGGAGTCCGGAGCTGGAGGTAAAGAGCATCGCAAACTCTGGTCTGGAAGGTACGAGGTTGGGATTGGACCTGGAGTAAACCGGAGTCGGACCGGAAGCAGTGTTGGACGTTGTGTTGGAGCCAGAGGTAGAGTGGGCTCTCAACAACCAACAGGGGAGGAGGTGGAGAATGTGGAGTTCTGGAGGAGGAGATGGAAGTCCAGAAACAGGAGCGGAGGTCTGGAGTTGTATGGATATGACAGAATGGACCTGTGAAGTCCATGGCTATTGACGACCATGGTGTTTCCAGGGTCAGGAGTGGGTGAAGCAGTCCGGGATTTCTCCTGGTGCTTGTCATTGTTGTCTGACAAGTTCCGCAAGACCTGCAGAACTTGTGGGTGTCCCTCCTCATTGACTTCCACCAGAAGTATCAACGGAGGGTTTCCACTGTTTTCTTGGATCCTAAGTGTCCAAGTGTTTCGTGGATGTTTTCGAGGATTATTCCTTGCTTTCGTAGTTTCCTTTCAGGACTACTATTTGTGTCATCCCTCCTTCTCCAAGTCGGGTTATCAGCCCATCTTTTATGGAAAAGTTTTTGAAATTCCCTGGGTTCTCTAGGATTTCCTGGTGGATCTGGCTTTGCATGTATAGATTTTATTGCCTCAATGAGGTCTTTTCCTTCGAATTGTTTTCGAAGGTTCTCTTCTGGAATTATTATTTCTTCCAGGTTTTGGGCGCTCCCCCCTAGAGCTTCCTCTAGGGTATTTCTCATGCGTATTGCTGTGAGTCTCTTTTTCTCTGAGTTTTTACTCAGAGTACTGCTTAGCAGCAGTACTTCCTATTCCTCAACTCTGTCAGGGATAATATCTTCTGCATTTTTATCCAGATGGATATCCACCAACACGTAGTCATCAAAATGCAGATCCTCGTCAGTTGACGAGTCGTAGTACCATGAAAGTGCATCTGCCACTTTGTTCTTGTGGCCTTCCATTTCGCAATTAAAGCTTGTGAAGAAGGCTTGCCATCTCAGGTGTCTACCTGAGTTGTGGTTTTTCGCTTTGAAATATTCCAAAGCTTTGTGATCCGTGATTACTGTGAATTCACGGCCTCCCATGAGATCATCTTGCCATCTCATGAATGCCTCGAGGATGCCCAGTGCCTCAAGCTCGTAGGCAAAGTACCTATGTTGTGTGTTGGTGAACTTCTTGGACATGAATGTGGCCAGGTGGCAGGTCTGCCACTTTTTGCCTTGTCCAATTAGTGCGCCCATGCCTGCTGGGCATGCGTCTGTTATGACCCAGACATGGAGTTTGCTCCTCTCTTCTTCTGAGAGGCTTTCCGGTGGATTCCACTGGATGGGCTTCAGAATCAGAGCCCTGCATGCAAGACATTTAATCTCATCAAAGCATTTCTGGTGGAGTGGTGTCCACCTGAATGTCTGCTTGTTTGAGCAGATTGTTTGCAGTGGCCCTGTGTAGCCACTGATGTTCGGCATGAATATTGATAGATATTCTACCATTCCCAGGAATCTTAGGACTCCTGTGTGGTCTACTGGCTCTCGCCAGTTGTGGATTTTTTCCATTTCATCCACTTGGGCATGGATGCCTTGTTCATCCACGCAGCTTCCTAGAACATCTAGGATTGGAGCGAATGGCTGGAATTTTTTCCGGCTTATATAAAACTTTGCCCCCTTGAGGCGAGTGAACAGCCACAATAATGCTTTATTGTGGTTCTCCACCGAGCTTGTGCTGGTGAATATATCGTCGAACCAGACGTGTAGGTGTCTGCCTATTTCTCCTCATAGTTCCTAGGTCAATGTGCGCTGGAAAGTTGTTAGAAGGGGCGGATTCGGACGACTCTGGAGTGGAATCGGAGACTTAGCGTGGAAGGACCTCGTGTCATATCCATACAATCCCGACCTCCGCTCCGGGCTCCTGGAACTCCAAACTCCGACTTCCGGAGCCCTACTTCCCTTCCATCACTTTCTCCTTGCCGACTCCCAAGAGGTTATCCCACCTCCGGCTTGGACACCACCTTCGGTCCGACTCCGGAACATTCCGGGTCCGACCCCAACCTCGACACCTTCCAGACAAGTACGCAAAACCTATGCTCCCGACTCCGGACCTCTGCTCTGGAATCCTGTTTGCGTCTCTGTCTCCAGAACCTCCGGTCTTAGCTCCGACCTCGGACTTTGACCCCACCTCCACTTATACCCATTGTATTGGTTAGCTCATTCCATTTAATTATGTTTGCCAATATTCCGGAGTTTAACCTCCGAGTTCGGACTTTCCGGACTTATGTCAGACCTTGCAACTATTGCATTGTCCTATTCAATTCCGCTATTCTCCCTCATTCCTATTTGGGCTGCTGCTTCCTTCTATTCAGTCAGCTAGCCATTCCCGACTCCCATCCTCCTTCCTTCCTCCTTGGGCCTTGGCCCTTCATTCCTCCTTTGGGAAACACCATTGAGTCAAACACTTGACCCTCAGTGTTGTTCCTCTTTCCATCTCCCTTTGTCTCCTTTCGTCTTACCCTTGTTCCTTTTGATTCCGGACCCCTCCTTATATACAATGTACCTAGTAACTTGTAACCTCAGTCCGAAATCGACTTGAATTCCCCCAAGAGACTTCCCCTCTGCTAGATCTGAAATTAGGGACCCCCAGGACAACCAGCAATGGCACAGCGCTCCGCCTGAGTCGCTGAGGCCAAGGTCCTTCCACGCTAAGTCTCCGATTCCACTCCGGAGTCGTCCGAATCCGCAAGTTCTAACAGTATTTCGGACTCCACGTTGCTGTTGTCCAGCTCCGACTTCTAGCACCTGGCATCCGACTGCGATTCCACCTCCGCAGTCGACCGCACCCTCTGCTCTGGCTTCGGGTAAGCCACCAGTACCTCCCAGCCACTTTGGGCGCCCCTTCCGAAGTCCTGGAAGCAGGTTGACTAGGCACCACTACTCCTTTCTTTCTAGGTGGCACTTGCAGCATCCTCCTTCCCCCTTTAGGTCCCTGGAAGCACCCTCCATCCACCCATCCTAGGTTTCCCTGCAGTCCATCACTTCCATCGGCGATTAGATCCATGTCTACATCTGCCCACTGATGATTGCACCTACCCAGAACCTCCGACTTCACCTTCCGCTTCCATACCACTTCACCCTGAGGCATCTGAGATGCACTCGGACCCCTTTTACCCTCCGGACCACACCCCATGATGGATGCAACATACCCAACTCCCTTGCTACCATCTCCTGCGATGTCTCGCACCTCCGACTTCAACTCCGCCTACCTCCGATACACCCCTATCCCTGGTTATCGAGGCCCATCCTTCGGTAACACCTCCGATTGGATCTGCGGTTAAGTCCGGCCCCTTCAGCTGTTGATTTACTTCAAGTCCTTGTTCTCCCGCACCTTCGGCTTGAGCAACCAAGGTCTGCGACTCCGGAAATCAAACCGGAGGTCTCTTCGGAGACACACAAATAGTCTGCTCTTCCTTTCTCTTGTTCCTCTCTTCGGTTTCCTTTCTGTTTGTTTAATGGTCTACTTTCTCGTCTCTAAGTATAAAACCAAACCAAACATCTCATTCCTCCACTATCACTTCCCTCCTTGTCACATATCATCAATTCCTGCCTTCTGTACCCATAACTCCGACTCTCCAACTCTCATATTTAGATCAGTTTCTTCTGCTTTGTTATTTCCGTTTTGGTTCTAACTTTCTGTTCATCCTTTAATATGTCTTCTGTTTATTCTAGAATTCTCGGTCCCTCTGGACCTCACCTCTTCTGTCTCGGACCCTTCGGTCCTTGAGGGACACCTGGATGGCTGCGGCTGTCTCCGAGGATGACGTGGCACTTGTCATGTGACTCAAGCCGCATGTACATAAATGTACCTGAAGTGGGAACTGAAGAAGTAACCTTCTTCTCACATTCTCCACTTCAGTCTGAGTGGCCAGGGACTGCTGTCCCTTCCCGGACCTGCCAGCACACATGCCCAGTTCACACCCCGCAAGGGCCCTTCTGCCAGGCAATACATCCGGACCCCCTCTACCCCAGACGCATCCCTGACACATGTGCTGAAGAGGCATGATGTCAGGGCACACCCACCTGACCCGGCTCCACCTGGGCCCACCCGGGCCCGCCTCACCCACTTCCCCATTACCCATCCTTCTCCCTCCTCCTTCCTCCCTCTTCCCCCTCTTCTCTTTCTTCCCTTTTCTCTCTTTCCTCTTTCTCTTTTGTTTCATTCTCCCTTTCTGTTTATTCTCTCTATTTACACAGACCACTTTCCTTTGTATCATTGTACTGTTAACCCATCTGGCTCAGACACCCTGGACAGCTTCCTGCTATGCCTAGCACGCACGCCTGCAGCGGATGCTCTCGGGATCCCCCGTGGGGACACCCGGATGGCTGCAGCTCTCTCTGAGGATGACATGGCACCCGTCATGTGACCCAAGCCGCATGTACATGAATGTACCTGAGGTGGGAACTGAAGAAGTAACCTTCTTCTCACATTTTCCACTTCAGTCTAAGTGGCCAGGGACTGCAGTCCCACATCGGGCCCATCAGTATGCACGCCCGCTTCACTCCCTGAGAGGGTCCTTCTGCCAGGCATTACATCCGGGCCCCCTCTACCCCAGATGCATCCCTGACACACAAGAATTATTGCACCTGCACACATTAAGGATGCAGTGCATATGGCTGGCTGTGTCTTGCTCAATCGGAGACGTTCAGGAACCAAGGGATCTCGAGGCATCCATGCTCAATCCCCCTGATGATCATCAAGGGAGGAGGGAGCTTTCCCTCGAAGATATACTACCACCATTGGTGGAACTATGTCCTCACATAGAGGACAAAGCTTTCATTGCAAGTGTGAAAGATGGCTACTCCAGGCACATTGCATGGAAAGGAATCCTTGCAAAACCTGAGGAGTTCCCCAAGTTCTCAATTGCCGATGGCCCAGTTTTTTGTCTGAATGATTCAGGTGAACTGTCATATCCATCTACAGCCATGTAAGGGGTTGGTGTAGGGTCCAACCCCAGTTCTCCTCAATCCTCAGGTTGTCAATAAAGTTGAGCTGTATATCAATGATGGGGAGGAAAAGGAATTTCCTTCCTTTTCCCAAATTCCCACGTTATTGTATATACATTGTTTATACATGTTTAAATCAAGACAAATATAATGAATAAAGGGTGGGGTTACCACTCCTTACAGGCCATCGTCCTCCACTACCTCTGACCCTTCCTGTCAAAAACCCCAAATGAAGGTAATGTGCATGATTCCGAATGCAGGTGGGGCTCAACTAGAGGGGTTCTGAGAACTCCAGTAGTGAACCGAAGCTTCTCCAGGAAGCCCGAGTCTGCTGGGTGGTACAAGAGGCTCTAAGAAGGACATGGCCTCAGCGACTCGGAGGGAGCACTGTGCCTCTGTTATGTCTCAGTTAGTCCTTTCATTTCATGTGTCTGAGGTATCTTGTAGGAGGGGGTTAGGATTCACTCATAGAGGGACTTGGGGTAAGTTTTAGTCGAGATTAGAACTGAGGTACAATGGGTTCTAATCTACAGGTATATATAGAGGGGGGAGGAGAAGGACTTTAGTCAAAGTCCAAGTGATACTGACAAACACCGAAAGGTCCTGAACAATATCTTTAACGGGGAACCGAGGTGTCGGGTTGAGGAGGGCAGAGTAGAAGGCCAGAGGATAAATGGGAACGAGAAATGGGTAAGGGGAAGTTAGCTGACTGAATGGAAAGAAGACAACAGTTGTACTAGAAATGGGAGGTGACTAATTTATGATGACATGAGCAGGATCACCAGAGGATGCGGGTAGCTCTGAAGCCGGAGTTACATATCCAAAGGATGTTGGGTGACTCCACTAAATGAAATGGGAGGGGGAATGGTTTAGAGGTATGTCACACAATGTTGGAGAACTGTCAGGAGGTTGGAGCAAATCCGGAGTCTCCGAATGTTCCGACTCGGGACCGAGCTTCCGGGATGGGAGTGGTCAAGGGCAAGTGTGCTGAAATCCAGGCCAGAGCTGAGACAGTTGGGATGGAAGGTGACGATGGGAAGTGGGGAGGTATGGTGTAGGGGGTGATGAGGTTGTTAGGAAGGTGTAGTGAGGTTGAAGAGTGCGAGGTCTGGATTCCGGGATATGACACTCGGATTACCTCTGCTCCTTCGTCACTAACATCAGAGCCTCCATATTCCGCAATCACCTCTGACTCCCTTGATGGTCACCACCCCTCAATCCATTACCTACACCTCCCTAAGTACAGATTTCCGAAGGCCTCTGGACAGCTCCAATGTCTGCTAGCGCACTCCCACCTCTGCTGGGCAATTCACTTGCTTGCCCTGCAAGCCTACCTTTGGGCCTATCCCTCCTTTCTGTTTCTGGGTTATAGCCTGCCATTCCGCTAACCCTGTAACCCAACTTGTCGGTAATATTCAGTTGGCTAACATGTAACTCCGTTAGTGTCAGGGACTGCGTGTCAGTTCACAACAATGGAGATGTTCCCGAGAATTCTAGTCATTGTTAACGCTGAAGTGCCACCTTCAGCAGAGATAGGGTTTATATACATTGTCATATCCATACAACTCCGGACCTCCGCTCCTGTTCTGGACCTCCATCTCCTCCTCCAGAACTCCACATCCTCCACCACCTCCTCCCCCTGTTGGTTGTTGAGAGCCCACTCTACCTCTGGCTCCAACACAACGTCCAACACTACCTCCGGTCCAACTCCGGGTCTGATCCCAACCTCGTACCTTCCAAACCAGAGCTTGTGATGCTCCACCTCCAGCTCCGGACTCCTGTACTGGAACCCCATCACACCTCCACCTCCGGAACTCCAGTCACATCTCCACCTCCGGACTTTGACCTCCTCCTCTGTCTTATCTCCTTGTATTCCTTATTACATTTCATTTATTGCATCTAACCAATATTCCAGACTTTGACTTCCGACTCCGGACCCTGCAGTCTCTACTGTATGGTGTCATTTAATCCTCTTGTTGCCTCTTCCTTATTTAGACAGCTGCTTCCTTTCCATATTAGTCAGCTGTCATTCCCCACAACCCACTCCACTCCTTCCCCTCTTGGCCTTGCCCTTTTGGGAAGCACCATAGAGTTCCAACCCTTGGCCCTTGGGGTTGTTCCCTCATCCAGTCCCCCTTTTTCCTCCTTCCAGTTCCCTTTGTCCTCTGATTCCACTCCTGTATTATATATATACTCTGTACATAGTTTCCTGTACCCCCAGTCTGAAATCGACAAGAATAACGACTGGATTGTCCCCCAAAGAGACTCCCCCTGCTAACCTGAAGTTAAGGACCACCTTAGACAACAAGCAGTGGCACAGTGCTCCACTTGAGTCGCTGAGGCCAAGGTCCCTCCACTCCTGAGTCCCTTCTCCGCTTCTGGACAACTCTGCATGTTCATCTAACATACATGGGTACCGCTACCCACTAGAGTGCAGCTACAATGAGATAAGAGATAGCCGATAGAATGATGACATGAAAAGATAAGTATTCATTCAGATAATCGTAAGCAAGGCATGGGAAGGGGGTGACATGTGGATGGAAGAAAGGAAGTGGGAGCTAAGCAAGATTACCTGTGTTCTTTGGATCTCTCCGGATCGTCTTACGGCAACTCCCCTCCAGCAGAGGGAGTCAGGGTAGCTGGTTAGGCCGTGCCCTGACAGTTAGCTCCACTCTGCTCGGTCCTGTCGATCACGGGCCCGCCCCCCATGTAACTATATATACATAACTTGTAGATAGGTTACACCCTAGTGATAAAATCGACTAGAGTAATCCCCCTTTTTAGTTCTCGTTGCCAGTTAGTAAATTAGGGCACAGACATGTAACTAGGCACAGCGCTCCTGGTCTAAGTCGCTGAGGCCAAAGCCCTCCACCACGGGGACTCCTCCCTCATCCCACATCAGATCTCATCCTCCCTGAATCCATTCATCAAGGGGAGAGAATTATGGGCATTGCGATTGAGCATGCACACAGAATCCTTGGTCACCTCAGCACCAAGAAGACACTTGAGTACATACGCAAACACTACTGGTGGTCCTTGATGTCAAAAGACATCGGGAAATTCTGCACATCCTGTGGAACATGCCAGATGACCAAGAAAAGCAAACTCAGATATCCAGGATTGCTACACCAGCTCCCAATCCCTGAGAAGCCTTGGGGGTCCATTCTCGACGAGCCTGGATTATAACTACCTTTGGGTAGTTTTGTGCTGTTGCAAGTGGGGTAGCAGTGTTATGGATACAGAGTCTCCAACAACCATATCCGTCACATAGTCAAAGACCTCCCCTTTCCATCGCTCCCTCTCTCTCTCTCTCTCTTTCACCCTCTATCCCGATACCTTACCATCCTTACTCGTTCTACTCCATTCCCCCCCCTTGTCATATCCATACAATCCCAACCTCCGCTCCGGGCTCCTGGAACTCCGAACTCCGACTTCCGGAGCCCTACTTCCCTTCCATCACTTTCTCCTTGCCGACTCCCAAGAGGTTATCCCACCTCCGGCTCGGACACCACCTTCGGTCCGACTCCAGAACATTCCGGGTCTGACCCCAACCTCGACGCCTTCCAGACGATTACGCAAAACCTATGCTCCCGACTCCGGACCTCCACTCCGGTATCCTGTTTGCGTCTCCATCTCCGGAACCTCCGGTCTTAGCTCCGACCTCGGACTTTGACCCCACCTCCGCTTATACCCATTGTATTGGTTAGCTCATTCCATTTAATTACGTTTGCCAATATTCCGGAGTTTAACCTCCGAGTTCGGACTTTCCGGACTTACTCCGGACCTTGCAACTATTGCATTGTCCATTTCAATTCCGCTATTCTCCCTCATTCCTATTTGGGCTGCTGCTTCCTTTCTATTCAGTCAGCTAGCCATTCCCCACTCCCAACCTCCTTCCTTCCTCCTTGGGCCTTGGCCCTTCATTCCTCCTTTGGGAAACACCATTGAGTCAAACACTTGACCCTCGGTGTTGTTCCTCTTTCCATCTCCCTTTGTCTCCTTTTGTCCTACCCTTGTTCCTTTTGATTCCGGACCCCTCCTTATATACAATGTACCTAGTAACTTGTAACCTCAGTCCGAAATCGACTTGAATCCCCCCCAAGAGACTTTCCCTCTGCTAGATCCGAAATTAGGGACCCCCAGGACAACCAGCAATGGCACAGCGCTCCGCATGAGTCGCTGAGGCCAAGGTCCTTCCATGATAAGTCTCCGATTCCACTCCGGAGTCATCCGAATCCCCGCGTTCTAACACCCCTCATGCAAAGCTTTCCCCATTGGGGTTTGGTGCTGGCTGAAGTTGTTTGTGTTTCGCAGGATTTCCCATGACCTTTCCATTTGTAGATTAGTCACACGTTGTAACCAGGCAAAAGGGCTGCCCAGGCAAAAGAGTAGGGACCTGGGGGTAGTGTCTGAGTCGGGTCGGAAGATGGGAAAGGATGGGTGGCGACAGTGCCAATACTGTGCTGTGGTCCGGGTGCTAGAAAATAATCAATAAAATCTCACTAATCATGTACTCACTCCTGGTCCTTCTTGTACAGTCGTCAGGAGGCTTCTTTAACGTATGGAGGGATCGCTCAACACCACATTCTTTGTAGCACAGAAGAGGGGTCCAACAACTGTAAGTACAATGCAAACTGGGTGTATATATAGAAAAAAAGAGAAATCAGAACAAATAAACAAGGAAAATAGCCGATGGATGGTGGCAATGGAAACAGGAAGAATGTTGAGAACTCGGCTAAGAAACAATAAGGCAAAAAAATGTCCACAAGGTAACAATAAAATCAATAATTGAGGCCCATAAGGTCAATATCAACCATCAACCTCGCTTCTCCACCGCATATCCGTCGTCCTAACTCCTGTCCCGTCATTCCATCCTCTTCTCCTAATCTGTCGCTGTCCTTCAAGCTCAAAATCGTGTGAATTGGTGGAAAATTGGTGGAGATATGGGGGAAATGGTGGATATCCGTGAATTTTGGGGAAGTGGCAATATGGGTCTTGAGAAAAAAAGCATGGAAAAAATAGGAAAAAATGTGGAAATGTGCCGTGGGCATTGGAAATGTGTCGGAGGCTTGAGGGTGCTCGTTGGAGCCTCGAAAAATGTGGTTCTGGCCTTGTTTGTGTGGTGCCCTCCTACAACATCATGTATGGAAACCGCTGAAGGCGGTTCCCACGAACTGCAACTACACTCTGCAACTGTCTTGTGCGCTGTCCCTTGTAACAACCCCCTCTTGTGACTCAACTGAACCTGTGTGCTTGTACAACTCTCAACATGTCCTATAAGTCTGGTTATATTGAGTCCTCTAGCGGTTCTTGCCGTGAGAACTCGAAGTCGCAAGTCGAAGACTCTCAACTTGTGTATCATCCTATGGAACCTGGATCCTACAGGACTTCATCACTCAGCTCTCCCCCCAGCACCCAACGGACGATGTCATACAACGATCTTAGAGATTGTGGATACTCTGAGGCTCATATTCCCATGATGCTGGCATGCTTGCTACGCACTAACCTGCATCTCCAGCCCAAACCACTTGACACAACTGCGCTCCCTTTATGTCAACCAACTCGCCTAAACTACAGCTATCCAACGCAACAAACCACATCCAATTTGATGGAGAATTGAGTGAGATAGCGTTGAGGTGGGGAATATCCAGCACATTTTTCCTAACTTTCCAACCACATATTTCCATGGTCCCAAAATTAACACATCCTCCCGACCAGCCACATCATGAACAATGGATATTTATCCCCATTTTTCTGAAGCCTGAGGGATGCCAGGGACCATCTGTACACCCCATTTCTCATGCATGTGCAATGAACATGTGACATGCATTGCAATACACAACTGGAATCCACATATCTCTGTGAATACCTCACCGATTCTCCTCATGTAACGTGCGTTGGAATTGCCTCGATGCCTTCTACCATCTGTACTATAACCTTGTCACCTAATTCCTAGCCAACTTTCCACTGTGAGATTTTCTAACATTTACTCCTCATGAAGGACCTGATGTTTACCTGGTTTTGGGGTGCCCACGGCTACCCTCCTACACCATCTAATGTGCCAGGTCCACCTAGTGCCTGTTATGACCCAGGTCAAAACAATTGACCTGGTGCATTTGTTCTTGCAACATGTCATGCACTTGCATGGCATGCCAACATCAATCATGTCAGATCGTGACACAAAGTTTATGTCCCAATTCTAGACTGAGTTGCACCAACTGATGGGTGTTAAACTCAAGTTAACCACCACATTCCATTCTCAAGGGGATGGCCAAGCAGAACGAGTGATCCAAATGGTGGTCCAGAGCCTTCAGTCATTCGTCCAACTTGATCAACAAGATTGGGCCATGCATATACCCATGGTAGAATGAGCACTGAACTCAAGTGCGAATAAATCAACAGGATTCACCCCATTTGAGCTAGTATATGGATACCTCCCACAAATGATCATGTCTCTGCCATCATCTGAGTTACCAGGGGTAAAATCCTTTGCCCAGCATGCCCTAGACAACATACAGGCTGCTCACGATGCAATTATAAAGAGCCGTGTAGAGCAGGCTGTTCAGGCGAACCGACATCAATGCCCTGACTCCCCCAAACTGAAGAAGGGGGATTACACATATCTTTCCACAAAAGATTTGAACCTCCCCAAGGGGAGGGCACACAAGTTGTTGCCAACTTATATTGGCCCTTATGAAATACTGGGGGTATTTGAGGACTCATCAAACTATGTTGTAGGCCAGATAACCTACTATACTCTACACTGCCAGTATTTTCGTGGTTTACTTTCATTAAGGGTTCCTCGCATGCAAAGATCACCTACCAATGCTACCAAAGCCCATGGTGCATAAAAACATTTTTCATTTTATTATGGAATACAATTGCGCATAACACGCTGGTACTGAATTGGTCCAGCCCAAAAACTACGCTTGGCGCTACTGTCCACTGAGAGACAATCAAGGGCTCAGAAAATAGAGAAAAATCATAAACATGGGTTCCCCTGAATTTCATCCAGATCGACCCAGCCGTTGTGGGGCAATGGTGGTGACGATTTCTCATCTTACCGCAAGGTTCCACACAATGTCAAAGGGCACATTGTAGGTGGGATAACCTACTATACCTTACACCACCAGTATTTTCGCGGTTTTACGTTCCTTAAGGATTTCCCATATGCGATGATCACCTACCAATGCCAATGGTGCATAAGAACATTTTATTTCATTTTATTATGGAGTACAATTGCACATAACATGCTGGTACTGAATTGGTCCAGCCCAAAAACTATGCTTGGCACTACTGGCCGCCAAAAGACGATCAAGGGCTCAAAAAATAGAGAAAAATCATAACTATGGATTCCCCGAATTTCATCCAGATCGACCCAGCCGTTGTGGAACAATGGTGGTGGCGATTTCTCATCTTACTGCAAGGTTCCACACAATGTTGAAAGGCACGTGAGGGTGGCAGTGTTGAAAGTCCCATGTGGCAGAGCTGAGATCTGTACTTCAGAAGATCACGAAACTGGTTTTTGGCCCCAAAATGGAAATCACAAGCTGTACCAAAGTAAACAAACAACCAAAATGCACTCCAGAGTGCTCAGAAAAATTCAGAAAAATCACAAAGGATGCATATGAAGATCCAATTGACACGGGGACTCTTGCGGACACTTTCCAGGATGTCTAACCCTGTGCACGGGCCGAATCTCACGATTCTCACGCCCACCACTCGGTCAAATCACAACCATTTGGGACAAATTTGGTATCAGGAGAGAGCTACGGACCCAGGGAATCAAATGGAGGTATCGGGAAGGGATGCTATGGGTAGGAAGAGATGGATGAGTGTGGTGTGATGGTGGAAATTGGTGGAGGATGGCAATTATTAGTGGATATGGCCCACTTATCACTCCTGTTTTTCTTTTATTGAACTTCCACGTTGGCCATTGGACTTATCGGCTGTACTTAACGGTCCACATGGTGTCCATAACAACAATTTTTTGCTTCTTTCATTTTTCCCACATTATTGCCATTCCATGTGTTTTAAAAGCTCTGTACATGTAGGAATGGAAAAGTGACCTCCCTTTTGACTACAAAGAGACTGTAGCGCTGAGAGATCCAAGTAGAAAAGAAATTCTAAGCTTGACTCCTCAAGTATTATAAGGAATCCCTGACGATTGTCCAAGACGGACCAGGGTATGTAATTCTTAATGAGGTTTTGTGATTGTTTTTGTTTTGTTAGCACCCGGACCGAACCTAGGACGAGCTCAGGACATTCTAGACTCCCTCCCCACGAATTTGCTTGCATATAGGGGGTTAGATCTCTAGCCTGCTTGCAATGTCCTCAGGCTTCCCCCAGTGTTGACACAAAGAAACATCTTTGCGAAGTTCCACATCTCACAGTGTCAGAGACCAGATCCAGGATGAAGAAGGCATCCCCATGGTGGAGGGCTTTGGCCTCAGCGACTTATCCCAGGAGTGCTGTGCCTAGTTACACGTCCGTGCCCTAATTTACTAACTGGCAAGGAGTACTAGAAGAGGGGAAACTCTAGTCGATTTTAAGGTGCAACTGTCAGGGACAGCTCCGAAAGTGGCAAGGTCCCGGTGCAAGGGAGGTGATGGGACAGGTGTCGGCTATGTGTAGTGGTGGTCCCATCATGGGGTGAGTGTCCCTGACCACTTAGTCTGAAGTGGGAAGTTGAGAAGAAGGCTGCTTCTTCTGTTCCCACCCCAGGCGCTATTATATACATGCGGTTAGGGTCACATGGGGGGAGCCATGTCATCTCCGCACACAGCCACACCTCCCTGGGTGTCTCTGTGGGAGATCCCGGAGGTGTGCCACATCAGCAAACCTGGATGCGGAGGCCTGAGAGCTCATAGAGCTCATAGAGCTCTCTGAGCTCTCAGAGCTCTCAGAGCTTCAGTACTCTCAGTACTTTGAAATTGCAGGGCCCCTTCTCTGAGAGCTCCGAAAAATAGTCAAAGCTCTGAGAGCTCATAAAGCTATATTTGCACACAGGGGACTATTATCTATATGAGCTCCCTGAGTGTTTAATTTACCTGATATTAAAATTTAAATTTAAAAGCATTGACTATGGCATCATGTGACTAGCCATAGCCAAGTCCCTACCATACAAGGGACTGAACAAACTCAGCTTAACTTTCAGCACCAATGCAGCACCACACACCAAGGGTATGTAGCCCAGTTAATATATAGACCAAATTTAGGGATATAAATGCAGTTAATCTGAAATTACTTAGGGAAAATGAGTGGGGAAATGGGGGGGAATGGGGGGGAATTGGGGGGGATGAGGGGGGGAATGAGGGGAAAATTGAAGGGGGGGATGTGTAAGGGATGGTAGCCCCACCCCTTACTCTTCATCTTAATTCTATATGTGTCTCATAATAAACATGTATAAACAATGTATATACAATAACGTGGGAATTTGGGAAAAGGGAATGAAGCTTTTTTCCTCCCCATTGTTGAACAATCATAGCGCTATACAGCTTAATATTCAACAAACTGAGGGCTGAGGCTAACTGGGGTTGGAACCTACACCAACCCCATACACTTTTTTAAGCTCAATAGGCTTTATTCTCACACCTGTGCATGCATATTCACGTGCACGGGTTATTCAACACCACCCACACAACTTGCCTTCTAGACGTGGAGCCTATAATTTTCCCCCAGCTCTGCAAAGAGCTGACTCTATGTGCGAAAGTGCATATGGTTCCATGGCCAACTCTAGTGCTGGTGATGCCAGCATTAGTCAACTTGATCTTAATCAGATCAGTATTTCTGATGCATCTGGGCCTGCAGTTTCCCCAGATGCATCGGAAATGGCATCACTCCACCCCCTGGAGTTGATGATGATTCAGCTGGAACAGCAGTTGCGCCAGCTGTGTGCAGACTGGGTGAAAGATCACACCTTATGGAAGGCGGATAGAGCTGCCTTTGCTGCCAGAGTGGACAGGATCGAGTGCAGGCTCACTGCACTCGAAGAATGACAAGCCCGTCGTTCGCATGCATGCGCTGAAAAGTGTGCATCCCAAAATGCACCAGTTCCTCTGGAGCTGCCCCAGCCCCCACCCGTTCCCCCCTGCTCCAAGGGGATGGAGATGGTTGATCCAACCATCTCTCAACCGGTTTTAGACCAGGTTGAAAACAGTCCAGCACCTGTGGACTGCGATCTCGCTGAAGCATGCAGCGCTTCAATGAGTCCTGAGCCTTCACAGGCTCTTCTTTCTACCATCACCCACAGGTCTGGAACCGTCCCAGACCCGATCCAATCCCCTCCCTCACCCCTTGAACACCCACTCCCAGTGTTCGTGGGTCCGCTAAGGACTCCAACTTTGACTCCACGCTTGCCAATCTGGCAAGCATACACTGTGGGAAATATTTCTCAGTAAATGACCACAATTACTTTGGTAATTGACCATTTACCATCATTTCAATGGTTTTTAGAGTCTAGTATTTTACCAAATCGAAATTGCGAGTCAAAGAACCGACTTTTCATAGCAAGTATTTTACAACATGTACCACAGTAACTTGTGCAGGTGCATAAAATCATCATATTTTCACCTCATTGTCACTACAAACTGAGTCCCAGGACGTATTCTATTGCCATGCGCTTATCAGGGGACACCAAGAAGGTAAGACCACCAGGAAGTCTGATCGGGGAGTCGGAGTGCGGGGCGCTAATATGTCACCCTCAGTACTGTGGGCAGTACGTGCCTCAATCCTGCCCTTGGAGGCCATTTGCACAACGCCTCACAAAGGCAAGCCAGTATTGGGTGCAACCTTATGTGGCATTTCATTGCTACTTTACTTGTCAGAAATGATTTCAAGATAAAGTTGAACTGGACAGAAACTCCTGGGCCCACCAAACTTCCTCTTCTCTCTCACTGTAACACTCACCACACACATCGGATTCATGCCTGGCTGCTATGACACGTGTAGTTAGGCCTTGGTTTGCTGTGGTTTGTTTTTCATCTGTCCAGTTGAGCATTGCAAGTGGAAAATTGTGCGATCGGCACCTCCGATCTTGGTGATTCTATGCAAATCACAGGCCCAAGAGATACCCACATTTGTGGTTACCCTTCGATCCCTTTATCTTGAGAGTCCAGCACTGCAAATGCATGTGCCATTTTTGGACTTCTTGATCAACCCCCGGTCTGCTTGATGAAGGGGTCGATTTCACGGTTATTTCCAGCCACTGTGTCGCCTCAACCCACCATCCATCAAGAGAGAGCCCGAGCATCTGCTCAGCAGGGTGTTGTCTGGCCCCGGAGTATGTCCACTATTTTTAGTTTCTTCTGGGCTCATCATAATTCTCCTGAAAAACTCCTGGACCAAGTATTCCTGCATCCATCGTGGCATTTCCCACACCCTCTGCCTGCAGCGGCGAAGCTTGTGTGGTTGTTGTTTGGTCAAGATTCCCATTTCCTTGCCTCCACCACCTTTCTGACTCCCTTTCACACCAGGAAACAATCAAAATGTGCAAAAGCAACCAGAGTTTGAGAGCTGAAAGTACACATCCAACCTGCTGATGTGCTTGGACCATCTTGGAAGACAAGGTTCTATCCGGTACCTCATGGTGCCTCATGTTGGAGTTGAGATTCTTGGCTGCTCATAGGTTTGTGTCTGTCATTTTACTCTCAATTCTGAGGTTTCCTGCATTTTTACTAGGCTGCACGGTCCGTGCTGTATCAAATCAACACTCATATCTAACCCCCACTCGCCTCTTGCCCACTGCCCAAAACAGCCTGATTTCCCATTCATAATCAATGCTGTTTGCTGTAATGCAACATGAGATGCGATGTCGTTTTCACTGTATATTACCATATTAATAGCCACAAATAACCATGAACCGTTATGTATTTTACCATCCACAATCATCGTAAATTACCAGACCCATGAGGTAAAATACCAAATACGACCATTGTAAAGTGACCGTTTACCATCATTGAGATGGTAGAAAACTGTGAAAAAGTAGGTCTTTTACCCTCATTAGTATGGTAAGTAAAGGACCATAGTCTTAATGGTAAAATACTATTTGAATCATCATAAAAGTGAAGGTATTTTACCATCTTTAAAGTGGTTTTTTACGCGACTCTAATTCCCACTGTGCATAGTAGTTCTCCTGCCCAGTAGAAATACTGGGCTACACCATCTGAGATCAGCTGATACAGCCGATCAACTCCCTTCATATCTGAAGGGAGATCGCGATTCGAAGACAGGATTAAATCCTGATCTTTTCCTCAGATTGCGCAGACTGGAAACAGTCTGCGCTACCTTTTGCTGCTATTGACTAGCAGCAATCTCTCATTCTGAGAGGCTCCTTAGCCTCTCAGAATCTCTTAGACTCTTTCTGCTAGCCTGGCGCTAGCAGATTACTTTTCATAACTTACTGACACGTGGATCGTGCCAGATTTCTTCCATACCCGACTATGCCGGGTTTTCCGTCGATCAAGGCCGTGAAGCAGCCTTGATACGACTTCTCAAACCGCTAAGAATCGCGGTTTACACCTACTTTCGCAGCTTTAATGACCACAAAAGACTTGCGCGACTCTCATCAGCACTTGGACACCAAGTGGGCCTCACTGCCCACTTGTCCTCACTTCCTCTCATACCGAGAGGTTAGAGATGGTCTATACGACCATCTCCCAACCGGTTTACACCGGATCGACGGCACCTCAGCATCTGCTGAGTGCCAGCTCACCAAAGCGCTTCGCGCTTTGGTGACTTCTGGGCCAGTTGAACAAACTGGCCATATCTTCTTATTCCTTTCGTCTAGAAAGGCTATAGACGGTCTCTATGACCGTCTTCCTACCGGTTTTATGCCGGTATTACAGCTCCAGCTTTTGCTGGGAGCTGACTCATGTCTGCGCCACATGCGCGCACTCCACCAACTTCAGGGCCTGTAAAATTTATGGCCCTGATACCTCTTCGTCTCATGTTGAGAGGTTATATACGGTCTATCTGACCGTATCCCTACTGGTTATCACCAGTATGTCGGCTCTACAGCTTTTGCTGAGAGCTGACTTTGGGAAGCACGACCCGCTTCACCAATTTCCGGAGTTTGCATCATAGATGCAACTCCTCTCTCTCTCTCAAGAATGAGAGGCTAGAGACGGCTGAATAAGCCGTCTCCCTGTTGTTTTTAGGTGCAATTAAGCACTTACTAACACTGGGCCATATAAGTGCGCTTGCGCTTCTGGCCCAACTCCTTATTTACCCATTTTTATGGGTAATATCTTCATTTCTGCTCCCTAAACAATCAAGAGGCCTTCACTGGCCTGGGGTTTATTGACCCCAACACTCCCTACATCAGCAAATGGTCTACATTCAGTTTGGCCACTTCTGTTGGATATGTCCACCAGAAGTGGCCAAACTGGCCAAAGTGCCCAAAGTAAAATAAACTAGTCCCTCCGATTCAATTTCAGGGCCAAACTTAATTGTTTTGAGTGGTACAACTGTGGGAATTGTGCTTGGAGCCATTGAGTTCAGCCCTGAAATTGAATTGGAGGGACCTAGTTTATTTTACTTTGGGCACTTTGGGCAGTTTGGCCACTTCTGGTGGACATATCCAACAGAAGTGGCCAAACTGAATGTGGACCATTTGCTGATGTAACAGCTGTTTAGGGAGGAGCGGCCATAAATGACATAGGGTTTCATGACCCTATGTTCTTATTTTACTTTTAATTCTTCTGTAAAGGTCCAACTGCCTTTACAGGTTACTTTTGATTCCTCTGTGATGGCCTAACCACCTTTGTCACCTCTATTCTGTATATTTTTAAAAATTAAAATTCTTAATTTTGTAAAGGTTTAACCACCTTTACTTTTCACTTTCATCTTTTTTGAAAGATTTTTTTTCCTTTCTTCCTACATCATCTCTCTTGTGTGTGATATTAATATCACAACGGAGGAGAGTGTAAGGAATGGTAACCCCACCCCTTACTCTCCATCTTAATTCTATATGTGTCTCATAATAAACATGTATAAACAATGTATATACAATAACATGGGAATTTGGGAAAAGGGAACGAAGCTTTTTTCCTCCCCATCATTGAATAATCATAGCTCTATACAGCTTAATATTCAACGAACTGAGGACTGAGGCTAACTGGGGTTGGAACCTACACCAACCCCTTACAGGATGGGGGGGAATTGAGGAGGGAATTGGGGGGGAATGAGGGGGAAAATGATGGAGGAAATGGGGGGTAATTGAGGGGGAAAATGAGGGGGGGTGTCACATCCATCTACAGCCATTGTCCTCCACTACCTCCAATCCTTCCAGACTACCTCCGCTCCTTCTTCACTAACCTCGGAGCCCCTGTATTCCGCAATCACCTCTGACTCTCTCGATGGTCACCACCCCCTCCTTTCCCTAAGTACGGAGCCCTGAAGGCCTCTGGACAGCTCCAACGTCCACTGGTGCACTCCCACCCCTGCTGGGCAATTCACTTGCTTGCCCTGCAAGTCTACCTTTGGGCCTATCCCTCCTTTCCGTTTCTGGGTTATAGCCTGCCATTCCGCTAACCCCATAACCTGACTTGTCGGTAATATTCAGTTGGCTAATGTTTAACTCCATTAGCTCCACTCCGCTCGGCCCCGCCATTCATGGGCGTGCCCTCGCTGTAACTATATATACTTAACTTGTAGATAGGTTACACCCCAGTGATAAATCAACTATTAATCCCCCTTTAGTTCTCACTGCCAGTAAGTAAATTAGGGCACGGACATGTAACTAGGCACAGCGCTCCTGGTCTGAGTTGCTGAGGCCAAAGCCCTCTGCCACAGAGACAACTCCTTCGTCTCACTTCCGGTCTCTAACAGGGGGAATGGGTGAAATTTGGAGGGGAGAATGAGGGGGAAATGAGGAGAAAATTAAGGAGGAATTGGGGGGGGGGATGAGGGGAAAATCGAAGGGGGGATGAAGGGGAACATGGGAGGAAAATGAGGGGGAACTGGGGGGTTTCTAGAAACTTGAAAAAAAGTCAGGGAAAATTAAGGAAAATTCAGAAAATGGGGGACTTTCTAAAAAAGGAGAATGTCCAAAAAATCAGGGGAAATTAGGGTGAAAATCAGAAATTTTGGGATAAGTTAGGGAGAGATATTTCAGGAAATTAGGAATAATTGGAAAAAAAAAATAAGGTGCTGATTTTAGTAAACACAAAAGGTATATGAGCTCCATGAGCCCACTGAGCTCATAGAGCTTTCAGAGCAATGACAATGGCCATTTTACACACATATATATCCATATTATCTTTGCACTTCTGCATCTGAGTAACAACTGAAAAGTGTAATATCTCCCATGGGCTCCATGGGTGTTCATGGATACCCATGAATACCCATGGGAGCATCATGGATGTTTATAGAAGTCCATGACAGTGCATGAACAACAACATACTTGTCAGGACTCAGCCCTCATTCAGGGGCAGCCTGACCTCGGAGTTGGGTGTGTGCAGTGTTCTGGGCAGTGGGGCACTATATCCTGCCTGTAGTTCCTCAAACTCACTGAGGGGGCTTAGTGGGGAGTGAGTTGAGAAGAACGGTGAGTTTCCCTATCCCTGCTAAGCTACTATAAAAGGAAGTGGACTGTGCCAGTTTATAGTGTGACTGCAGGCAGAAGCCAGGTGCATTCCCACAGCTTGGAAAGGGTGTCACATGGGTCTGTATGTGTGTTATGGAAATGGGAATTTCCCATTTTAGACTCTTATGGATTCTGTATCACATGATTTGTATAGTAATAGAGTTTATCCAATCAATAATCAACAAAAAACCTGCTGCCACACTACCTGTTAAACAACATGTTAAACCATCTGTGAAATCACTTGTAAAACCTTATGAACCGTCTCCCCTTGCCTCCCACTCTCCCTGCGCCTATAGTGTGGGACTGTCACGACCCGACATATCCGTCACTTCCATCAACGCATCCTAGTGCCACTTGGCCCATCCCACCCGCTATCATCATCATCCGTCCACCTGTCACCCTCATCCACACTTCCTCCCCCGCGCACGTACCTCCCAACCTAGGTTGCCTGCTTCATTGTTGTCCACTTGCCAGCCGGACGGCTTGCTAGACGGCCGGATGGCCTTTTCTCTTTTGTCCGCTTGCGGACTATTGTTCCTCCTTTTGTTCCTTGCTTGCCTTTTGTTGACCAAGTTTGCCGATATTAACTATTTGTTTCTTTCTTCATTCATTAATATCGCGCTTGATCCACCACTCCTTCTGGGCCAGTCCTATTTAGTTACTTGTGTTTATAACGCTTGTAGGTTACACCGGATGTACCTCAGTTCGTATATCGACTTGGATTCCCCCTCTAGACTCCTCTCCTCATCGTAAGGCTCCTGTCTGAAATTGGGACACCAACATAAGAACAAAGCACAGCGCTCCACCCGAGTCGCTGAAGCTAAGGTCCTGCCCCTCTGACCTTACGAGCCCGGACGACTTTGCGCGCCTTGTGGGTCACCCGGATATGCGTCTGACACATTCCTGACAGGGACACTAAATTTTGGCACTTCAATTTGCTTCTGACAAACTTTCTTTTCAGCCCTGTCATATCACATCTAAACATCACATAACCTAGTGCAAAATGATTGCATTTGGACACTCTTTCAATGTATCAGGATAGATTTTTGTTCTTTTAAGTTTTAAGAAAAAACTTGCCAGCAAATTGGCCACCTCATCTTCCCAATTAGGAAATAATACCAATGACACCCATGAGAGGTGCCTACTGGGTTCCTGTGGCTAAGGTACATAAAACCACACACATGAGAAGGTTTAGATGTCTAAGATACACATGAAATCTCGGTATCAGCAATAGGAGTTAGTGTCATATCCATACATCCCGACCTCCGCTCCGGGCTCCTGGAACTCCGAACCTGATCTCCAGAGTCCTCCCCTTCTGCTGTCCGTTCCGATATTCACCTTCGGTCCTGGCACCACACCTCCTCTCACCTCCCTTGCCACCTCCACTCCTCCGTCCCTCTCCTACCCTCTCTCCGCCCGCTCCGATACTCACCTCGGACCGAACACCACACCTCTCGCCACCCTCCTCCTACTCCTCCTCCCACTCCTCTGCTTCCTCCCCACAACACCTCCACCCTTCCGTCACCCTCCTACTCTTCTCCTGTCCGCTCTGATACTCACCCTCGGACCTGACACCTTTCCTCTCCTCCACACCTTACCTCCTTCCTCCTTCCTCTCTCTTCCCTCTGGCCCTCTTCCGTCAACCCCCCGCCAAGTTATGACCTTCCACTGCTGTCCCGTACTTCGTACTCAGACACCACTCATACCTTTGCTCCGAGCCTCCATCATAGCTCCTACCTCGGACTTTGACTCCACCTCGGCCTTAGTCCATTGCATTGGTGACCTCATACTATGTAAACACCATTGCCAATATCCCTCGGACTTTCAACCCCACCTCCGCAACCTCCGTAAGCTCCGCAACCTCCAAGCTCCATGGATCACCTTCGGCACTTTCGCCACTTGTAATGTATCTCTCGCATTTTCCCCTCATCCCTATTTGGACTGCTGCTTCTTCCCATTCTAGCCAGTTAGTCATCATCCCCACTTCCCCTCATCCTCCTGCCCCTCTGGGCCTCGCCCTCCTTACCTCCTTTCGGATGTACCACAGGTTCTGCCTTATGACCTTCGGTACTGCTCCGCTTCGGTCTTCCCTTTGTTCCCGTTCGGACACCTTCGTTCTGATTCAGATCCCCTTTGTTTCCTTGTGCTTTCGCCCTCCCATTATATATATCGGCGCCTGTACATACTCGTTTTAGACCTTAGTCTGAAATCGACCTGAAATGCCCCCTAGAGACTTCCTGCTCACCTCCTATGAAATTAAGGACCAAATGGACAAACAGCAATGGCACAGCACTCCACTTGAGTCGCTGAGGCCAAGGTCCTTCCATGCTAAGTCTCTGATTCCACTCCGGAGTCATCCGCCCTCGCCCAGTTCTAACAGTTAGCATCACATGCAAGGACTCAGTTAACACTGTGCCCCCTGCCAGAACTGCTTGGTGCAACTACAGGAAGCCTGTGGCCATTCACTATTTCAGTCTGTTCTTGCTGTGTCTATCCTCCATTCACCAAGTATTCCAACTTTTTTTCCCTCAGACATTTGGCCACCCCCCAAATTTTTGAAACTTTGTAAAATAACATTTTATTGCCATGTTTCCTAGTAGAATTTTAATTTCTGCATTGGTTAACTCAGAAAAAACATGCAAGGAAGTTTTGTCCCAAACCATAGAACGGACAAAAATGGGCTCCTGGTTGTAAATACACATGGAGAAATAGGGAAAAATGGGGAGAGACTGGGGGGAGGGGTTTCAGGGTTGTATGGTTAGGTGAGGTGCCCTGAAAATACTATAGCAAGTGAAATATCAGTTGAAATTGCAGGACTCCATAAAATATAGAGACCCATGGGGACCCAACCAAAGCCTTTATACATATGTCTTCACAGGTGTCATATTCATCCTCTTCCACCACCTTCTGTCACCTCCAGCCATCCCTGATTACCTCTGCTCCACTTGCTCATACCAACCTTGGAGCCCCCAAATCCCATCTTCCCCTCAGAGCTCCCCAATGGTCACCACCCCCCCATTTCCATATATTACTTACACCTCCCTAAGTACTGAACCCCAAACAGCTCTGATGTCCACAAGTGCACCCCTGACTCCATTGGGCCATTTAGTTGCCTGCCCTGCAAGTCTGCCTTTGGACTGCTGTAGGAGAAATAACGGTCACACTATGGAAACTCATTATAGAAATATGCCAGATAAATCACAAAACCCCATATGACAAGTAGATATGAGAAAATAGAAGGACCTGAATTTTAATGAATTTTTACGAATTTTTACGAATTATTATGACTATACACAACAAATTGAAAGAAAGAAAATTAGCAAAAATACTTCAAGCTTAGCATCAACAAGACGGAATTCTCGGGGGAATTTATACCAAATATTAAGGAAAGAATTAGGACAATCGACCAATATTTGACTATAGAAACAATCAGAGAACCTCCACGGAAACTACTTTCCCACGTCCGCACACATAGCCAAGGATGGAAGTACCACGGAACAAGGATTCCTCAGGAACTAATGCAAAATTCAAAGTCGTGTTTATAATAGGAAATGTAGATGTCCCCCAAATGGACCCAATGAAAGTAATTACAGAGAAAACTATCCATAAACGACGGAGATATGACTAAAACTCCTGCAAAACAAGGACAACGCTTAAAAAGCAAGCGCAAAGAATAACCAGTAACGACCGAGACGAGCTTGATAGCCCATTAGAAAGGAAGGGATCTAATCTTAATCCACCCAAATTTTCATAATAAAAGGATCACGCATTAACGAGATATCCAATAACGGGAATAGTGACATCAAAAGTCCGAGCTCAGGGAAAAAACGATGTTTACAAAGGATCCATAATTAAAACATACAACGAAATTTTCACGGAAATTATGAAAAATGAGAAACTATAGTTATGCAAATTTTCAGCCCAAACGGTCCAGCCGTTGTAAAGTTATACCAATGATGGGAATATAGAAATCCGCATCATGTTTAATGACATGTGAGGGTGGCAATGCGAAGGGAACCGGCTGTCGGAACCGAGATCCGCACTTCGGCAGATCACGAAGACCAATTTCCGTCCAAATAAGGAAGAGCCCGGTCAAAACAAAGCATGGAAAGTGCAAAACAACCTTAGATCATGAGGGAAAAATCTGAAATAAATCACAGAAGCCCATATGAAAGATATAAACACCCACGCATATCATAAATCCCGAACAATTAAACAGAAACAGCGCCTGCATACGAACGACTATGGGAACGATGCACGTGATTACTGAATGTGCGCACGAACTTTTGCTAACTCGACGAATACCAGGAAATAGAACACAACTTTAGTACCATTGGAAAGGTGGGAATAAATGAAAATTTATGATACCAAGAACGTGAGAAACCATCCAGAAATGAATGAGATACAAGGACATGAAGTTAGAAACCTGATAACGCGCGGGAAGACAGCTTCAAGAGGTCCAGAGCCCTAAATAAAATACATAAAAATATGATATCTTCGAGGACGACCTACTATAACAACGAACAATACATATGGAGGATTAGGATGTGATAATACAAGGGGGAATCAGGGAAGATGAATGAAATCCACGAAAACCACTAAACTACGACGGACCATGGCAGGAATTTTAGGGAACGATATTCTAATGAAGTGGAGAGCTATAATACATTCGTTTGAGTAATTCTCGACTACTAGCAACTTTTTATTTCGGTTTTAAACCTGAACAATTCACTCATTTACCATTTCAAGTCTCATTTTAACTAAATGTCGCTGAATAAAAATGGAATAAATCAGCTGAAGGTCTCAGCGCAGCCACACGCATAGTAATGCGAAGTTTGAATTCAGAATGACCGAGTCATAGCAAATTTAATGGTAAATATGAGGAATTTGAAATAGGAAACTGCGACAAATGCAGCGCAGTCAAGTTTTAATTAACCATTAAAATAGCTTAGGCGAGGAAGGACAATAAGGATTCTAGGCGCAGTCTGACCGCAGTAGAGCCACAGTTCAGCGCAGTAAAGCGCAGTAGAACTATAGCATGAAAATTTCATTTTTTATTCAGTTTGAGAAAAATACACTGTAAATAAATCCTGTAAATAGGAGGTAGAGCATGAAAAAGGAAGGCGACCCAAGGAGTATAAAAGGGAGACCCTTTCTGCGACTTTTCGCCCCCCTCAGAGAAGTAAGAAAATAGAGTATTATTTTTCTCAAGCATTTCTGGTTGTCACTCCAGTGCGAAAAAGTGATATACAGTTAAGATTGCCACTGTAGTAAAAGGCAGCAATTAAGGAGAGAAATATTAAGTAGATATTTCAACAGGAGAGCTGGTTAACACTCCAGATTTCAAAGTGTAAACACAAAACAGTTATTTTGCTACTGTTAAAACAAGCAATAAAATAAGACAAAAATAAAACAAACTTAAGGGACACTCCAGACACAATCCAAATCCATTAACTGAGTAGAATCTTTGAAACTTCACCAAGTAGAAGATTTAAATTCCAAATTAAACAACGCTACACAGAATTACACCTAGACAAATTAAGAAATTTCAATAAAGGAACAGCTCTGCAGGGCTTGGTTTATCTGTAAGTCAATTCCCAGAAACTTTAGACTAACCCATAAAAATAGAATTAGCCAAAACACTCGGATTGGTACTATATTTACAACAAATAATACTAGTACACTTCCCCATCCTTACTAAAGAACCAGGGAACAGCTTGGTGGTGGTCTCGTTTGAACCTCCCAACTGACCTTCCTTCGTTCTCTCCTTCACTGCCCTCTCCATTCTCCTTTTGGGTTGTTGTCTGTTAAACCTGTAACCCAAGTTGCATATTCAGTTGACTAATGTCACGACCCAGCATATCCGTCACTTCCATCAACGTGTCCTAGTGCCACTTGGCACGTCCCACCTGTCAAAAACCCTGAACGAGGGTTAAAGTGCATGAGTCCGAATGCAGGCAGGGCTCAACTAGAGGGGATCTGAGAGCTCCGGTAGTGAACCGAAGCTTCTCCAGGAAGCCCAGGTCTGCTGGGTGGTACAAGAGGCTCTAAGAAGGACGCGGCCTCAGTGACTCAGAGGGAGTGCTGTGCCTCCGTTACGTCTCAGTTAGTCCTTTTATTTCATGTGTCTGAGGTATCTTGTAGGAAGGGGTCAGGAATCACTCATAGAGGGACTTGGGGTAACTTTTAGTCGAGATTAGAACTGAGGTACAAAGAGTTCTAATCTACAGGTATATATATAGAAGGAGGAAGAGAAGGACTTTAGTCAAAGTCTGAGTGATACTGACAAACACCAAAAGGTCCCAAATGATATCCTTAATGGGGAACCGGGGTGTCAGAGGGTGGAGTAGAAGGCTGGAGGATGAATGGGAACGAGAAATGGGTGAGGGAAGTTAGCTGACTGAATGGAAAGAAGACAACAGTCATACTATAAATGGAAGGTGACTAATTTGTGAGCAGGATTACCTGAGGATGTGGTTAGCTCCAAAGCCGGAGTTACATATCTGAAGGATTTTGGGTGACTCCACTAAATGAAATGGGAGGAGGAATGGTTTAGAGGTATGTCACACAATGCCGGAGATCCGTCGGGAGGTCGGAGCAATCTGGAGTCTCCAAATGTTCTGACTCGGGGCCAAGCTTCCGGGATGGGAGTGGCCAAGGTCGAGTGTGCCAAGATCCAGGCTGGAGCTGAGACAGTTGGGGAGGAAGGTGACATTGGAAAGTGGGGGGGTATGGTGTAGGGGATGGTGAGGTTGTTAGGAAGGTGTAGTGAGGTGGGAGAGTGCGGGGTTGGGATTCTGGGATATGACACCACCCGCTACCATCAACCAACCATCCATCTGTCCACCTGTCACCCTCATCCGCACTTCCTCCCCCACACATGTACCTTCCAATCAAGGTCACCTGTTCAAGTGGTTCATTGTTGTCCACCCACCAGCCGGATGGCTTGCTAGACAGCTGGATGGCCTTTTCTCTTTTGTCCACTTGTGGACTATTGTTCCTCCTTTGCTACTCATTGTTCTTGCTTGCCTTTTGTTGACCAAGTTTGCTGATATTAACTATTTGTCTATTTCTTCATTCATTAATATCGCACTTGATCCGCCACTCCTTCCGGGCCAGTGTCAGGGCATACACCCTGACCTAGCCCATACCTGCATCCACACCTGCACTCGCACCCGCACCCGTGACTGCACCCGGCTGTTGCGCTCCCTGCATGCACCCTGTGCTGGATGCTCAGTGCGGCCGGATGGCCCGGACCTCGGGTCTCGGGTCTCATGTGACTTCCGGATATCTCCGGAAGTTTTCGATGTATTGTGGCCACTGTGGGAAGATGAGAAGTTAACTTCCTTCTCATCTCTGACCCACAGTGTCACGACCCAACATATCCGACACTTCCCTCTACGCGTCCTAGTGCCACTTGGCCCGTCCCTCCCACTATCATCATCATCCATCCACCCATCCGTCCACCCGTCACCCTCATCCACACTTCCTCCCTCGCGCACATACCTTCCAACCTAGGTTGCCCGCTTCATTGTTGTCCACCCCCAGCCGGACAGCTTGCTAGACGGCCGAATGGCCTTTTCTCTTTTGTCCGCTTGTGGACTATTGTTCCTCCTATTGTTCCTTGCTTGCCTTTTGTTGACCAAGTTTGCCGATATTGATTATTTGTTCCTTTCTTCATTCATTAATATCGCGCTTGATCCACCACTCCTTCCAGGCCGGTCTCATTTAGTTACTTGTGTTTATAACGTGTGTAGGTTACACCGGATGTACCTCAGTTCGTATATCGACTTGGATTCCCCCTCTAAACTCTTATCCTCATCGTAAGGCTTCTGTCTGAAATTGGGACACCAACGTAAGAACGAAGCGCAGCGCTCCACCCGAGTCACTGAAGCTAAAAGTCCCACCCCTCTGACCTTACGAGCCTGGACGACTTCGCGTGCCTCACGGGTCACCCGGATACACTTCTGGCACGTTCCTGACACACAGTAGGCAAGTTGTATATACTTGCCTCTCTTATATATACCATCTCTGACCCACAGTAGGATTGTGCCCTGGATTGGGCTAGCTAGACTTGAGGCTGTGGGCCATAGGGGAGGGTCATGGGGACCCGGGAGTTGTCCCCTGACAGTCCTATTTAGTTACTTGTGTTTATAACGCATGTAGGTTACACCGGATGTACCTCAGTTCATATATCGACTTGGATTTACCCCCCTTGTCTCTTCTCCTCATCGTAAGGCTTCTGTCTGAAATTGGGACACCAATGTAAGAATGAAGCACAGCGCTCCACCTGAGTCGCTGAAGCTGAAGTCCCACCCCTCTGACCTTACAAGCCCAGATGACTTCACACACCCTTGCAGATCATCCAGATATGTGTCTGACACATTCCTGACAACTAACCCTTGACCCTGTTATGTCAGCTCTGCCTGGTCCCTGCCATTTATGGGCCCTCTGCCTAGACTTCCCATGTATCTGCAAATTAGGGCCCCAACATGCTACTGGGCACAGCACTCCAGGCTTGAGTCATACCTCCCTTTCGAATCCAGTCTTTGACAACAGGAGTCTGTATAAATGTTAGAACTGTGGGGCTGAATTGGTCCATTTCCATAGGTTTTGGGTGCAGGATAGGGGGTCAGCATAGGGATGATTCTATAGATAATGTGGCAGAGGTTGTGAGAGCTTGGTTTACAATAACATGATTGGGTCAGGTTTTGTTGATGATAGTTGTTGGATACTGACTATTTACATGGCATGGGATACTGTACTCCACAGAGCCCATAAGAGGCTAAGAATGGGAAAATCCCATTTCTATAATAATAAATATGAACTTTGATTTTTGTGCCACAACTGTGAGTGTCCACTGAATATGTTGGTATGCTTGTTTAAGCACTGGTGTAGCCTCACACTCCCAGTCCATCAGTACATGCCTACATATATTATTAATGAGGGGATTAAGGTTAAGGGTGGGGAATACAATCCTTACAACCAATCACAGGTGCATCATACATGTGAGGAGCCCAGGGAAGCATACATCTCCATCAGTTTTGATCACAGAAAAATTTATGTAAATAGTATTGGTGAATATAGACATGTCAGTGCTGCCTGTCTTCAGTAACTTTCATCATTAATTATGCTTCACACTTGATTGAACAATGGAAACCCCCCCCCTCTGCTCTGGCCATTTGCACATCACTGTGGCAGCATTGAGTGTCAAATCCTTGTAACAGAACAAAATAACAAGCACATAGAAGCTGTTACATAAATGGCCTTTGGGAGTTCATGAGCATCCATGGGTGTCCATGAGCACCCATGGACACCCATGGGAGTCCATGAACATCCACAGAAGCCCATGACCACCCATGGGAGGCTGTAAAAGTCATGTAATTTGTCAGAAAATCCATGGAACTCCATGAAAATCCATGAAAATCCATGAAATTTCAAAAAATCCCATGCAATCCCATGCAATCCCATGAAATTTCGTGAAATTCCATGAAATTCCATGAAATTCCATGGAGCCCATGGAGCATCTATCACTTTTCACAAGTTACTGCTTCAGACTAAGTGGTCAGGGGCGCTCACCCTGCAACAGGACCGCTGCTATGCATAGCCGCTATTTGTCCCACTGAGTCCTGCACGCTGGGACCTCACCACTTTCGGAGCTGTCCCTGACACCAACACTACCTCCGGGCCGACTCCAGTTGACTCTGGGTCCGATCCCAACCTCGTACCTTCCAGACCAGAGCTTGTGATGCTCCACACCTCTGGCTCCGGACTCCTGTACTGGAACCCCATTGCACCTCCACCTCCAGAACTCCGGTCACGTCTCCACCTCCAGACTTTGATCTCCTCCTTTGTCTTATCTCCTTGTATTCCTTATTGCATTTCATTTATTACGTCTTGCCAATATTCCGGACTTAGACTTCCAACTCCGGACCTCCGGAACTTACTCTGGACCCTGCAGTCTCTACTGTATGGTGTCATTTAATCCTCTTGTTGCTTCCTCCCTATTTGGACAGCTGCTTCCTTTCCACATTAGTCAGCTGTCGTTCCCCACAACCCCCTCCACTCCTTCCCCTCTTGGCCTTGCCCTTCTGGGAAGCACCATAGAGTTCCAACCCTTGACCCTTGGGGTTGTTCCCTTTGTCTCCTTCCAGTTCCCTTTGTTCCCTTTGGATTCTCTGACTCCACTCCTGTATTATTATATATACACTCTGTACATAGTTTCCTGTTCCCCTAGTCTGAAATCAATGACAACTAGAGTCGACGACTAGAACCAGAATCAACTGGATTGTCCCCCAAGAGACTCCCCCTGCTAACCTGAAATTAAGGACCACCTTAGATGGCACAGCACTCCACTTGAGTTGCTGAGGCCAAGGTCCCTCCTTCCTGAGTCCCTCCTCCACTTCTGGACAATATCGCTGTAACTGGGCAAGAGAGCTGCCCAGGCAAAAGAGTAGGGACCTGGGGGTAGTGTCTGAGTTGGGTCAGAAAGGGGGAAAGGATGGTTGGTGGAAACAGTGCCGATACTGTGCCATGGTCCAGGTGCTAGGAAACAATCAACAAAATCTCACTAAATCAGTACTCACTCCTGGTCCTTCTTGGACAGTCGTCAGGAGTCAGAGATACTGTATAAACTCGTACATCACCCTCTGGCATCACTAAACTTCAGTAACTCGTGAAAAGTGATAGATGCTCCATGGGCTCCATGGAATTTCATGAAAATTCATGAAAATTCATGGGATTCCATGGGATTTGTTGAAATTTCATGAAATTTCATGGATTTTCATGGAGTTCCATGGATTTTCTGACAAATTACATGACTTTTACAGCCTCCCATGGGTGGTCATGGGCTTCTGTGGATGTTCATGGACTCCCATGGGTGTTCATGGAATCCCATGGATATTCATGGACTCCCATGTTTCAGAGGTCTGGACCCTCAAGGGTAGTCACAGGCCCCCATTGGTTCTATGGACACCCATGGATGCTCATGAACTCCCAAAGGCCATTTATGTAACAGCTTGCTCTGTTACAAGGATTTGACACTCAATGCTGCCACAGTGATGTGCAGATGGTCAGAGCAGGGGGGGGGATTTCCATTGTTCAATCAAGTGTGAAGCAAATATTGCCATATTAATGATGAAAGTTACTAAAGACAGGCAGCACTGACATGTCTATATTCACCAGTACTATTTACATAAATTTTGCTGTGACCAAAACTGATGGAGATGTATGCATGTTTTTCCCTGGGCTCCTGTCAGGGCACACCTGCCCACCTGGCTCCACCCAGTGCCCTGCTTCCCCCTTTTCTTCCTTCTTCTCTTTTTTTATTACCCCTCCATCCTTCCCCTTTCTTTACTTTACTTTACTCTTGTTCTTTCTCTTTATCACATGGATGGCTTTCTCTGTATTGATGTACTACTAACCTGCAACCTGCATGCATGATGTGCCCGGTCCCAGGCATGCCAGATGACCTGGGTGCACTCCTGTTGTGCACCCACAGCAGATGTCCTTGGGATCTCCCATGGAGACACCTGGATGGTTGTGTGTCAAGCACACAGCGAGGAGGGCAGTGTCCCTGGACCTTTCCCCAGAAGGAGGCCAGAGGTAGAGAACAGGCAGAAGGACCGCAGCCTCAGCGACTCGGAGAGGAGTGCTGTGCCTATGTTCAGTAATGCTTAGGAGTCTGGTCCCCAACTTCAGAACAAGGGGGCGCGAACTCTGGGGGATAGTCTTGTCGATTTTGCACTAAGGTGCCATCAACTACAGTACAGGACTTATATACATAATAGAAGACAAATAGGGGAAAACCCAAGGGGGACTTACCCACTTGCTGGGTCGGTGAGCTCATGAGAGAATCGCCTTATCAAGCATTTTGGAGTGGGTAGGTGAAGGGTGGAATTAGTGACAGCTACTGGAGAGTAGGAAAACCTTTGCAGGGTGGATGGAGGTCCTAGGAGGTCCGTAGTAATATTGGGTAGATAGAAATATTAATAAACGTTTAGGATGAGGATAAGAGGTACTGGAGAAGGTACCGGAGATCGGAGGTGGAGGTGAACTGGAGGTGCAGGGGGAGGACGGACCAGAGGTGGACCGGAGCAGTGGCAGAGTGGAGCGGAGGTGAGGCAGAGTTGACACTGTGGCTGTGTGCGAGAGTGGCATGGCACTCTGCATGTGACCCTGGGTACATGTATATAAACACAGCCGAAGTGGGAACCAGAGAAGCAACCTTCTTCTCATCTTTCCCACTTCAGGCAAGTACCCTAACCTAGTTTAGTTTCTCTTTTAATAACAATACATCTTTCCCACTTCAGTCTAAGTGGCCAGGGACAGCTGTCCCATATCAGGCCCACCAGTATGCACACCCGATCCACCCCCTGCAAGGTCCTCAGCACTGGGTGCTATACCTGGGCCACCTTGACCCTGGACATGTCCCTGACAGCTCCTCACATGTATGATGCACCTGTGATTGGCTGTAAGAATTGTATTCCCCACCCTTAACCTTAATCCCCTCATTAATAATATATGTAACCTCATTATGGCATGTGCTGATGGACTGGGAGTGTGAGGCTACACCAGTGCTTAAACAAGCACACCAACATATTCAGTGGACACTCACAGTTGTGGCACAAAAATCAAAGTTCATATTTATTATTATAGAAATGGGATTTTCCCATTCTTAGCCTCTTATGGGCTCTGTGGAGTACAGTATCCCATGCCATGTAAATAGTTAGTATCCAACAAACTATCATTACACAAAACCTGACCCAACCATGTTATTGTAAACCAAGCTCTCACAACCTCTGCCACATTATCTGTAGAATCATCCCTATGCTGACCCCCTATCCTGCACCCAAAACCTATGGAAATGGACCAATTCAGCCCCATAGTTATAGCATTTATACAGACTCCTGTGAAGACATACAGTATAAAGGCTTTTGGTTGGGTCCCCAGGGGTCTCTATATTTTATGGAGTCCTGCAATTTCAACTGATATTTTCACTTGCTATAGTATTGTCAGGGCACCTCACCTGACCATACAACCCTGAAACCCCTCCCCCCAGTCTCTCCCCATTTTCCCTATTTTTCCATGTGTATTTACAACCAGGAACCCACAAACAGACCCACAGGAAAAGTCACATGGGCTAGGCAACAATGTCACCTAGCCCATGTGACACCTTTTCCAAGTTGTGAGAATGCACCTGGCTTCTGCCCACAGTCATGCTATACACTGGCACAGTCCACTTCCTTTTATAGTAGCTTAGCAGGGATAGGGAAACTCACCCTTCTTCTCAACTCACTCCCCACTAAGCCCCCTCAGTGAGTTTGAGGAACTAGTGCCCCACTGCCCAGAACACTGCACACACCCAACTCCAAGGTCAGGTTGCCCCTGGATGAGGGCTGAGTCCTGACAAGTTCATGCACTGTCATGGACTTCTGTGGACCTCCATAAACCTCCATGAACATTCATGGACATTCATGGACCCTTCTAATAACACTCCCATGGGTATTCATGGGTATCCATGGGCATTCATGGTACCCATGGAATTCCATGGAAATTGGAAGATAATGTTGTACATGGGCTTCCATGGGCTTCCATGGGTGTTCATGGCCCCCCATGAAAATCCATGGAAGCCCATGGAAGCCCATGGAAGCCCATGAAAGTCCATGGAAACCCATGGAAACCCATGGATATCCATGGAGCCCATGGGAGATATTACACTTTTCAGATGTTACTCCTAAACTTGTCAAACAACTTGTTACTTGGTGGGGGTGTCCCTTCTCATCAGGGGAGTCCCTCTTACCATACATGGAAATGTGCACTATAAGTGAGAAATTGCAGGGCAAAGGGGAAGAATAGAAATGCACCTCTATGGCGACACAGAATAGCAAGGAAAGGAAATACAAATAAAAGCAATGAAAACAATATCAGAAACAATAAAATGAATGATGGAAATAGTATCCCTCCTAATCGAGCATCCAACAACCTTCTCCCGCCGTCCGAATGGACTCTCATCGCTTGTAGCTTTCCAATGGTACTAATTTCATCCAAATCCATCCAGTGGTTCTTGAGATATGACTGGAATTGGGTGGCCACTAGATTGACACGTGTGGGAATCTTGACTGTAGGGCTGGAAATGCATCAGAAACATTGGTAAAAATGGGGAAATGGTAGAAAGGGTATCTGGGACCATGTATAAGGTGCATCGGGTACAGGGTGTTCATCAGGGTATCAGAATCGCGATTTCTGGGCTTGTTTGTATGGTAGTGGAGATTCCCACCTACATCGCGCTCTTCTAACACCTACCAAGTTAGCTGATGTGGATTGCCTCCGCTCCTTCGCCACCAACCTTGGAGCCTCCGTTTTCTGCAATCCCCTCCGACTCCCCCAATGGTCATCACCCCCTCATTTCAATATATTACCTATGCCTCCCTAAGTATGGAACCCTGAAGGTCTCCAGACAGCTCTGATGTCTGCAAGCGCACCCCCACTTCCGCTAGGCACTTAGTTGCCTTCCCTGGAAATGCAAGCAGGGGGGAAGGCTAGACCACAGTCAAGGGTCGCATCACCACTCTCCAGCTGCTCCCTCACCAAAGGGAAAGAAGAAGGGGGGGTGGAAAGGGCACCTAGGGTTTCAGACTCACTGTGACCCCGGTCCTGACTAACTCAACCTAAAAACCAACACTAGGTGGACCTCCCTGGAAGACAAGCTAGCAGTACTGCCTGCAAAGCACTGTCCCCAAGACTACAAGCACTCAGACACCACCCCAGGCACATGGACCTGGTACTTGGCAAAGCAGAGGGGAGAATCTCTGTATCATACTAGATCCATGTTGTATATAAACCATGGTCATCCTAACTAAAGTCCGAGCAATCCAACGGTGTTAGGGACAGACAGAAATGGACAGAACAACATAGAACAAAGAAAACAACAGAAAACATAAAAAATATATAGGAACGGCCACACAATCGATAAATTCCGACGATCTCCACAACGGCTGCACCAAATATCCCGATCTCAGACTCGTTCTACTCGTCTTGATGGTAGCTTTCCAGCGATACCAAGTGCGCCCGGATCGGAGAAGAATTGGGGGAGATATGGCGAAAATACTGAGAAATCGGCCCAGTAACAGGTCCAGGTGGGCCATAACCTGGTCTGAACAAATATCAAAAAATACAACGATGATAGGGGAGGTTCAACAGGCTTTGGAGGAGGTGGGGGATCGCGTGTCGGGTCCTAGGTAATGTCTGTAGGCCATGATATAGCGGTGTTGGGGTACTACCAGCTTTTCCCTCCTTCAATGCCTCCCTAAGTACAGAACCCCAAAGGTCTCCAGACAGCTCCGATGTCTGCAAGTGCACCCCCACTTCCACTAGGCACTTAGTTGCCTTCCCTGCAAGTCTACCTTCAGGCCGATTTTTCCTTTCCACTTCTGGGTTACAGCCCATTACCCTGCTAAACCCGGTAACCTGACTTGTCAGTAATATTCAGTCAGCTAACCTGTAACTCCGTTAGCTCTGCTCTGCCGGCCCCAGCCATTTACAGGCCCACCTTCTAGACTCCCCTTGTAACTATATATACATAACTTGTAGATACATTACACCTCAGTGATAAAATCAACTAGAGTTTTCCCCCTCTTTGTCAGAGACCAGGTTGAGATGAGGGAGTGTCTCTGTGATGGAGGGCTTCGGCCTCAGCAACTTGTGCCAGGAGCGCTATGCCAGGTAACACGTCCATGCCCTAACTTACTAAACTGGCAACCAGAACTGAAAGGGGTAAACTCTAGTCGATGTTATTACTGAGGTGTAACCTATGTACAAGTTGAGTATATATATAGTTACAACGGGGGCGGGTCCGCAAATGGCGGAGCCGAGCGGAGCGGAGTTAACGGGATTAGACATTAGCCGATTGAATATTACTGACGAGTCGGGTTATGGGGTTAACGGAATGGTAGGCGTTAACCCAGAAACGGAAAGGAGGGATAGGCCTGAAGATGGGCTTGCAGGGCAAGCGAGTGTATTGCCCAGCAGAGGCGGGGGTGCGCTAGCGGACGTCGGAGCTGTCTGGAAGCCTTTGGGGCTCCGTACTTAGGGAGGCATAGGTAATAAATTGAAAAGAGGGGGTGGTGACCATCGAGGGGTACCGAGGTGGTTGCGGAATGTGGGAGCTCCGAGGTTAGTGAAGAAGGAGCGGAGGTAGAACGGAGGGATCAGAGGGAGTGGAAGTCGATGGCCAGGGATGGATATGACACTCTTCTAGAGTTCCCTCTCAGTCAGTAAATTAGGGCACTGACATGTTACTAGGCACAGTGCTCCTGGTATAAGTTGCTGAGGCCAAAGCCCTCCATGTTACGAAAATGGGGCCGGAGGCACCCATTTTCGTCCATCCTAGGCGCAGGAAGAGGGGGAGGGGTAGAAGTTGAGTTCATTCGATTTACAGTAGATATAGCAGGTGTTGTTATAGATGTTATCACAAAGACATGATTTTGTTAATGATTGATTGGTTAAACTCTATTTATTTACATATCATGTGATTTGGGCGTGTGCAGGGCCCATAAGAGTCTAAATCGGGAAATTTCCCATTTCCATAACACTCCGTTACAGGGACATCATTGTTCGTCTTGGATCTGGTCTCTGACACAAGTGAGGAGTAGTGGCAGGGGCTGCATATATGATGCAAACCTGAAATTGATAAAGCGGGTTGCGCTTCTAGATGTCAGCTCTCAGTGACAGCTGAAGAGCCAAAATACTGGGGATAACCAGTGAGGATACAGTCTTATAGACCGTTTCTACACACCCAGAATGCATTGAAATAACCACCTCAGCCTAACAGGGCATATGGTCTAATGGCAGTACATGCTGAGTTCATGATCCAAAAGACTGGAGTTCGATTCCCAGTATGTCCAACTTTTAGGTTTCCCTAAAAAGACCATGGGTACAAATTCCAACAGAATGAGTGTGAGGGAAATGGACAGTTTATCAGACTGTCCAAAAATCGTTGAAGTGCAGTTCTTTGAGCTGGCAGTCAGCAGGGACTGAGGTGCCCTTGTTCTGGCTGGTATATAGCATATAGATATAGACTGTCTGTATCCTTTCTAGATGAAAGTGGGCAGTTTGTTCAACTGGCCCAGAATTGGCTGAAGTGTGGAGCGCTTCTGTGAGCTGGCACTCAGCAATGGCTGTAGTGCCATTGATCCAGTCTAAAACAGTTGGGAGATGGTCTTATAGAACATCTCTAGCCTCTTGATATGAGGGCAAGTGGGTGGTGAGGCCCACTAAAGCATCGGCACGATTTTTCATTGTGCATTTGTTCACAGTCACTAAGGGCTGTGAACCTGTGTACAAACCATGATTTGGAGCAGTTAAAGGGGTCGAATCAAGGCTGTGAAGCAGCCTTGAGCAATGAGAAACCCAACAGAATCAGGTATGGAAGAGACCTGGCACAATCCACACATCAGCAAGTTGTGGGGCTTCTCCAGCCTAGTCAGCCATCTAATGATGGCCTATAGAGGGGGGGCTGTTTGGCCTTCAAATGGGCCTAAAAGGGGGTATTTACTAGTGGATGTCCAGGACATCCTGGTGAAGAAAGAAAAGGCCTGATCCGTTCACCAGGACATCCCCAGGATGTCCTAGGATGTCCTGGGAGCAACACCAAGAGTCAAGGGTTAGACTCAATGGTGTTTCCCAAAGGAGGAGTGAAGGGCCAAGGCCCAAGGAGGAAGGAAGGAGGTTGGGAGTTGGGAATGGCTAGCTGACCGAATAGAAGGAAGCAGCAGCCCAAATAGAAATGAGGGAGAATAGCGGAATTGAATGGGACAATGCAATAGTTGCAAGGTCCGAAGTACTGTACCTGCATGACCAACTACCAGTCATGCATCACACTGGCTTTGTGGTCTGGCTGAAATGACAGTCATGTCACGCATCACGCTGGGGTGGTGGTTCATGTTAGAGACCAGATGTGGGATGAGGGTGATGTCCCCATGGTGGAGGGCTTTAGCCTCAGCAACTTAGACCAAGAGTGCTGTGCCTAGTTACACATCCATGCCCTAATTTACTAACTGGCAGCAAGGACTAAAGGGGGATAACTCTAGTCGATTTTATCACTAGGGTGTAACCTATCTACAAGTTATGTATATATAGTTACATAGAGGGTGGGCCCATGAATGGTAGGGCCAAGCGGAGCGGAGCTAATGGAGTTACATGTTAGCTGACTGAATATTACCAACAAGTCGGGTTACAGGGTTAGCGGAGTGGTGGGCTATAACCCAGAAATGGAAAGGAGGGATCGGCCTGAAGGTAGGCTTGCAGGGAAAGCAACTAGATTGCCCAGCGGAGGTGGGAGTGCGCTAGCGGACGTCGGAGCTGTCCAGAGGCCTTTGGGGCTCCATACTCAGGGAGGCATAGGTAATATATTGAATTGAGGGGGTGGTGACCATCAGGGGAGTCGGAGGTAGTTGTGGAATCCCAAGGCTCCAAGGTTAGTGACAAAGGAGTGGAGGTGATCCAGAAGGACTGGAGGTAGTGGAGGGTGATGGCCATGGATGGATATGACAGTTCAGCAGCCTATGTCATGCAAATTCCTGGCTGATGCCAGTGGCTATGCAAATATATTTCAAATTTCCTTTTAAAGTAACATGTATATTAGAAACGAAAAATCTCCATCTCTTCATCCAAATTGCGCACCTGCCTAACTCGCTTTCCACAGCCAGCTCTGGGGGCTAGAGGAAGGGAGCAAGATGATGTCATCAAGCACACTGCTTTCCTTTTGGGTCTGTTAGAACTGGGCGAGGGCAGACGATTCCGGAGGGGAACCAGAGACTTAGCAAGGAGGGACCTTGGCCTCAGTGACTCATGTGGAGTGCTGTGCCATTGCTGTTTGTCCATTTGGTCCTTAATTTCAGGAGCAGTGAGCAGGAAGTCTCTAGGGGGCATTTCTGGTCGATTTTAGACTGAAGGTCCAAAACAAGTATGTACAAGCACCTGTATATAATAGGGAGACAAAAGCACAAGGAAATCAAAGGGGGCCTGAATCGGAACAAAGGCATCCAAATGACAAAGGGATGATGGAAGCGGATCAGCACCAAAGGTCATAGGTTAGAACCTGTTGTACATCTGAAAGGAGATAGGGAGGGTGAAGCCCAGAGGGGCAGGAGGATGAGGTGAAGTGGGGATGATGACTAACTGGCTAGAATGGAGAGAAGCAGCAGTCCAAATAAGGATGAGGGGGAAACATGAAAGATACATTACAAGTGGTGAAAGTGCTGAGTATGATCCGTGGAGCTTGGAGGTTGCAGAGCTTACGGAGGTTGCAGAGGCAGGGTTGAAAGTCCAATGAATGTTGGCAATGGTGTTTACATAGTATGAGGTCACCAATGCAATGGCCTTAGGCTGAGGTGGAGTCAAAGTCCAAGGTCGGGACTAAGACAGGATCTTGGAGTGAAGGTACAGGCGGTGTCTGAGTACGAGGTGCGGGACTGCAGTGGAAGGTCATAATGTCAGGGCAATAGCCCCGAACCCCAAGTCACATGTAAATTAGATACATATAGTCACGTGGGCAAGCAGGAACCTCCGGGTAACTGCTTACACACCACCATAAAATACACTATCTTGTATCACTTACGGCCTTGTGTGCTGAGCCACCCTAAGACCTCACACTTTTTTAAGTGCAAGAGGTGTGTTTTACAACACAACCCACAACTCTACAATCTTAACATCTGACTCGGAAGCGCCTATGGTGCCTAAACACGCCCGCAAGGGCAAGGTCGCATCTGCAGCGACACTAAAAAGAAACGAGCGGTGTAGGAATATAAAAGTTACAACACTAAAACAACCAGAAACCATCACAAAAAATTGGATAAAAATCATACAACCTCCACGGACCAGAAATAAAAATAGGAATAAAATCATAACTCAACAAAATGAATTGAAATAAAATATCGGAAAAATAATGAAGAACAGAGTCGATGGATTGAGTATCTACGCGAACTTTCAAGTCTAGGGATTAAAAGATGGTTCAGAAAATGAAGAAAAACAGCAAATAAACTCACATGAAAACAAAAACAAGGTTTCCTGTATCAAATAAAATATTAGAAATTCGTGGTAACGTGGGAAAATAGTTTTACGAACGTACGAAACGAATGACAAAGAGAAATCGGAAGGAAATCAAGGCATTCATATAATGAAAAATGGTCGGGTACGAGGAAAAGATGAAAGAATTGAAAATATTTATATGAGGAAAATAGGGAAAAATATGAATCTTTGTCGGTCTTAAAGAGTTGAAGTATAGGTCTGTGTTCGAAAAGATTTCATGTTAAAATCCGAAGAATTGAGGGAGAAACGGATTTAACAAGATTAAAACACACTTGCAGAGAAGACTGGCTCAAACATCCTGAGTTTGTGGTTAAAACGGATGAGCTAGAAATGCGAAACTAAAGAGTTCGAGTCCAGGAACGAGGCATAATTTATCCAGAATTAATTGTAAGAAAATGGATGAGCTAATGCCAAAGCAATCTGGAGAACCTCAAAATTAAATCTTGAAAAATTCATATCTTCATAAATAATCCTCGTAGTTTACTGTTGTTTATACCGACGGAAAGCTACACCCTTAAGCTAACAAATAACCCCATGACATGTGACTTAGAATAAAGTGAGTAAACAAGGGTAAACAAGGTCATGATGGGTGTTGGGCAATGCAATTGGCTAATTCCCACACCAAAACTTCCAGAAAGTTCTAGAAGCAGAATGGGATGCTGATCGCTTACATAAGAGGATTGCTAAGCTCAATATAAGATTACTCAGCAATGTAAATAGTAAAGTGACATGTGAAAACAGAGCCCTTAGGAAAGGTATAAAAGACCGCATTTTCTGGTCTGACCCCTCTTCCTTCTTTACTCCTCTCCCCTACGTGCTCTGGCTCATAGGTCATAAGGGGTCCTAATAAAAATTAAGTTTTATTAGTATAAGTGTGCAGTTCAGATCACATCTGAGTAAAAGTGATCAACCCTCAGTAAAAAGTTAAGAAGAAGTTAAGAAATAGTGACGTTGAGTCAAGTCGGTTGGAGTCGCTCCGAGTTAAAAGTGACAAGACAGAGGTGAAACAACTGAAAATAGTAGGTCTATAGCGCGATTTTCATGTGGAACAATCAGGTAGACAAGTGAATTGAACCCTGAGAATTTCATACACACACAAATAATTAGTAACACATACAAATATCAATACACAAAGCAACCAAAACGCTACAGTGGTTGAGTTAAAGTACCAATACTAACATATAAGTATCAGAAGAAAGAACAGCCTTTTATAGGATTTCTGTTCTCCTCCTTCAGCGGTTTATAAAGAAACTGCAATCTCCCATCATGGGAGATTCAAACCAAAAGCCGTCGTCAGACGACGACGAGGATCAACATGATCCGGCATTAGCAACCACCTCAGGGCTGGTCCCTGAAGGTTTTAGAAACTTATGTGGAGTAAGTGCGGGGCAAAATACCCCCAGAACTCCACAACATACCGATCTAACCCAAGCTGGGGAAGATCCCTCACCTCCTCACGAGGTGATCGACTTGCGCAAAAAATGCGTAAGTGCCGAACGATCAGCCCAAAAAGCTGATTGGATAGAGTTGCAGGAAACTCCAGGGCCCCACTATCCCCTGGAGCCCCCCTCACGTCCCCAAGTCAAGCCCCAAAGGCAGACAAAGGGAAACAAAGGGAAGAGCCCCTGCGTCGGCTATCTGAAAAACTACTGGACTTGTTCCAGGTTCCGTCTGAATGGAGGACGGAAAGTGAAGATCAACTTCTTCTCAGGCTTTCAGCCTGAGAAGGTGCGAAAATACGCCCTGAGAGCAGGATCTCCCAGAGTGCGGAAGCTCCAAAAGAACTTCCACTGTTTACACTCCCACACACCATGCCAGACAAGGCAAGGTCGCCAACCTCGGAGGAGGTCTCCGAGATAATGAAGAGGAGGCGAACTGAAATGAGGGAGTTCGCTGAGGAAGCCTTACGTAAAAGTAAGGAAAAACCAGCAAACAAACCCCTCTATGAAAGGGAAGCACCCTCCACAATGGCCTCACCTAAACAAAGCGAGCGTGGAGTGTTCACTCCAAGAACCCATTCTGGAACCCCCAGAAGCGGAAATGTCAACTGGGGAGAGTCTCTGCTCGCCCAACCAAACTTCCTCCTGGAAAACCAGGAATCGCACATAATAAATGCGATAAACTCGATCCAAAAAAAGATCGAGGAAACGAACCATAATAGCACGGCTCGTCTAGAGATAACTCTAGAAAGAATGGCCAACGCAATCAACGCGTTGACTGAAAAAATCAGCGAACAAACAGATTTGCTGAAGGAAATAAATTTCTCACAAAAAAGTGAGGAAACAAATAAACACCCCTGGACCACGGTCCAGGACATAAATAGAACTCATGAAAAATTCACGAAAAGAACCACCAGTGAAAGCACACTGGAATATCATCAGCGACTCGACAGAGACGCTAAGGAGATCCTTCTCCCAAGGATAGGAGAAGACGATGCCGAAAGAAGGCATCGTTCAGAGATTAGGAGGAGAATTGGCACGTACCAAAGGTTCGGCCAAACGTCCACTTATGACGGACCTCTCGAACAGAGAGGTAACTCATTCACACCCTCTCAAAACAATGAGAGAATACAAATACAACTTCAGGCAAATTCGCCTGAAACCAAAGAAACGCTGCGAGGAAGACTTCCCCCAGCAAAAACCCCCCCAAAGGAGAGATCTCCATTGGATAGCGACCCCATGAAGGCAGGGGAGCAAGAAGAGTACCTGGAGAAATGGTACGAAAAGGCCATAAGAATGGCCGAAGTGAGAATACTCACTCCCTACCCAGAAGGAGTGAAACCAGAAGCCCTAAAGAATGGGCCGGCATTCCCTGACAAGAAATGGTCAGGGGAGAACGACATGGAATCGTTCTGGCAGTGGTTCACAGAACTACTGGGATTCCTTGCCTCGCAAGGATGCAAAGGTCCCCAATTTGACAAAGCCCACCTGGACTGCTTGATTCGTGGATTAGGGGGGCCCGCGTTTGACCTCGGAATTAGACTCCGAGACGAAACTCTCCTCAGAGGAGACAAGGGCATGTTCCTCGAAGTTCTCAACATATTGATGAGAACCTTCATCAAAGTCTCCGCTGCCTTGAACGCGACAAAGAAATACTGCAACGTCAAATACGAAGCGGAAAAAGGCCTAAAACAGTTCTACTTAGAACTGTCAAAAGCAGCGTCCCAGATGGTGACGCCGCCAGACCAGGCGTCCTTCAACACCAGGTTCCTAAACTACATTCCCCTCAAATGGAAGAGGGAAATGATTGCTCATGATAGAATCAGAGCAGACTTCTCCTCAAACGAGGAGATGTTAAAAGCAATATCTCATGTAGACGAGATAATTGACGGGCTGAAGATGTCTTCAGCCTACAAATCAGGTTATTATACCAGAACAACTACCACGGCAACCACAAGCTGCGGCAGAGCCCTCCCATCAGGAAAGAAGGCGGAAGAGCTGAAACCCAGATGGAAAGAGGATACATCCTCGAAAAACTCGAGGAAAACTGACCAAAAGTCAGTTCCAATTTGCGGCAAATGCGGCAAAATAGGGCAAACAAAAGATTGCCCAAGACACAATATAACGAGCGATGAAAAACCAAGGTGCATAGCTGCCATGGAGATCGCGAACTCAATGGATGAAGAGTCGAAAGGCTCATCAGATGAGAAACCAGAGAACAACTCTGGTAACTCCGAAGCATCAAGCTTCGAAGTAGAGGACCCATACGAAGGACCTCAATACTCACCCGACTCAGAGGGTGAGGAAGTCAACGTCGGGACCATAAGAATGGGCCCAATATCAGTCATCGACCACGATGACACAAATTATAAAATCAAACTGGCTGTAGCACACCAGTTAGAAAACACGGCAGACGAAAAAGTCGCCGAAGCCTTGGTGGAAGCACCAAGAAAAGACGCCTTGGGGAAATACACCAAAGTACCCAAGGAAAACAAGGACAAAGGGAAGAAGGACCAAAAGTCCATCGAAACCCAGTCCCCCTTGTTTGATGCAAAATTCCGCATCTCAAAAGACGTGGGAAAATACCCCGCAAACAGACCACTTTCAACGAAGAGAACGCTAACGGCTCACATAAAAATAGCAGGCATAAAAGCCTATGCGCTATTCGATAGTGGAGCTGAAACGGATGCGTTATTGCCGGACTTTGTCCACACGGTCCACATCCCAATTCTCCAATTGGAGAACCCAGTCGCCCTTCAAATGGGGACGAAAGGAACAAGATCACAGATTGTTCGGAACCAACGTGGACGTTGAGATCAATGGCCACGTAGAAAAACACTACTTCAATGTAATTAACATCGACAGATACGACGCCATCTTCGGCGCCCCCTGGTTAAACAAAAACCAGGTAAGCTTAGACTTCCAGTCCCACAAAGTGGGAATGGTGAACAAGGGCAACATAGATACCCTTGGAGTAAGCGAAGATCATGTGACAAGATCACACGGATGGAAAACTCGAGCAAGAGCTCGAGAACAACCAAAAAAGAAGCCCCCCTGACAGGGAGGCAGGATTGAAACACACCTCAGGGTAATCGAAAGAAAGTACCCTGAAGGTTGGCCCAATCCTAGTCTGGAAGGACTAGAACTTCCAGATGTACCACATCTGGAAGGTCTCTCCATGAACAACCCCGAGTTCGAAATACTCAGGGAGTGGTGGAGAGAGAAATTTGAAACCGTAATGGCGCCAGCGCCATTAGAAATGCCTCCCTTGAGGGAGGTGAACCATCGAATCCTGTTGAAGGATCCGAACAAGAAATTTCGGGAAAACACCCCGAGATGTCCCACAGCACTGCAGGAAGCACTAGCGACCAAAATAGATCGCTATGTAAAAGCAGGATGGTGGTATCCTGTGAACAGCGAGTGAGCATGCCCGCTACTGTGCATCTGCAAAGCAGATGGATCTTTGCGCACAGTAATAGACGCGAGGAACCGTAACTCAAACACGATCCTCGACGTCACACCAATGCCAGACATGCGACTGATCCAAGAATCAGTTGCCAGAGCAACATACTGATCCAAGATCGATATGTCGGACGTGTACGAACAAATACGCGTGGATCCAGAAGACGTCCATAGGACGACATTCTCCACGCCCCACGGGATGTACAACTCGAACACGATGCAGCAAGGAGACTGCAACGCTCCCTGCACCTTCCAGCGTGCACTGACCTGGGAACTACGAGGAGAAGTAGGCAGACGCCTACACGTCTGGTTCGACGATATATTCACCAGCACAAGCTCGGTGGGAAACCACAATAAAGCACTATTGTGGTTATTTACTCACCTAAAAGGGGCGAAATTCTACATAAGCCAGAAAAAATTCCAGCCATTTGCCCCAATCCTAGACGTTCTAGGAAGCTGAGTGGACGAACAGGGCATCCACGCTCAAGCGGATAAAATGGAAAAAATCCGCAACTGGCAAGAGCCAGTAGACCACACAGGAGTCCTAAGATTCCTGGGAATGGTAGAATATCTATCGATATTCATGCCAAACGTCAGCGGTTACACAGGACCACTGCAAACAATCTGCTCAAACAAGCAGACATTCAGGTGGACACCACTCCACCAGAAATGCTTCAACGAAATCAAACGTCTAGCATGCAGGGCTCCGATCCTGAAGCCCGTCCAGTGGAACCCACCGGAAAGCCTCTCAGAAGAAGAGAGGACCAAACTCCACGTCTGGGTCATAACAGACGCATGCCCAGCAGGCATGGGTGCATTAATTGGACAAGGCGAAAGGTGGCAGACTTGCCGCCCGGCCGCATTCATGTCCAAAAAGTTCACCAACACACAACGTAGGTACTTCGCCTACGAGCTCAAGGCACTGGGTGTCCTTGAAGCACTCATGAGATGGCAAGACGACCTCATGGGAGGCTGTGAATTCACAGTAATCACGGACCACAAAGCTTTGGAATATTTCAAAGCGAAAAACCACAACTCAGGGAGACACCTGAGATGGCAAGCCTTTTTCGCAAGCTTCAATTGCGAAATAAAATACGTGGAAGGCCACAAAAACAAAGTGGCAGATGCACTCTCACGATACTACGACTCGTCAACGGACGAGGATCTGCATTTCGACGATTATGTGTCGGTGGACATCCACCTGGACAAAAATGCAGAAGACATTATCCCCGACAGAATCGAGGAATACGAAGAACTGCTACTAAGCAGTACCCTGAGTAAAAACTCAGAGAGAAAGAGACTCGCAGCGATACGCGCGAAAAACACCCTAGAGGAAGCTCTAGGGGGGAGCGATAACCTAGAGGAAACTCTAGGGGGAGTGCCCAAAATCTGGAAGAAATCATAACTCCAGAAGAGAACCTTCGAAAACAATTCGAAGAAAAAGACCTCATTGAGGCAATAAAATCTGGATACTTGAAAAGCCAGATCCACCGGGAAATCCTAGAGAACCCGGGGAATTTCAAAAACTTCTCCATAAAAGACGGGCTGATAACCTGACTTGGAGAAGGAGGAACGACCCAAATAGTAGTCCCGAAAGGAAACTACGAAAGGAAGTCCATTTGGGGAATAATCCTCAAGAACATCCACGAAACACTTGGACACCTAGGATCCAAGAAAACAGTGGAAACCCTCCGTCGACACTTCTGGTGGAAGTCGATGAGAAAGGATACCCACAAGTTCTGCAGGTCTTGTGGAACTTGTCAAACGACAAAGAAAAGCACCAGGAGAAATCCCAGAATGCTTCACCCACTCCCGACCCCGGAGACACCATGGTCGTCAATAGCCATGGACTTCACAGGTCCATTCCCAACAAGCTTGGGATATGATTACCTCTGGGTAATCATCTGGAGGTTGACGTCCAACGTCCACCTAATTCCAATAAAGACAACAACAAACACACTAGAACTAGCATTCGTATTTCTTCGTGAAGTTGTAAGACTCCACGGTCTACCACACTCGATCATATCAGATCGAGACTCAAAATTCACATCAAAATTTTGGCGTGAACTACACCGAATACTCGGTGTACAGTTGAAATTCACAACTGCATTCCACCCGCAAGGCGACGGCCAAGCGGAAAGAATGATACAAAAAGTAGTACAAATACTATGCGCGATGGTTAGACCAGACCAACACGACTGGGCAGCGAAACTGTCGATGGCGGAATTCGCGATCAATGCGAGCTCAAACACATCCACAGGATTTGCCCCGTTCAAATTAATCTACGGCCATATGCCAAAGATGTGCCTAACAGCACCACTCTCGGACTACCCAGGAGTAAATGACTTCGCTCAAAAAGCGAAGGAAAACCTCATGGCAGCACACGACGCAATAATACATAATCGCGCTGCTCAAACAATCCAGGTGAATAAGAAAAGACGCCCAGACCTGCCTTTGAGAAAAGGCGAGCTTGCATACTTATCCATGGATAAGCTGAACCTACCCAAAGGCAGGGCAGGAAAACTAAAGCCCTTATACATAGGGCCTTACGAAATTCTGGAAACATTTCCAGAAACGTCAAACTACGTCCTCAAGTTGCCACCACAACTTGAACAACGCGGAATCCACCCAAGATTCCATGTATCCCGGCTCGTACCTCACGAGCCGAATGACCAGGAAATCTTCCCAAATAGGGAAGTAAACATATTCTACGATTTTGGGGAAGACCCCGATCGCGAAGCAGTAGTTCGCGAAATCCTAAACCACGCATGGGTTCACAACGAACTCTGGTTTAAGGTTAAATGGGAACTAGGGGACACCACATGGGAACCCCTAGGAAATTGCAACGACCTCGTCCACCTGGACGAGTACCTCACCTTACAAAATGTAAGGGAACCAGAAAAACTCCCCATCAAAGAAGACAGGGGACTCTCAGCATCACTACGCCCCCAAAAATGGAGGCGGAGGAAGTAAAGCCGAGGGACGATGGCCCACAGCCAAGAGCGTGAGAAAGTTCTGGGCAAGTAACTCGCCCGGACAGCCACACCATGTACGAGAAATCACATGGGCTAGGCGAGTAACCCGCCTAGACCACGTGAACCACAGGCTCATGTGCAAAAGAACACACATCTGCGGCGAATCCCACGCACACAAGAACGAAAACCCCTCCCACCACCACGAGTAACATAACGACGAAATGTCATTCTCTGGGGGAGGTAACCCTCGGTTCGATCCAAACAAACCACCAGATATCGAAATACGACAACCTGGGGAGCAAGACTCCCCGGAACAACAACAACACCAGGTGCAGATAAGCGCCATGGATTACACGACGCACGCAGCACAAATGAGTGCTGCGAACCAACAACCATCCGCGTTGCTAACAGGCACCGCATACCCCCAGCCTCCCCAAAGAGGCTTCCAACCATATGCGGTGCAAACTGCACCGATGGCGCAACAAGCACCATTCCAGGGGCAGCATTTGCTGCTGCAGCCCCAGGCATACTCCCCAGGGAACTTCCCTGGCCAGATCAACCCCTGGATTAGCCAATTCGGCCCAGGTCCAACAACACCCCAGCCAAATGCAGGCTGGGAATCAGCTATCGCGTCAGCGGTAGCTGCTCAGACAGGTCAGCTCCGTGAGGAGCTGAAAGAGATGAAGTCCCTCATAGGAGGGAGACAAGGGAGCGACAGCGGCTCCTTGTCCAGACCGTCCAAACGGGCATGGTCTGATAACTCGAGGGCATCAGAAGACGCCTGCGACCATTGCGCCCACTGGAGGCGCGAATACAACAGAGCATGAAGAGATGCTGAGGGCATCTTTGACTCTCTGAAAGACACAGAGAGAGAAGTCGATCTCCAAAAAAGGGAGATCGAATTACTGAAACGCGAGCTCAGAGAGGCACACGCACTGGCAGACCTCGCTGCCAAACCCATCATGATGGGGGCCTCTCAGGTCAGGGGGAGGGGATACGGTGCCGGGGCACTGACTATCCCGCCACCCCGTGGGCAGGCGACCCTGTCCGGGTTGCATAAGGGCCCGCCCTCAGAAAGGCAAACCCATGTCGAGGGGAAGAGGGAGAGCGGTAGGCAACCGACGGCAGACCCTAAAACGGGGACCACTGCCAGAGGCGGTGGGCCGCTGAGTACCTCAGCACCCTATGGGCAAGCTACCCTGCAGGGAAGTGTCCACATGCTATACGAGACCGCCAAACTCAACGAGTTCGGCAAAGTCGAAGCTCCAGTCGACATAACAATCGACCCCAACTTCCCCATGAGGAGAATAGCGGGGTCAGAAGCGGCGCATGATGCCACATACGCTTGGTGGACAAGCGTGAGTGGGAAAGAATTCGTACACTGGTACGAACAGGCCAAAGCCGCCTTCAAAAGCGGCAAGGTACACAGAACCCTTCGCGAAAAAGCGAAGGAAACCGAGAAATACTTCTTGGGACTCCCAAGTATCGCAAGACTCATGGAGGAATATAATTCCCCAGAGAATAAGGGAAAAATCTCCTGGGAAAGTCTAGGCAAAGCTGCCTACTTAAAGTCCCAGTTCAAACCACTCAGGACTCCTGAGGAACGTGCCGCAAGAACTGCAGAACGGGAAGCGAAAGCTTCCAAATACCGGGAAAGAGACGCAAGTCTCCGTGCTGGACAACCAGCCCAACGACCATCCTTCCCCACGGGAAGAATGGTAGACCTACCGTACTCTACACCTGAGCCAAGCAGCTCAGGAACACAACAACCTGCTCCCACCCAGGGAGCACCCACTTCGTCGAGCCCACAGCCCGACAATGTAGCCCAGGCTACGTCATCGCATCCGACACAGCAATCGGATGTCCAGATGAACAACCCGGAGGAAAACCCTCCTCCGGGGCAATGAATCCACCCTTGAGAGAAGGGAAAGTGACACGGTAATACGCCATCGAGGCACCTGTGAAAACACCTTCCCCCAACTCGAGGCCCCGCACACAATACTGTATGCGAGGAACCGCAAGTAACAATTGCGGAAATCTCCACTCCGTCAAAAGACCCACATCCACCACCGCTCGTGTGTAAACACCACTTACACATGAACCCTCACAGAACAAGTGAGGAACACCAAAGACATACAACCTTTGGGTTGAAATTCATTTTCGACAAACCCCACCATTTTTTCTCTTCTCTCCCTGCGATACCAATGTATCGCTGTTCACTTCAAAGTAATGGCCCACACTCATTCATTCCTTAAACCCCCTCTCTTTTCTTCACCGACATGTACAAAATCGCCCACTTTAAAGTGGCGACAACAAAACACTCATTGATAATTCCAAACTCAATGTAAATCAACTATTAAAACTCTGTTTTATTCACTATCAACCTTGTATGCGTTGCAAATGCAATGCAAGGGGGAGAATGTCAGGGCAATAGCCCCGAACCCCGAGTCACATGTAAATTAGATACATATAGTCACGTGGGCAAGCAGGAACCTCCGGGTAACTGCTTACACACCACTGTAAAATACACTATCTTGTATCACTTACAGCCTTGTGTGCTGAGCCACCCTAAGACCTCACACATAACTTGGCAGAGGTTTGACAGAAGAATGACAGGAGGAGAGTGATGAGAGGAGTGGGGAGAGGAGTGGAGGAGGAATGGTGTCAGGTCTGAAGGTGAGTATCAGAGTGGACAGAGGTAGGGTAGGAGAGGGACGGAAGGGTGGAGGTGACATGAGGAGTGAGGAGGAGTAAGAGGAGGAGGGTGGCGAGAGGAGTGATGTTCAGTCTGAAGGTGAATATCGGAGTGGACAGGGATAGGGTAGGACTCCGGAGGTGGTGAAGCAGAGGGTCCGGGAGTTGGATCGGGATTGGGTTTGTATGGATATGACAGGGTCACGCATCCAAATGGGCTTGTGGTTTGTCACCTGGTAGAGATTTTGTGTCATGCTTGGGATGCACTGGTAGTTGGTCACATGGGTACAGTAAGTCTGGAAAGTCCGAACTTGGAAGTAAAACTCCGGAATATTGGCAAAGGTAAATAAATGGAATCGGCTAACCAATACAATGGTTATAAGCGGAGGTGGGGTCAAAGGCCCAGGTCAGAGCTAAGACTGGAGGTCTGAGATGGAGATGCAAATGGGATTCTGGAGTGGAGGTCTGGAGTTGGGAGCATAGTTGCATACTTGTTTGGAAGGTGTTGAGGTTGAGATCAGACCTGGAATGGTCCGGAGTCGGACCGAAGGTGGTGTCAGAGCCAGAGGTGGGATAACCTCTTGGGAGTGTCAGGGTTTGTCCCTTGTCCAGAGGGGATGCAGTGAGGAGGTCCAGGGGTGGCACTGGAGAGTCTTCTCCAGCCACTAGTTCCTCAAAGTCACTGAGGGTGTCAAAGACATGGCGAGGAGGGGCAGTGTCCCTGGACCTTTCCCCGGAAGGGAGGCTGGAGGTAGAGAATGGGCAGGAGGACCGTGGCCTCAGCAACTCAGAGAGGAGCGCTGTGCCTACATTCGGTAATGCTTAAGAGTCTGGTCCTTAACTTCAGAACGAGGGGTGCAAACTCTGGGGGATAGTCGTTTGTCGATTTTTGCACTAAGGTGCCATCAACTACAGTACAGGACTTATATACATAATAAGAGACAAATGGGAACAAAGGGAAAACCCAAGAGGGACTTACCCACTTGCCAGGTTGGCAAGCTCATGAGAGAATCGCCTTATCGAGCATTGTGGAGTGGGTAGGTGAAGGGTGGAATTAGCGACAGCTATTGGAGAGTGGGAAAACCTTTGTGGGGGTGGCGGATGTCAGGGCACACCCGCCTGACCCAGCCCCACCCAGCCCCACTTCACCCGGTACCCCACCACCCAGTCTCCTCCTACCTCCTCCCCCTTCCTTCTTTCTTTCTTTCTCCATTTCACTTATTTCACTTTCTCTTTATTTTCTCTTTATTCTACATGCACAACCTTTCCCTGTATCAATGTACCATTGACCCACCCGCAGCGTGCTCATGACACGCCCAGCCCAGGCGCCTTGGGCGACCCCCCGCTATGTCCAGCTCGCGTGTTCACAGCGGACGCCCTCGGGATCCCCCACAGGGACACCTGGGTGACTACAGCTGTATGCGAGGATGACGTGGCACCCGTCATGTGACCCAAGCCGCATGTATATAAACATACCTGAAGTGGGAACCAAAGAAGTAGCCTTCTTCTCACCCTTTTCCACTTCAGGTAAGTAGCATAGCATTCCCCTTTTAATAATAATAACACCCTTTTCCACTTCAGTCTAAGTGGCCAGGGACTGTCTCCTGAGCCGGGCCTGCCAGTACACACGCCCGCTCCACACCCCATGAGACTTCTAGTGTCAGGCATCTCACCTGGGCCTCCTCTACCCTGGATGCATCCCTGACAGCGGAGGTCCTAGGAGGTCCATAGTAATATTGGGTAGGTAGAAATATTAATAAGCATTTAAGGTGAGGATAAGAGGTACTGGAGAAGGTACCAGAGATCAGAGGTGGAGGTGAACTGGAGGGTATGGCAGATGTGTGGGGGGAGGATGGACCAGAGGTGGACTGGAACAGTGGTGGAGTAGAACGGAGGTGAGGCAGAGTTGGTATGGATATGACAGAGGGGACTTGCCCTGGGCTTCACAGGGACGCATCTGGGGTTGAAGGGGCCCAGGTGTAATGCCTGGCACTGAGGCCCCCACGGGGTGCAGAGTGGGCATGCGTACTGACAGGCCTGATGCGGGACAATGGTCCCTGGCCACTCAGACTGAAGTGGGAATCATGAGAAGAAGGCTACTTCTTCAGTTCCCACCCCAGGTACTTTTATGTACATGCGGCTTGGGTCACATGAGGTTTGCCACGTCACCCCACATACAGCCATAGTCACCCGGGTGTCCCTGAGGGTGTGTGCTGCATGCGCACATGCTGGGTTGCACCATGAGGCTGTCTGGGTCGTCTGGGACTAGGTGTGTCATGCGCGCGTTGCAAGTGGGAATTCAGCTACAGTCTCCAGAAAACAGAAGGTAGCACTCCAACTCACTCCCCAAAAGCTAGGGAAGAAAGAGAAAGGGGGCTGAAAGGGTGTTGCAGTAAGAACAGGTCCATATATTCAATGGGAAGGGGGGGGAATTTCAGGGAAATATATAACTCTGGTAACTCTTGCTTATCTTCTTTCCGTGGTGGATTTCCCTAAAGCCCTTTACCAATCGTCTGGCCACTCACAGCACCCAAGTACACAGACTTCAAAAGTAGTGGGAGGGGGGGAAATCGCCTATTCCGTTTCAATCGCTATGTACATATATCCATACAGCAAACATACAATTTGTGAAAAGAGTCCGAAATATATGGGTTTGGCTGAGCTAAGCCTCCACCAACAACGGCAGTAAGGTTCAGCTGCCATTGGCTTAGAATAAAATTCCAAACAACAAAAGAAATTGAAAAGGAAAACACAAACTTCCTCATACCACTCCATACACTGCGTCAAACCTCCGTCCCTTTATTGCATCCGACTCTCCTTATCCATAGCTTTCTAACGATACGGATTTTTAAAATTTGGTGGAGATTTGACTGAGAACAGGAATTCTCAGAAGCGGTATACATATCTCGATTATCTGTGCACAGGGAAACTTGGTCCAAATAAAATGCCATAATTCCAAGACTCCTCCAATGACTTCTTCAGAATTTATATCATTTGACTAGCCCATATTTTCATTGAGACTAGCTTGCACATGAGCATCTGAACAGTTCATATCGTCCTGTGACTCCTGTCATGCCCAACAATCAGAATATCTCCACAACTGTCATATCCATCCACGGCCATCGACCTCCACTGCCTCCGATCCTTCCGGACCACCTCTGCTCTTTCTTCACTAACCTCAGAGCTCCCGTATTCCGCAATCACCTCCACCTCCCTCAATGGTCACCACCCCCTCTTTTCAATATATTACCTACACCTCCCTAAGTACGGAGCCCTGAAGGCTTCCAGACAGCTCCGACGTCTGCTAGCGCACTCCTGCCTCTGCTGGGCAATTCACTTGCTTGCCCTGCAAGCCCACCTTCAAGTCTATCCCTCCTTTCCGTTTCTGGGTTATCGCCTGCCATTCCACTAACCCCGTAACCCGACTTGTCGGTAATTGTCAGAGACCAGATTTGAGACGAGGGAGAGTCTCCGTGACGGAGGGCTTTGGCCTCAGCAACTTCTGCCAAGAGCGCTGTGCCTAGTGACACGTCCGTGCCCTAACTTACTGACTGGCAATCAGAACCGAAGGGGGGGGTAACTCTAGTTGATTTTATTACTGGGGTGTAACCTATGTACAAGTGGGATATATATATGGTTACAGCGAAGACGGGTCCGCAATTGGCGGAGCTGAACGGAGCGGAGCTAACGGGGTTTAAACATTAGCCGACTGAATATTACCAACGAGTCGGGTCACGGGGTTAGCGGAAAGGCAGGCGATAACCCAGAAACGGAAAGGAGGGATAGGCCTGAAGGTGGGCTCTGCAGGGCAGGCGAGTGTATTGTCCAGTGGAGGCGGGAGTGCGCTAGCGGACATCGGAGCTGTCTGGAAGTCTTCGGGGCTCCATACTTAGGGAGGCGTAGGTAATAAATTGAAATGAGGGGGTGGTGACCATTGAGGGGTACCGAGAGGATTGCGGAATACTGGAGCTCCGAGGTTAGTGAGGGAGGAGCGGAGTTAGACCGGAGGGATTGGAGGAACCGGAAGTCAATGGCCGGGGATGGATATGACAGTAATATTCAGTCAGCTAATGTTTAACTCCGTTAGCTCCGCTCCACTCGGCCCCACCATTCATGGGCCTGCTCTCGCTATAACTATATATACTTAACTTGTACATAGGTTACACTTCAGTGATAAAATCGACTAGAGTTGATCCCCCTTTAGTTCTCGTTGCCAGTAAGTAAATTAGGGCACAGATGTGTAACTTGGCACAGTGCTCCTGGCTTGAGTCACTGAGGCCAAAGCCCTCCGCCATGGAGACAATTCCTTCGTCTCGATCTGGTCTCTAACAACAACCACTGAACCAGTTAGGGTGAAATTCACCACTGAGTCTTTGGGAAATTTTCTGGATTTAATGACCCCAAGATCATCCTCTTCTGTCAACTTATGACCCTGTTCCCATGGTCGCAGTCAAGTGCACAGACTTCACACATGAGGACATCTCAGGTTGAATTTCTCCACCAAATCTCAACCAATTCCTTTGCGGAAAGACTCTTTCGGTTCGTATGAAAACCCTCTTTCCTCTTTTTCATTACTCCCTCCTACGATTCCTTTTTCCTAATAATGTACAAGGGCGGGAGCCCAATTTTGATGTTTTTGCTGCGTAAGGTTCCATGAAATTGAGCACACCCGTTATGCACTCCTACAGCATCATGGGTGGGTCAATAATACATAGATATGGGGAAAGGTTGTCCATGTAGATAAGGATAAAAGAAAGAACAAAAGAACAAAAGAACAAAGGGACAAAAGGAAGAACAAGAAATGAGGAACAGTGATGAGGGGTGGGGAATAGAGGTGAGCGGGATACCAGGTGAGGGCACATGGAGCCAGGTTGGGTGGGTGTGCCCTGACATCAACCCCCTGTGAGGCTGCTACAAAAGGGGCCTGAGAACTGTGCAGTTGTTGAGTCTTTCCTGAGTTTCCATATTAGGCACCATGGGAAGATTCTGGGTGAGCTGCTTGCCCAGAACATTCCCACGGTTGTGGCTGTGCTGGTTTCTGGGCAAGTCGCTTGCCCAGAACGTTCCCATGGGTTTGCGTCCCTGTACTATTGCGGAACAGCGGAGGAAAAATGGGGAAAAATGGGGGAAGGGGTGTCTGAGGGTGTGTGGGGTCAAGGGCTGTGCCCTGACAGTCAGCAAGGAGAAGGTGATGGAAGGGAAGTGGGGCTCCAGAGTCAGTTTCGGAGTTCCAGGAGCCCAGAGCAGAGGTTGGGATTGTACAGATGTCCAGGGATGCGTGTGCTCGCACAGGTTGCTCCGATAACCTAGCTGTGATTAAAGCTGGGGGAAAGGAATGTCCCCATCTTAGAGTCAGCTATATACATGTAGAGTCCGGCAATAAGGAAACCAAACAGATCACCGATAGAATCACATGATTGTAGAATAATGCCGGAGATGATCCGGGCTACTGGGGCTTAGGTAATCGGAGTAGACAGGAATTGCTGGCATACTTCCCACATGTATATGCGCAGCCAGCATAGGGTCCAGGGTCATTGCTGATTGTTACAACCTGGCATTCCCCAGAGTCAGACGACCTCCTCCCTGACCTTTTCCCATGCCTGAACACTCCCTGCACACTCCGCTCACCACCCATCACTGTCTAACTACTCCCCACCACATCTCAACATCTCCTCCCCTAATTGTCATTGAACGACTCAGCGGCACAGAGTGCCACGACCTCTTGTTCCACATTTCGCCGCACCTGGTTATCATGCAGTGAAGGTCACGTTGACCTTCACTGTCTTAACCACGTGCCCCTTTGTTTGTTTTCCTTCTTCTTTCTTCCACCCACAATCTCTGCAAGATCTGGCAACTTACTTTCTATTCAGTTCCCTAGTGCTTATATACAGCCTGTAACCACCGCTTGTACAGTAGTTCGAAATCAACTAGAATCCTCCCCCTAAGCTTACCTCTGACCTCCACCTTCTGAAGTATCGGGACCACATCAAGAACGAGGTGCAACGCTCCTCTCTGAGTCGTTGAAGCCAAAATCCCAGCCTGCTCGCCTAAGTAGCCTTGGCCTTGAGATCGGTGAGGTTGATCCTCGGTCATGAGTAGGATGCCTGTATCGTTAGCAGCCAACATCCGGTCGCTGGCAGCTATCATCAGCAAAGCTTCGCACGGTTCTGACAGTATTTTGAACTCCCCATCGCTCTTGATGCCCTCACAATGTCACGATGTACGACTCGCTCACAGGTCCGGAACACTGCAGCAGGACCTTCTACAATGCCTTATAGAGACTACAGCTCTAGTAGGCCATTTGAAAGAGGTAGGATGGAGAGACATTTTGAGAGTTTCACAGCAGGCAATGATTACTACCTACACTCCTCAACCCTGATGAGGCGATGCTGAGACGCTAGCAAAAGCGACTCTGACGACGACTTTGAGGATGGTAACGAGGGCAAGGAAACAGCTCAGGCTCTGCCACTGTTAGATCGGGTGGATTCGGACGACTCCGGAATGGAATCGGAGACTTAGCGTGGAAGGACCTTGGCCTCAGCAACTCATGCAGAGCGCTGTGCCATTGCTGGTTGTCCCAGGGGTCCCTAATTTCGGATCTAGCAGAGGGGAAGTCTAATCAAGTCAATTTCGGACTGAGGTTACAAGTTACTATGTACATTGTATATAAGGAGGGGTCCGGAATCAAAAGGAGCAAGGGTACTCCGAAAGCAGACAAAGGGAGCTGGGAGGAACAACACCGAGGGTCAAGTGTTTGACTCAATGGTGTTTCCCAAAGGAGGAGTGAAGGGCCAAGGCCCAAGGAGGAAGGAAGGAGGATGGGAGTGGGGAATGGCCAGCTGACTGAATAGAAAGGAAGCAGCAGCCCAAATAGGAATGAGGGAGAATAGTGGAATTGAATGGAGCAATGCAATAGTTGCAAGGTCCGACATAAGTCCGGAAAGTCCGAACTCGGAAGTTAAACTCCGGAATATGGCAAATGTAATTAAATGGAATGAGCTAACCAATACAATGGGTATAAGTGGAGGTGGGGTCTAAGTCCGAGGTCGGAGCTAAGACCGGAGGTTCCGGAGACGGAGACACAACTGGGATTCCGGAGCGGAGGTCCGGAGTCGGGAGCATAGGTGTTGCGTGCTCATCTGGAAGGTGTCGAGGATGAGGTCGGACCCGGAATGTTCCGGAGTCGGACCAAAGGTGGTGTTGGAGCCGGAGGTGGGATAACCTCTTGGAAGTTGGCAAGGAGGAGGTGGCAGAAGAAGTAGGACTCTGGAAGTCAGGTTCGGAGTTCCGAGAGCCTGGAGTGGAGGTCGGGATTGTACAGATATGACAGCCACCACCGGTGACAGAGAGAAGGACATCAGACGCTTCAGCTGAAGCAGCCACTGCGGCTACCCAAGACAATGGTGAGGATGACATCGAAGAGATCAATCCTGAGGAAGTCGAGCTGAAGGATAAAGTTAACTTCATGCTCACCAGAGCAATCTCGGAACTAACCTGCACTACCCACAGCATCTGCCTGATCATTCCTAAACCTCCACCACCAGCACCACCTCCTCTGCCTCCATGCCATGAACCTCCCTGTGAAAAGGTCCCCAAACCCGACCAGTTCAATGGATCAGACCCTAAAAAACTCTGCACATTTTTTGTCCAATGCAAAGTAAATTTCAAAACTCGAGCTCACACCTTCCCCGACAAATCCGACAAGGTGTTGTATGCAGTGTCATACCTAAAGGGCCTGGCCCTCAACTTGTTCGAGCTGGACCTCCTCCGCAGTCATCGCCTAGGTCGAGAACCACGATGGATGAATGACTGGGCAAGGTTTGTGCACAAGTTGGAGCGCAATTTCAGCCTGCATGACCCTATCAGCAAGGCCAAAGAATTATTATTCAACCTCACGATGAAGGATGGGCAGCAAATTGGTAAATACATGATCAAATTCAACCACTATGCGGGTAAGTTGGATAACTTCGGCGAAGGGGCACTCTGCACCATGTTCTATCGCAGATTACCTGATCAAATTAAGGATGAGATCACTTGTTTTGGTAAGCCCATGTTGTTGTATGACTTACGAGACCTAGCCGAAGATATCGGCGGCCGCTACTGGAATCGTAAGGTTCAGACCACTCACAATGCTAACGACAAATCGCCACATAAACCCTCTCCTGCAAAACACCAACACCCTTCCGACCCCCCACTCAACCCTAGTAACAAAATGCTGAAGGACAAGGAGTCCAATGGCAAACCAAAACCCGACCTTGCTGCAAAACTCGGCAAAGATGGCAAGCTCACAAAGGAAGAGTGCCAATGCTGCTTCGACAATAAGCTTTGCACGTTCTGCAGAAAGGCCGGTCACGTAGCTAAGGACTGCTACAAGGCTGGCTCTAGCTCTTCCACGGCTAGAGCAGCCAAGGTGGCAATGCCTGAACCGGAGTCAGACTTGTCGTCTGACCCAAAAAATTAGCCAGCAACCATCTGGACCATGCATGATCAGATGGTTGTGGTCAACCAGTTCATGCGCAGAGGGAGGTACGCTCCCAGTCCGATTCCCCAGAGCTCTCCTGAACCATCGCCAAATGTTGTTCTGCCAGCGGACACATTGGTTCCCATTTCTAAAGACACACCAAGTAATCCCAACCGCCAGGCTCCTTTGATCGAGTTGGTCAGCCCTGCGGCATTTGTCCATGCTGCCCGACTCAAAGGTTCTGTAACCTTCAGCCTGAGCATCCCATCCCAAGCAGGCGAGCTGCGCTCATCCACCTTGTCCGAGCCCACTGACCTCAATGCCATACCGAAGGTCTATCACAAATTTGCTGATGTGTTTAGCAAAAGCAAGGCTAACACTCTGGTGCCACATTGTGAGTTCGACCTGAAGATAGAGCTAGAGGAAGGTGCTCACCCCCCATTGGGAACCTTGTATTCCCTATCCCTGACTGAACTTGAGGCTCTTCGAGCATTCCTAGATGAGCACCTTGCAACCGGCTTCATTAGGCCGTCTTCATCAGCTCACACTGTGCCGGTGCTCTTTGTCTGCAAAAAAGATGGTTCACTCCGTCTTTGCATGGATTTTAGGGGCCTCAATCAAATTACAAAGAAAGATAGATACCTGCTGCCTCGCATAGCAGACCTGCTAGATGTGCCAAGCTGAGCGAAGGTCTATACGAAACTCGACCTGCAGCACGCCTACCACCTTGTGCGCATCACCGCTGGCGATGAGTGGAAGACCTCATTCTGAACCCACTATGGTTCCTATGAGTGGCTAGTCATGCCATTCGGGCTTACAAATGCACCTGTGGCGTTCCAGCGGTTCGTCAATTCTATCTTCGCCGACCTCTTAGATGTCTGTGTTGTCATATACCTGGATGATATCCTAGTGTACTCTGAGGACGAGGCCTCCCTTGAGGAGCACGTCCAGGAAGTCCTCCAAAGGCTTTGACAGCATGGCCTATTCGCCAACCCGAAGAAATGTGAGTTCCATACCAAGACTATGGAGTACCTTGGGTACATACTTTCTCCTAGCAGACTTGCCATGTCCTCAGAGAAGGTGAAGGCCATTCAAGATTGGCCTGAGCCCCGTAAGGTAAAGGACATTCAGTCCTTCTTGGGATTCACTAATTTCTATCAGCGATTCATCCACGAGTATTCCGATATTGTGGTACCACTGACCCAGCTCACCCAAAAGGGGGCTCCCTGGGTATTCACCGACAATTGTTGTTCAGCTTTCCAACTTAAGGATGCCTTCACTTCCACCCCCATTTTGACCCATTGGGTTCCTGACACGCCACTCATAGTCGAAACCGATGCCTCCGATTACGCGATTTCAGGCATTATCTCTATCCGCTGTGTGGATGACAAGATACGCCCTGTCGCTTTTCATTTGAGGACACTGATGGCACCGGAACTCAACTACGACACCCATGACAAGGAGCTTCTAGCGATCTATGAAGCATTCTGAGGGTGGCAGCACTATTTGGAAGGTTCCAGTACCCCTGTCGATGTGGTTACTGACCACAAGAATTTGGAGTACTTCTGCACCACGAAGCTCCTAATGCGCTGCCAGGCCTGTTGGTCGGAGTTTCTCTCCCAATTTAACTTGGTTGTCCATTTCCGCCCAGGAAGACTCGGCACGAAACCAGATGCATTGACTAGACACTGGGACATCTACCCCAAAGAGGGGGATAGGGACTACGCTCACGTAAACCCCCAGAATTTCTGACCAGTGTTCACACAGGAGCAGCTCGCATCCTCCCTAAGAGCTACATACCTCACTGAACCTGTACTATGAGCAAGTTCCCTCGTCGACGTCGATGCCATCCACAAAGACATCCTAGCTGCCCTCCCCACTGATCCCGCCATTGCCGACTACCTTGCCAGCCTGATCCCAGAGGACTCTCGTTGGTCTCGAGACATAGATGGCCTATTATGGCTAGACAACTGAATCTATGTCCCCGATGCCAACGACCTCCGGCTTTGCATCCTGAGGTACAAGCATGACCACCCACTCTCTGGACACTTTGGACAGAACCGAACCGTGGATCTGATCCACCAAGAGTACACCTGGCCAGGTGTACACACATTCGTCAAGGACCATGTGTCCTCCTGTATGGCATGTGCCCACACCAAAGCCCCACGACACAAGCTGTATGGCTTGCTTAAACAGCTCCCTATTCCTGAACGCCCATGGCACTCCATATCAATGGACTTCATTGAGCACCTTCCTGACTCCTCTGGCTTCATGGCTATCTTGGCAGCTATTAAAGCAGTGCATCTTCATGCCAACGACTGATACCATAACAGCCCCGGAGTTGGCGAAGTTGTTCCTCCTCCATGTCTTCTCCAAGCACGGCATTCCTTCCCACATAACCTCTGATAGAGGTTCAGAATTCGTCTCCCACTTCTTCTGCTCTCTTGGCAAGGCCTTGGACATTCGCCTACACTTGACCTCAGGTTACCATCCCAAAGGCAATGGTCAGACCGAATGAATGAACCAAACACTGGAGCAGTACCTGCACATCTATTGTAACTACCAGCAGGACAATTGGTCTGAGCTCCTGCCTCTGGCGGAGCCCGCCTACAACAACACGCTGAATGCTACAACCGATGTTTCACCGTTCTTCGCTAACAAAGGTTACCACCCGAACCTTGCCATACACCCCGAGCGAGATCTGACTTTGGCGTGAGCCCAGGAATACTCAGTCGATCTTGACTCTCTCCACCAATTTCTATGGGAGGAAATGAACCACACACAGCAGCGCTATCAAGGCCCTGCAGATGCCTGACAGCTACCTGCTCCCCTGTTCGACATTGCCAGTTCCGCATTCATGAAGGCCAAGTACTTCCACACCACTAGGCCTTCAGCAAAGCTCACCAATAAGAACCTTGGGCCATTCAAGATCATTGCGCAACCAGGTTCTCACTCTCATACCCTCCGCCTCCCCAACACCATGAAGGCTGTGCACCCAGTCTTTCATGTCTCCCAACTTGAGCCAGCTGTCCCCAACTCCATCCTGAACTGCACGCAGCCGCCACCACTGCCAATCAAAATCGATAGCAAACTCAAGTATGAGATCGCCAAGATCCTTGACTCTAAAATCGATTGTCGGCAAAGCTGCAAGCTGTTGTATCTCGTACGTTGGGACAGTTACAAAGGGACAACAGAAGAGACTGAGTGGCTCCCTGCAACCGAACTTGGTCATGCTTCAGACCTCATTGCAGACTTTCACTCACAATACCTGGATAAGCCAGGACCAACACATGCCTAAGACATGGAATGGAATGGATGGATTGCATTAAGGATCATGTAAGAACAAAGTGGAGTAGGAGTCAGAAGTGGACATCACGGGCCGATCAACTCTAGACCCCACCTGTCAGGGGACGACTCCCGGGTCCCCATGACCCTCCCCTATGGTCCACAGTCTCTGGTCTGGCCAGCCCTATCCAGGGCACAATCCTACTGTGGGTAAGGAGATGTATAGATAAAGGCAATGTAGAATACACTTGCCTACTGTGGGTAAGGAGATGAGAAGGAAGCTAACTTCTCATCTTCCCACAGTGGCCACAATATCAGCAAAACTTCCAGGGATACCCGGAAGTCACATGAAGGGTAGGAACTGGGCCTGGAGCATGCGGTGCGCAGAGCATGCAGGAAGCGCGGCGGGTGGATGCGGGTCCGGATGCGGGTCCGGGTCCGGGCTAGTCAGGGTGTGTGCCCTGACACCACCACGCTCGCCTCCCTCTCCCCTGCTTCCCTCACCTTGTGCCTAGCCCTCGCCTCCATCAGTCGCCTCTCCTCAGTGTCACAGACGTGTTCCAACAAACACCCCACCATGGCGGTTAGACCAGAGATCGCTTGATGGATGTTGCAAAGCACAATCCTGTCCTTGTCATTGACCACCTTGTCCTCCTCTGATTCCACATTGTCTACATCCATTGTTGACCCCTCTCCTTTCAGCACCTTGATACGAGGTCGCTTCATAGCCTGAGGCATCCCTGCCCCGCATACGCTGTAGGAGAAATAATATTCAAAGAATAAAACAATGATCTATCAGAATAGTCAACAAACAGGTGACAAGTTCAGACATTTAACAGATCTCATGATCTTTATGAGACTGGACAGACATTAGAGGATCATTATAAATTATCTACACCCATGTAGCATGAGATTTAATCTACTACAAGCATGCCTAGAACCTGGCATAGGTGTAATATTCAAAGAATATATCCCTACAACAAGAAAATAGCACATAGACGGCAGAATAAGAAGGAACATTGGGAAAGAAATGTGAATATCTCGGGAACCAGTAAACTTTTGACTGTAATCTTTTTACCATCTGAAAGGACTGTTTCTAAACTTTATCCACAGTTTTGTTTCATTCTAAAAGCTTCAGAACTGACGGAGATATCGCTCAAACGACGAAACACCTTATAATTCATATATATCTATTTGCTAATTCTTATAAAAAGTAATGTGACTCAAGGGAAATATATTGGCGCCCGGAAGTCTGGCGGACCGAATACCATATGACAGAGTATTCCCTGGCGCGGGCGGACAGTTTTTGATCGCATCCGAAGAGGAGAAAATGCTAAAAAACCGGATCTTGTATATTTTCCCATGATTCATCAAAACTTTTTGATTTTAAGCTCAAATAAATCGGAACAACGGAATGATTGATGATCTGGATCTCGGATCATAAGCATAAAGTGATTCAGAAGTCCGCGGATCAGTTAATTAATTGGGAAAGCTCTAGAACATTAGTAATGATGTGGCTTCACAAAAAGGGGTGAATTAGAGAACAGTCTAGAAAGTTCCTTTATAGCCGAGTCATTTCTAAAGATAACCGTTCGTAATTAAGGCGGTGTAGAGCATAGCTTTAGCGCTACAAGATCCCGCTAAGATCGGCCCAAAAGACAAAGAACTGAATTACTTATTGCTGAGTCATGTCCTAAGTCCATTATTAAGCTTACACAGCCCAAGCCCCTATATCATTCTAGAACTATCTATAATACAAATGTAGCACATGTAACTAGTGCGAGGCGTGGGAGTAGAGAGGCCTCTGAAAAGCATAAAAGGCCGCCGCTTCTGCCCCCTCTCAAACCTCAGGTAGAAATAAAAGTTTAATTCTCCTCACCAGTGGTTGGTTCGTTTGCTCCAAAAGATAAAAGCAAATATTAGTTGTTAGCTAATATAAAACTAACACGTCACTCTAAGCGTGAGTTAGGGTCAGTTAGACACAGCTGAACAAAAGTGTCATAGTGAGAATTAGTGAGAATTTGGTGGAGGGACTTCTTAATTGAATAATCTCTCAGCAATACTTGGTTATCACACCACAGGAGAAAAGTGAGCGATCCTGAACCTGCTAGATAACTAGCACGCACTCTAAGCGATAGAAAGAGCAGTTTGGTCACTCCTGTATTGAGTAACATTTATTGCGGAATTATTTTATTAGTAGTTTTCCTTCAGTAAATTATCAGGAAAATCATGTCCTACTGAAAAGTGGTAAATCTAGGTGTAATATTGACTAGAAATCATAGTAAAGTCAATATAGAATTTTATCCATAGACGATCTATACATCAGGTGAGATCGTTGGGGGGTGTTTATTGTTGTTTAGACAGTGAACAATTATATATTTGGCAACCAAAACACAGTCAGTACGCAAATCAGCACAAACTCTAATATCATTATTGGACATAGGAAACTGGTTACATAAGGTGATCCAGCTCCACTCCTTCAACGCACTTCTGCCTGGACTTCTGACATGCAGTGCAGACGCCATGATCACTGTTGCCTTTAACGCACTCCACACCTCTCTTCACACAATGTTTGCAGGGTGGTAGTCCTTCTCCCACCACTGATGTAGCAGCAGGACGCTTTGATCAGGATGATCAGTAAAGGTTCCTGGAAAAGATCACACTAATTGGGGTACTCACCTTGCCTGCGACCACATCTGATGCCCTCAATCGCCTCTCCTCCTCAGCGGTGAGGCGTGCAGCCTCAGCTCAAGCCCTGGCCACCTCCTCTTGTTGTTGGGCCTCACAACACGCAATCTCAGCTCTGTGACACTGCAACCTCTCCACATGCTTCTGTTCCATTAGCTCCACATCGTCATCGGACTGATCAACGACGTCCTCCTTGCTCCACATCCTTATATCTGCTGGGTTTTTCTTGGGAGCCATGAGGATGGGAGATCAGAATGTTGTGGTGGTAAGTTCGATCACTGTGCCGGTGGAACCAAAGTTTCAGGCTCAGCTGAACCGATTCCCACACCAGTTCCTTGGGACTTCAAGGGTTCAGTCCTAAGAGGGGGATACTGTCATGACCTGGCGTTCCCCAGAGTCAGACGACCTCCTCCCCAACCTTTTCCCATGCCCAAACACTCCCCACACACTCCGCTCACCACCCATCGCCATCTAACCACTCCCCACCACATCTCAACGTCTCCTCCCCTAATTGTCATTGAACGACTCAGCAGCACAGAGTGCCATGACCTCTTGTTCCACGTTTCGCTGCACCTGGTTATCTCATGGTGAAGGTCACATTGACCTTCGCTGTCTTAACCATATGCCTCTTTGTTTGTTTTCCTTCTTCTTTCTTCTGCCTGCAATCTCCGCAAGATCTGGCGACTTACTTTCTATTCAGTTCCCTAGCACTTATATACAGCCTGTAACTATTGCTTGTACAGTAGTTCGAAATCAACTAGAATCCTCCCCCTAAGCTTACCTCTGACCTCTGCCTTCTGAAGTATTGGGACCACATCAAGAATGAGGCGCAACGCTCCTCTCTGAGTCGTTGAAGCCAAAATCCTGGCCCGCTCACCTAAGTAGCTTCGGCCTCAAGATCGATGAGGTTGATCCTTGCTAAAGCTCAGTCATGAGTAGGATGCCTGTATTGTTAGCAGCCAATGTTCAGTCACTGACAGCTATCATCAGCAAAGCTTCACACAGTTCTGACACTGATCCCTGACAACAGATATGACAGCTGGTGTAAGGGATTAACCTTACTTCACTATAATTCCGATTATAGTGATGCTATTATTCCTTTATTTATTTGTGCTGAGATATGTAAATTACATATATATACCTCAGAGTAGTTGTAAAGGCCCAGTAGCTTTTTACCTCTACCCCATTGAATATACAGCACATTTAAGCTTATATTTAGATGGACTAACTGAGGCCTGAGGTGAACAGGGGAATGGAACATTACTGTCCCCAAATAAGTAAGCAACCCTTCAGCTGGCCACTGTCTGGAGGGGTGTCCAGACTGTTTCCCACAGTGTCAACACACTTTGCATAGTTGGATAGCCCCTTCAAATAGCTTCCAGAATATATAATTTGAGACTAAATTGACAAGCAAGTTATTGAGAAAAATGCAAAATACTGTTTTGGATGCAAGTCTTTGGGATAGTGCTGGGCCACTAAATTTCAGTGACAGTCATCGAAATTCCTGGGTCACTGATATCCCAAAGACTCACATCCAAAAAAGTATTTTGCATTTTTCTCAATAACTTGCTTGTCAATTTAGTCTCAAATTATATATTCTGGAAGGGGCTATCCAACTACACAAAGTGTGTTGACAGTGGCCAGCACTGTGCACAGACATGAGGTGGACAGCCACACTAACCCAAAGACTTGTGTCCAAGAAAGTATTTTGCATTTTTCTTGAAGGTTTATTGGTCAATTCAGTCTCAAAATATATATTCTGGAAGCTATTCAAAGGGGCTATCCATCTGCATAAAGTGCATTGAGACTGTGGGAAACGGTGCTGACACCCCTTCAGACAGTGACCAGCATTGTGCACAAACATTAAGTTGGACAGCCACCATCAAAAGACTCACATCCAAAAAGTATTTTGCATTTTTCTCAATAATTTATTGGTCAATTCAACTATGTAAAGTGTGTTCAGACCATGGAAAACAGTCTTGACATCCCTCTAGACAGTGGTCAGCATGTGCACAGACCATGGGATGGACAAGTATGGCATTCCAGGACAATTTGCAGCCACTGAATCAAACTGAATTAGGACATCTGAGGATATTTGCAACAATGAATGAAACTGAATGGCCAGGATGTCCTAGGATGTTTATAGTGAAAAAGGCCTTTTAGGCCCCATGCAAATGTCCTGAGGTCCCCCTATAAAGGCCCACATAGTGGTTGTCCAAGGTGCAACCTCCGGTTCGGCATTTCCCAAAATCTTGAGGCAATCAGAAAGTCACTGAACCAGGGATCAAACTCGATATTACACAAAGGGGTGTAAATATAAAGATCTCTGCTCCTACTATCTACAAAGGTCTCAGCTTTTATACGGTTCTGGGGTCGCTTATCGCTTACAGTCGCTCCTGCGATGTTGACGACTCGCATCTACGGATTAGGGATTAGTTGTCAGAACCCGTATATAAATACTAAAAGATAGGGGAGAATAAAAATTGGGCTTAAAACCTGCACTTACGACAAGGTCTAGTCGTTCTTTTGGGCTGAAGAGCTCGCCTCGGCCGCTTCTCCAGCGGTGCCATCTGATTGTTCCGTCTGTAGTATTGTAGTCTGAAAAAGAGGCCACACCAGGATTCGAACCTAGGACCATCCAACATATATTTGGAGGTGTTAACCACTACACCATATGGCCGGTAGCCATAGGCCTGTTCTCTAGGAGTGACCACAACACTCCCCCTTAGACCATGCGACATTGGCAGGCAAGGTCCCAGGTGAGGCACTCGGCCTTTAACAGACGTAAGGAGAGGGGCAGAGTGCCTGGGCTCATAACCTATTGTAGTCTGAAAAAGAGGCCACACCAGGATTCGAACCTAGGACCATCCAACATATATTTGGAGGTGTTAACCACTACACCATATGGCCAGTAGCCATAGGCCTGTTCTCTAGGAGCAGATGGTCTGACCACAACATGTAGGGCCGCCATTGAGAGGTCATTCATGTGTCCGATCGTGCTCGAGAGTGAAGGGGAGGCCGGTGTCACAAAGCTCGGAGGGGAAACGGATGGCACATATTCCGCGTTCACAAAGAGATTGTTGGGGTCGATCGTAGTGGTATCTGTGTTCGCGAATGGGTAAGGAGTTGGGGTTCCTCCGCTAGGTCCCTCATTGTCGGTGCGTCGTTCAATGGGCCTCGTTCCAACGTTACGGTATTTGTTGCGTCCGTGCACACCGCGTCGGGTGTAAGGACCCCCGCGGTGGGGCGGTGCCCGCTCTCGGTTGGAGTAGGGGGATGTAGGAGGGAGTGGTGGGCGCGTAAACCTGCTAGGGGAACCGGTTTGCCGACCCCCACATTCTACCCAAAAAGGCTGTCTACTCACCGCTCTTCCCTATACATGTGGACTACTATCAATGCCCGGCTATTCTTCACCCTGTCTCGGCCGAACTTCAAATTTACTTCGGTGGGGCGACAGTTCTTGTGGCTGGTCAACAACCATTGTTTCGGTTGTTGCTGTGTGACTACGATCAAGGCGCAGCAAACTCCATGCTCGCCACACGATTCCCTGCAACTGCATCCGCACCGGTTAGTAAGCTCCGCGTTGCAATGCTTCTCAGCCACCTCGGGAAAACAGTCACATTATGAGACTGTGACCATTTTATCCGAACGACGCAGCAGGTCATGTCAGGTAGAAAACAATAGTGTCCAATGCAGAAGCTTCCATTACGAACAACTGCATAACGTTAATTAGAGATGGCCAAGAGTCTCAATTTTGGCGCCCGTTGAACACTCGCTGCAGGCCAGGCCATGAACTTCGGCGTTTAAGACTAGGTTCGCCGCAGCCCGAGGGGCTGATTTCATTAGCAGACGGAGTTCCACAAAACCTTGAGGGGGAGAGCCCAATTCGGGACGGGTTCTTCTCTTGGCAGTCACCTGTTCCGTACACTGTGCCCCCTTCGCTAACCCTAACGAAATCACTACGGACTCCAGGCACACCTTTGATTTCCGTTCTCCATGCATGGCTAATTATTCGGAGGGTTTTCGGCGTACCCTGCATCCAGTCCACTAGATAGCTGGCATCCCAATGGGCCTTGCTACGGACGGCATTACGCTCAGCTGACGCCTCAGCTGGTGCAGAATGGTTGACCCGGCCTCAGATGTAAGTGCGTGTTCCTTGAGCCAGAATTCCAGCACAGCAGACACAAATCGGACTGTTGATCGTTCAACATGAAGCTCCTCACCATCTTTGCCCTTACAATCACCTCTGCATTTGCTCACGACACTAGAGTATTGTCCGCTGAGCAATTGAAACGTCGAAAGGTGTGTTAAATATGAGGATTTCTTCTCCATTCCCTAATGGTGTTCGCAGCTTGAAGTGGAAGCACGCAATGTCGCAGCCAGGAAATGCGCCCCTGCCGTGCGCGCATTTGAGAATCAGCGCCGCCACATTCGCCGTGACCTGAAGCATTTATCTTTGGACCTCCGTGGAGGAAATTTTGGTGCTCAACGGGAAAAGAAGATCAAGAATATAGACCTTGTCCAGCGCACGTTGGTATAATGCACTGACAAAATTTATAGAAAACCTGTGTTATGACTCCTGAAGTAACAGAAGGCCCCTACTTTGTGATGAATGTCTGTGTTTGTTCTCTACCTGCCGGTTTCCAGGCTAAAGCAATCCACGGATCGGTAGGAACTTGTTCGTCAAAACGTACGCGAGAATCAGCGGGGCGTTCCCCTTCCGCTCGACATTGGAGTGATAGACATCACTTCCTGCAAGCCACTACCTAATGCTTTTGTAGAGATCTGGCATGCCAATGCTACAGGTGCGCCAAAATTGCTTTTCATCCGTCCTCCCCACCTACTGACCCTTGTGACCAGGCTTCTATTCTAGCTTTACTGCGGAGTCAACGGGTGGCAGCGGAAATACTGGGACGCCTCCAAGCAATAGCACAGTACTGGTTCTGGTGGCGGAAACTCTGCTAGTACAGCCATGAGCGATGAGCTTAGCTTCGTAAGGGCGGCTGGCCTGCTAACAAGAATGGCATGAGATGTATACCGTATATCCTGGCTTCTACACGGGTTGAACTATCCATATTCACGTAAGTGGCACTGGGTGATACACCGGATTCTGAATTCACTGCTGACATTTTGCATTCCAGACTGCAGTCCAGACAAATTGGACCAAGGCGGCAAACGAGTATGTTTCCCACAATCGTGCCGGGGACCTGTCTTGATCCCTAAATTTTAGAACGATCGAGTCAACGGAAGGAAACCTTCACATCGGCCAGGTCTTCTTCGATGAATCCCTCAACGACAAAGTCCTTGCCCCTATTCCCTATGTAATACCACTCAGTCTCACACCGCCTATAACGCGGACGACTCTATCCTTGCAGAGGAGAACACGGGCGGATACAATACGTTCGCAAGATACTCTTTCTCCACCGCTAACCACTGGATGCCCTGAGGGTAGGTAGCGATGTTATAGAAAGGTCATACATAATTGACTCATCATGGACCTCTGCTAGTAGCCTCGATTTACATACGCGAGTTTCATTTCGTTGGCTTCAATATATAAATCCTGTGTTGAAGCAGCCGGGTCTATAGATAGCTAGTTGGGCCATTTGTTTTGGTCGCCCTGATAACATCTTAATCATAATCCGTTGCGACTGCATGCGCAGCGCGATGCGGATGTATTTGTTAGAGATAGCAGCCCAACGCCACGGTACAAACGTTATTGGGATTTGGGGCGCTAACCCTTTACGCTTTGGCCCTCTTCAAAGTTTCATCTCAGTGGCGTATACCACGTCGTCATGTGCATAAGGACAGGACTCACCCAGGCAGCCGATACACGGTACTACTGATATAGGTATCGCGCTGCTCAGACCGTAGGCGCAGATTTACAGTATTTAGAAGATCCTGCCAATGTTATTCCGGTGTTCTGTTCGCTCATATCCTATTGAACAATGCGGGGATGCGGCAGTGCTTCACAACAATTACATATGCGGTGGCTGTTGGAGGAACCTGCTGTTGAAGCACAAGCGTGTGACCGATCACCTGGCCGGTCCTCACGGTCACATGTTTCCTGTTTCTTTTCTTTCTTTCTTTTTTTTTTTGGTGGAACCCCTGTAGCTTCGCGGTACATCACTGTATTTAGGGGTATGTTTCCTGTTTCTATCATTTCGGATTTTATTATTATTTTCTCTGATAACTTTCATGTGTATCTACAGCTACGGACCTTAGGTAATCTTCAGTTCTCTAACGCTGTTAAGCTTGAGACTGAGCTACGGACCTTAACATTTTCTCAGTGGCATGGCAACTTTTGAGCATTGCATCATTGATCCGGTGTGGGCATAGACTTCCCAGCCGTCTGACAAGCTACAGCTAACCATTGATCATCCGTTCAGTCATGCATGTACTACATACCTTGGGACGACGTCCTGACAACCCCCCCCCAAGGTTGATTGCCTCCACTTTCGCCGGCAGGTGACCTCCGGACTCTTGATAAAAGAGTTGGTATAAATAATGGTAAAGACATATGTACTTCGAGGTCGTTCTTCCAACACGCTCTCATATCAAAGATTGGTTGTCGTGTTGCTTGATTTCACAGACGACTGTTGCTGCAATTTGAGGTCCACGACATTAGATTGGACTTGTATTCTGGATACAGGAACATCGAAACTGGGGAAACAATGAGGGAGTTGTGCCAATTGACATCACACTAAGTGGTTTCGGTACCCCCCAAGCAGGGTCTTGTTTAGCCCTAGGACTTCCCCAACACTTTCCCAAACCGGGGAGCAATGTTATGATCTAACTCAAGCTGTTTTCTTTCTGTTGGCCTCTCATCGCTAACCTATCGGCTGCGCGGCCGCGGGTCGCATCTATCTCACATCCACGATGCTTGACGACGACCAATATTCGAGTCAATTATCCGAGCAATTGAGTCATGATGTGAGATACTGGCAAGGCCTCTTGCACGTCAATACGGCAGGCATGAGGGGAAAATAAAGTGCGAGAAACTGCTTCTGAGGGAGCCTCACTCTTCCCCGCTCTATTAAATAGTAATGTTTTTCTCTACAAAGGCACTTGCACTTCCTTCGCTCGTTTCTCTCGCCGTAGCTGGCCCTACGGGACATAACGCCATCTTTAGGAGGGCTTCAGGGACTCACTCGGCTAGGCAGCCTGCATGCACTGTCAACAGTGTATCTAGCGCCTCTGACTTGTCCGACTGCACCTCCGTCGTGATTGAAGCTTTCACTGTACCATCTGGGAGTAAGTGGACTCACGTAGCCTATGGATATAATCTGATGGTCCCCGCAAGAAACTATAACTATTAGGGTAGACACTCTCAACCTTCCTGGTCTATCCTCACTCGGTGCTGAATCAGCTTTCGCTGCCTAGGCAGCGCCGGGCGCAGTCGTCTCACAGACCGGTGCTATCACATTCGCTAAGACGACAGGTTAGTCGCGGTATTTACAATCCGAATTACCTTAGACGGCTTACATCCATTAGCATCGGGACCTCTCTTGACTATCGCCACCACAAACGTCACTTATGATGGCAATGGACACAACATCAATGTGAGTGGTATCATTCGTAGCATGAAACTACTAGCCAATGTTCCGCCTCGGTGCAGGGAAATGGCTGGCTATATTGGGATGGCAAAGGTGATCAAGTCTTTATCCTTCCGTATTCCCACCTCTAATTTTATGTTCAGGAGCAATTGGTGAGGGGAAGCCGCACCCTCTTGTCAAGTGAGCCAACTTCGCTGCCGTTATAGGTTCGTTAATGGTTTGTGGGATTTAGGCTACAGGAATATGGAACCTTTCAATCGTTCACTGTCCTCGATTCGCCTGCGCATGCTATCTCTGTTGGCACGACAGGTCCCAGCACAATTCAACACGTTACCGTGGATAACTGTGAGCCACCATACAGTTAGAGGAGCATCGGAGGAATCCCTAATTTCCGTGTGTAGCTGCGGGTAACAAGAATAAATTGGGTGTTAACACGGATGGTTTTGACATTAGGTCAGTGACTGCTTGGGGATCCTCCCGGCGGAAGTCTGATGAATGAGGCCTCTGCTTCCCTCAGTGCAAGTGATGTTACCCTCTGTAACAATACCGTCATCAACCAAGTGTGTATTCGCTTACGACGCATTTGATTTAATCCATCGCTTACTCACCTCTCACAGGATGATTGTGTTGCCATCAATAAGTCAGTTTCTCCCCTTCTCAAGCAGTTTCCATTCAATAAATACTGGGTTTTCTCCCGTCTCATAGCGGCAGTAATATTCTCGTACAATACATGACCTGCGTCGACGGCCACGGCTTGTCGATTGGCTCAGTTAGTTCCGGTGATGTAGGGGTGGTTTTTTATGCACGGAATCAGGCACGAATAATCTATTTTGTTGTTCCTTCCCCTCATACCGTAGTCCGTCTCAAACGTCATATTCCGCCAAAATACGGTCATGAACAGCGCGAATGGACTCCGGATCAAGGTCAAAGCCGACGCTGAGAATAGTTTCGTTTCGAATGTGGTGTATGATGGGTGAGCAAATAGGTGCCTTCCATCCCCTCGCCTCGCTGCAACTGATCTGCCTGGGTTTCAAGCAATATCGCTTCGAATATTTCCAAATACGGCTTCATCCTCACCCAGAGTTATCCAGAAGGTGCGTTTCCGATGCAACAGTGAACGGTCGACCATTATTCCTGATTGTAAGGTGTGCTTCCTGTTAAGTGAATAGTTTTCGGTAAGGCAGGCACAAAAGCCCCCATTACGTGTGTGGTCTTTATTTCCTAGTCAAGTATATGTTGAAATCATGCTTCCTGCAGAGGAATTTCCTTTACGGGATCGACAAATTCCGTATCCGTCGCCTCAAAAGCCTACAGTGTTGGAGTAAACTGTGGCAATTGTCAAGGTGTACTGGACTTCACCGGGTTGCAGGCCACAGGAGGCCGAGGCAGGAAGCTCGTGGCACAGGGTGTCCAGGTGCGTGTATACATTATGATGAATCAGAGAGGCTAATGTATGATTTGATGATCGCAGATCCAAGGTCTTGGCCCAAACTGAGGCCTGAAAGATAGGTTTGCATTGGGTACCGTGGAAGGCACTCCAACTACTTCAGCACCGCTGCTGTTCTGTCTTTCATTTATGTATATCCAAGAGCACTGAACGGATTTGGGATCTATTTATTTGTTTTACTTTGTGATTGAAATGCAGCATCACTAAGGATGAAACAATAGAATGACATCGGACTAAATATGTCCAACATATCATCATGCCATTGGTGGCTGGGTGAGACAATATCCTTGGTATCATCCTGGTCATTCTTTGTAAGGAGTGGTAACCCCACCCCTTATTTCCCTTTCCTTATTTCCCTTCCCATTGTATCAATAAGTATAAACAATGTATATACAATAGTGTGGGAATGTTGGAAATTTCCTTAGCCCTTTCCTTCCAGCACTGTTGTGTATGTAACTCCATGTCAGCCTGGCACACACCCCGGACCCGGACCCGCATGCATGCTCCACCCCGCATGCTCTGTGCACCGCATGCTCCGGGCCCCGGTTCCCACCCCTCATGTGACTTCCGGATATCTCCGGAAGTTTTTGCCATATTGTGGCCACTGTGGGAAAGTGAGAAGTTAACCTTCTTCTCACTTTCTTACCCACAGTAGTACTGTGCCCTGGGATGGGCTGTTACAGGTTAGGCTGTGGGCCATAGAGAGAGGGGTCATGGGGACCTGGGGGTCATCCCCTGACACTCCATTCAAATTCATATCATTGACAGCCAAGGACTGAGGCTCACCCAGGGTTGGCACCTACACTAGGCAGGTGTCAGGGCACACCCACCTGACCCCATGCCGCACCCTGCACTGTACTGCCCTACTCCACTCCCCCCCGCTATCACTCCCCATCCCTTCTTTCCCCTTTTCCCCTTCTCTCTCTATTTCTATTCTATGGTCGATTTCCCTTTTCTCCATGTATCACTACATACCTAACCCCACTCCCCTGATCGGTGCACATGCCATGTGCACTCCCACCCACTGAGCAGCCACCTCCGGGATCTCCCACAGAGACACCCAGGGAGGTGCGGCTGTGCCCGGAGATGACGTGGCTTCCTCCACATGACCCTAACCACTTGTATATAATAGCACCTGGGGTGGGAACAGAAGAAGCAGCCTTCTTCTCAACTTCCCACTTCAGGTAAGTACTGTAGCTTCTCCCCCTTTAATGATAATACAACTTCCCACTTCAGACTAAGTGGTTGGGGATGCTCACCCCATGATGGGATCACCACTATGCACAGCTGACATCTGTCCCACTGAGTCCCTTTGTGAGGTCTTAGGGTGGCTCAGCACACAAGGCCGTAAGTGATACAAGATAGTGTATTTTACAGTGGTGTGTAAGCAGTTACCCGGAGGTTCCTGCTTGCCCACGTGACTATATGTATCTAATTTACATGTGACTCGGGGTTCGGGGCTATTGCCCTGACATTCTCCCCCTTGCGTTGCATTTGCAACGCATACAAGGTTGATAGTGAATAAAACAGAGTTTTAATAGTTGATTTACATTGAGTTTGGAATTATCAATGAGTGTTTTGTTGTCGCCACTTTAAAGTGGGCGATTTTGTACATGTCGGTGAAGAAAAGAGAGGGGGTTTAAGGAATGAATGAGTGTGGGCCATTACTTTGAAGTGAACAGCGATACATTGGTATCGCAGGGAGAGAAGAGAAAAAATGGTGGGGTTTGTCGAAAATGAATTTCAACCCAAAGGTTGTATGTCTTTGGTGTTCCTCACTTGTTCTGTGAGGGTTCATGTGTAAGTGGTGTTTACACACGAGCGGTGGTGGATGTGGGTCTTTTGACGGAGTGGAGATTTCCGCAATTGTTACTTGCGGTTCCTCGCATACAGTATTGTGTGCGGGGCCTCGAGTTGGGGGAAGGTGTTTTCACAGGTGCCTCGATGGCGTATTACCGTGTCACTTTCCCTTCTCTCAAGGGTGGATTCATTGCCCCGGAGGAGGGTTTTCCTCCGGGTTGTTCATCTGGACATCCGATTGCTGTGTCGGATGCGATGACGTAGCCTGGGCTACATTGTCGGGCTGTGGGCTCGACGAAGTGGGTGCTCCCTGGGTGGGAGCAGGTTGTTGTGTTCCTGAGCTGCTTGGCTCAGGTGTAGAGTACGGTAGGTCTACCATTCTTCCCGTGGGGAAGGATGGTCGTTGGGCTGGTTGTCCAGCACGGAGACTTGCGTCTCTTTCCCGGTATTTGGAAGCTTTCGCTTCCCGTTCTGCAGTTCTTGCGGCACGTTCCTCAGGAGTCCTGAGTGGTTTGAACTGGGACTTTAAGTAGGCAGCTTTGCCTAGACTTTCCCAGGAGATTTTTCCCTTATTCTCTGGGGAATTATATTCCTCCATGAGTCTTGCGATACTTGGGAGTCCCAAGAAGTATTTCTCGGTTTCCTTCGCTTTTTCGCGAAGGGTTCTGTGTACCTTGCCGCTTTTGAAGGCGGCTTTGGCCTGTTCGTACCAGTGTACGAATTCTTTCCCACTCACGCTTGTCCACCAAGCGTATGTGGCATCATGCGCCGCTTCTGACCCCGCTATTCTCCTCATGGGGAAGTTGGGGTCGATTGTTATGTCGACTGGAGCTTCGACTTTGCCGAACTCGTTGAGTTTGGCGGTCTCGTATAGCATGTGGACACTTCCCTGCAGGGTAGCTTGCCCATAGGGTGCTGAGGTACTCAGCGGCCCACCGCCTCTGGCAGTGGTCCCCGTTTTAGGGTCTGCCGTCGGTTGCCTACCGCTCTCCCTCTTCCCCTCGACATGGGTTTGCCTTTCTGAGGGCGGGCCCTTATGCAACCCGGACAGGGTCGCCTGCCCACGGGGTGGCGGGATAGTCAGTGCCCCGGCACCGTATCCCCTCCCCCTGACCTGAGAGGCCCCCATCATGATGGGTTTGGCAGCGAGGTCTGCCAGTGCGTGTGCCTCTCTGAGCTCGCGTTTCAGTAATTCGATCTCCCTTTTTTGGAGATCGACTTCTCTCTCTGTGTCTTTCAGAGAGTCAAAGATGCCCTCAGCATCTCTTCATGCTCTGTTGTATTCGCGCCTCCAGTGGGCGCAATGGTCGCAGGCGTCTTCTGATGCCCTCGAGTTATCAGACCATGCCCGTTTGGACGGTCTGGACAAGGAGCCGCTGTCGCTCCCTTGTCTCCCTCCTATGAGGGACTTCATCTCTTTCAGCTCCTCACGGAGCTGACCTGTCTGAGCAGCTACCGCTGACGCGATAGCTGATTCCCAGCCTGCATTTGGCTGGGGTGTTGTTGGACCTGGGCCGAATTGGCTAATCCAGGGGTTGATCTGGCCAGGGAAGTTCCCTGGGGAGTATGCCTGGGGCTGCAGCAGCAAATGCTGCCCCTGGAATGGTGCTTGTTGCGCCATCGGTGCAGTTTGCACCGCATATGGTTGGAAGCCTCTTTGGGGAGGCTGGGGGTATGCGGTGCCTGTTAGCAACGCGGATGGTTGTTGGTTCGCAGCACTCATTTGTGCTGCGTGCGTCGTGTAATCCATGGCGCTTATCTGCACCTGGTGTTGTTGTTGTTCCGGGGAGTCTTGCTCCCCAGGTTGTCGTATTTCGATATCTGGTGGTTTGTTTGGATCGAACCGAGGGTTACCTCCCCCAGAGAATGACATTTCGTCGTTATGTTACTCGTGGTGGTGGGAGGGGTTTTCGTTCTTGTGTGCGTGGGATTCGCCGCAGATGTGTGTTCTTTTGCACATGAGCCTGTGGTTCACGTGGTCTAGGCGGGTTACTCGCCTAGCCCATGTGATTTCTCGTACATGGTGTGGCTGTCCGGGCGAGTTACTTGCCCAGAACTTTCTCACGCTCTTGGCTGTGGGCCATCGTCCCTCGGCTTTACTTCCTCCGCCTCCATTTTTGGGGGCGTAGTGATGCTGAGAGTCCCCTGTCTTCTTTGATGGGGAGTTTTTCTGGTTCCCTTACATTTTGTAAGGTGAGGTACTCGTCCAGGTGGACGAGGTCGTTGCAATTTCCTAGGGGTTCCCATGTGGTGTCCCCTAGTTCCCATTTAACCTTAAACCAGAGTTCGTTGTGAACCCATGCGTGGTTTAGGATTTCGCGAACTACTGCTTCGCGATCGGGGTCTTCCCCAAAATCGTAGAATATGTTTACTTCCCTATTTGGGAAGATTTCCTGGTCATTCGGCTCGTGAGGTACGAGCCGGGATACATGGAATCTTGGGTGGATTCCGCGTTGTTCAAGTTGTGGTGGCAACTTGAGGACGTAGTTTGACGTTTCTGGAAATGTTTCCAGAATTTCGTAAGGCCCTATGTATAAGGGCTTTAGTTTTCCTGCCCTGCCTTTGGGTAGGTTCAGCTTATCCATGGATAAGTATGCAAGCTCGCCTTTTCTCAAAGGCAGGTCTGGGCGTCTTTTCTTATTCACCTGGATTGTTTGAGCAGCGCGATTATGTATTATTGCGTCGTGTGCTGCCATGAGGTTTTCCTTCGCTTTTTGAGCGAAGTCATTTACTCCTGGGTAGTCCGAGAGTGGTGCTGTTAGGCACATCTTTGGCATATGGCCGTAGATTAATTTGAACGGGGCAAATCCTGTGGATGTGTTTGAGCTCGCATTGATCGCGAATTCCGCCATCGACAGTTTCGCTGCCCAGTCGTGTTGGTCTGGTCTAACCATCGCGCATAGTATTTGTACTACTTTTTGTATCATTCTTTCCGCTTGGCCGTCGCCTTGCGGGTGGAATGCAGTTGTGAATTTCAACTGTACACCGAGTATTCGGTGTAGTTCGCGCCAAAATTTTGATGTGAATTTTGAGTCTCGATCTGATATGATCGAGTGTGGTAGACCGTGGAGTCTTACAACTTCACGAAGAAATACGAATGCTAGTTCTAGTGTGTTTGTTGTTGTCTTTATTGGAATTAGGTGGACGTTGGACGTCAACCTCCAGATGATTACCCAGAGGTAATCATATCCCAAGCTTGTTGGGAATGGACCTGTGAAGTCCATGGCTATTGACGACCATGGTGTCTCCGGGGTCGGGAGTGGGTGAAGCATTCTGGGATTTCTCCTGGTGCTTTTCTTTGTCGTTTGACAAGTTCCACAAGACCTGCAGAACTTGTGGGTATCCTTTCTCATCGACTTCCACCAGAAGTGTCGACGGAGGGTTTCCACTGTTTTCTTGGATCCTAGGTGTCCAAGTGTTTCGTGGATGTTCTTGAGGATTATTCCCCAAATGGACTTCCTTTCGTAGTTTCCTTTCGGGACTACTATTTGGGTCGTTCCTCCTTCTCCAAGTCAGGTTATCAGCCCGTCTTTTATGGAGAAGTTTTTGAAATTCCCCGGGTTCTCTAGGATTTCCCGGTGGATCTGGCTTTTCAAGTATCCAGATTTTATTGCCTCAATGAGGTCTTTTTCTTCGAATTGTTTTCGAAGGTTCTCTTCTGGAGTTATGATTTCTTCCAGATTTTGGGCACTCCCCCCTAGAGTTTCCTCTAGGTTATCGCTCCCCCCTAGAGCTTCCTCTAGGGTGTTTTTCGCGCGTATCGCTGCGAGTCTCTTTCTCTCTGAGTTTTTACTCAGGGTACTGCTTAGTAGCAGTTCTTCGTATTCCTCGATTCTGTCGGGGATAATGTCTTCTGCATTTTTGTCCAGGTGGATGTCCACCGACACATAATCGTCGAAATGCAGATCCTCGTCCGTTGACGAGTCGTAGTATCGTGAGAGTGCATCTGCCACTTTGTTTTTGTGGCCTTCCACGTATTTTATTTCGCAATTGAAGCTTGCGAAAAAGGCTTGCCATCTCAGGTGTCTCCCTGAGTTGTGGTTTTTCGCTTTGAAATATTCCAAAGCTTTGTGGTCCGTGATTACTGTGAATTCACAGCCTCCCATGAGGTCGTCTTGCCATCTCATGAGTGCTTCAAGGACACCCAGTGCCTTGAGCTCGTAGGCGAAGTACCTACGTTGTGTGTTGGTGAACTTTTTGGACATGAATGCGGCCGGGCGGCAAGTCTGCCACCTTTCGCCTTGTCCAATTAATGCACCCATGCCTGCTGGGCATGCGTCTGTTATGACCCAGACGTGGAGTTTGGTCCTCTCTTCTTCTGAGAGGCTTTCCGGTGGGTTCCACTGGACGGGCTTCAGGATCGGAGCCCTGCATGCTAGACGTTTGATTTCGTTGAAGCATTTCTGGTGGAGTGGTGTCCACCTGAATGTCTGCTTGTTTGAGCAGATTGTTTGCAGTGGTCCTGTGTAACCGCTGACGTTTGGCATGAATATCGATAGATATTCTACCATTCCCAGGAATCTTAGGACTCCTGTGTGGTCTACTGGCTCTTGCCAGTTGCGGATTTTTTCCATTTTATCCGCTTGAGCGTGGATGCCCTGTTCGTCCACTCAGCTTCCTAGAACGTCTAGGATTGGGGCAAATGGCTGGAATTTTTTCTGGCTTATGTAGAATTTCGCCCCTTTTAGGTGAGTAAATAACCACAATAGTGCTTTATTGTGGTTTCCCACCGAGCTTGTGCTGGTGAATATATCGTCGAACCAGACGTGTAGGCGTCTGCCTACTTCTCCTCGTAGTTCCCAGGTCAGTGCACGCTGGAAGGTGCAGGGAGCGTTGCAGTCTCCTTGCTGCATCGTGTTCGAGTTGTACATCCCGTGGGGCGTGGAGAATGTCGTCCTATGGACGTCTTCTGGATCCACGCGTATTTGTTCGTACACGTCCGACATATCGATCTTGGATCAGTATGTTGCTCTGGCAACTGATTCTTGGATCAGTCGCATGTCTGGCATTGGTGTGACGTCGAGGATCGTGTTTGAGTTACGGTTCCTCGCGTCTATTACTGTGCGCAAAGATCCATCTGCTTTGCAGATGCACAGTAGCGGGCATGCTCACTCGCTGTTCACAGGATACCACCATCCTGCTTTTACATAGCGATCTATTTTGGTCGCTAGTGCTTCCTGCAGTGCTGTGGGACATCTCGGGGTGTTTTCCCGAAATTTCTTGTTCGGATCCTTCAACAGGATTCGATGGTTCACCTCCCTCAAGGGAGGCATTTCTAATGGCGCTGGCGCCATTACGGTTTCAAATTTCTCTCTCCACCACTCCCTGAGTATTTCGAACTCGGGGTTGTTCATGGAGAGACCTTCCAGATGTGGTACATCTGGAAGTTCTAGTCCTTCCAGACTAGGATTGGGCCAACCTTCAGGGTACTTTCTTTCGATTACCCTGAGGTGTGTTTCAATCCTGCCTCCCTGTCAGGGGGGCTTCTTTTTTGGTTGTTCTCGAGCTCTTGCTCGAGTTTTCCATCCGTGTGATCTTGTCACATGATCTTCGCTTACTCCAAGGGTATCTATGTTGCCCTTGTTCACCATTCCCACTTTGTGGGACTGGAAGTCTAAGCTTACCTGGTTTTTGTTTAACCAGGGGGCGCCGAAGATGGCGTCGTATCTGTCGATGTTAATTACATTGAAGTAGTGTTTTTCTACGTGGCCATTGATCTCAACGTCCACGTTGGTTCCGAACAATCTGTGATCTTGTTCCTTTCGTCCCCATTTGAAGGGCGACTGGGTTCTCCAATTGGAGAATTGGGATGTGGACCGTGTGGACAAAGTCCGGCAATAACGCATCCGTTTCAGCTCCACTATCGAATAGCGCATAGGCTTTTATGCCTGCTATTTTTATGTGAGCCGTTAGCGTTCTCTTCGTTGAAAGTGGTCTGTTTGCGGGGTATTTTCCCACGTCTTTTGAGATGCGGAATTTTGCATCAAACAAGGGGGACTGGGTTTCGATGGACTTTTGGTCCTTCTTCCCTTTGTCCTTGTTTTCCTTGGGTACTTTGGTGTATTTCCCCAAGGCGTCTTTTCTTGGTGCTTCCACCAAGGCTTCGGCGACTTTTTCGTCTGCCGTGTTTTCTAACTGGTGTGCTACAGCCAGTTTGATTTTATAATTTGTGTCATCGTGGTCGATGACTGATATTGGGCCCATTCTTATGGTCCCGACGTTGACTTCCTCACCCTCTGAGTCGGGTGAGTATTGAGGTCCTTCGTATGGGTCCTCTACTTCGAAGCTTGATGCTTCGGAGTTACCAGAGTTGTTCTCTGGTTTCTCATCTGATGAGCCTTTCGACTCTTCATCCATTGAGTTCGCGATCTCCATGGCAGCTATGCACCTTGGTTTTTCATCGCTCGTTATATTGTGTCTTGGGCAATCTTTTGTTTGCCCTATTTTGCCGCATTTGCCGCAAATTGGAACTGACTTTTGGTCAGTTTTCCTCGAGTTTTTCGAGGATGTATCCTCTTTCCATCTGGGTTTCAGCTCTTCCGCCTTCTTTCCTGATGGGAGGGCTCTGCCGCAGCTTGTGGTTGCCGTGGTAGTTGTTCTGGTATAATAACCTGATTTGTAGGCTGAAGACATCTTCAGCCCGTCAATTATCTCGTCTACATGAGATATTGCTTTTAACATCTCCTCGTTTGAGGAGAAGTCTGCTCTGATTCTATCATGAGCAATCATTTCCCTCTTCCATTTGAGGGGAATGTAGTTTAGGAACCTGGTGTTGAAGGACGCCTGGTCTGGCGGCGTCACCATCTGGGACGCTGCTTTTGACAGTTCTAAGTAGAACTGTTTTAGGCCTTTTTCCGCTTCGTATTTGACGTTGCAGTATTTCTTTGTCGCGTTCAAGGCAGCGGAGACTTTGATGAAGGTTCTCATCAATATGTTGAGAACTTCGAGGAACATGCCCTTGTCTCCTCTGAGGAGAGTTTCGTCTCGGAGTCTAATTCCGAGGTCAAACGCGGGCCCCCCTAATCCACGAATCAAGCAGTCCAGGTGGGCTTTGTCAAATTGGGGACCTTTGCATCCTTGCGAGGCAAGGAATCCCAGTAGTTCTGTGAACCACTGCCAGAACGATTCCATGTCGTTCTCCCCTGACCATTTCTTGTCAGGGAATGCCGGCCCATTCTTTAGGGCTTCTGGTTTCACTCCTTCTGGGTAGGGAGTGAGTATTCTCACTTCGGCCATTCTTATGGCCTTTTCGTACCATTTCTCCAGGTACTCTTCTTGCTCCCCTGCCTTCATGGGGTCGCTATCCAATGGAGATCTCTCCTTTGGGGGGGTTTTTGCTGGGGGAAGTCTTCCTCGCAGCGTTTCTTTGGTTTCAGGCGAATTTGCCTGAAGTTGTATTTGTATTCTCTCATTGTTTTGAGAGGGTGTGAATGAGTTACCTCTCTGTTCGAGAGGTCCGTCATAAGTGGACGTTTGGCCGAACCTTTGGTACGTGCCAATTCTCCTCCTAATCTCTGAACGATGCCTTCTTTCGGCATCGTCTTCTCCTATCCTTGGGAGAAGGATCTCCTTAGCGTCTCTGTCGAGTCGCTGATGATATTCCAGTGTGCTTTCACTGGTGGTTCTTTTCGTGAATTTTTCATGAGTTCTATTTATGTCCTGGACCGTGGTCCAGGGGTGTTTATTTGTTTCCTCACTTTTTTGTGAGAAATTTATTTCCTTCAGCAAATCTGTTTGTTCGCTGATTTTTTCAGTCAACGCGTTGATTGCGTTGGCCATTCTTTCTAGAGTTATCTCTAGACGAGCCGTGCTATTATGGTTCGTTTCCTCGATCTTTTTTTGGATCGAGTTTATCGCATTTATTATGTGCGATTCCTGGTTTTCCAGGAGGAAGTTTGGTTGGGCGAGCAGAGACTCTCCCCAGTTGACATTTCCGCTTCTGGGGGTTCCAGAATGGGTTCTTGGAGTGAACACTCCACGCTCGCTTTGTTTAGGTGAGGCCATTGTGGAGGGTGCTTCCCTTTCATAGAGGGGTTTGTTTACTGGTTTTTCCTTACTTTTACGTAAGGCTTCCTCAGCGAACTCCCTCATTTCAGTTCGCCTCCTCTTCATTATCTCGGAGACCTCCTCCGAGGTTGGCGACCTTGCCTTGTCTGGCATGGTGTGTGGGAGTGTAAACAGTGGAAGTTCTTTTGGAGCTTCCGCACTCTGGGAGATCCTGCTCTCAGGGCGTATTTTCGCACCTTCTCAGGCTGAAAGCCTGAGAAGAAGTTGATCTTCACTTTCCGTCCTCCATTCAGACGGAACCTGGAACAAGTCCAGTAGTTTTTCAGATAGCCGACGCGGGGGCTCTTCCCTTTGTTTCCCTTTGTCTGCCTTTGGGGCTTGACTTGGGGACGTGAGGGGGGGCTCCAGGGGATAGTGGGGCCCTGGAGTTTCCTGCAACTCTATCCAATCAGCTTTTTGGGCTGATCGTTCGGCACTTACGCATTTTTTGCGCAAGTCGATCACCTCGTGAGGAGGTGAGGGATCTTCCCCAGCTTGGGTTAGATCGGTATGTTGTGGAGTTCTGGGGGTATTTTGCCCTGCACTTACTCCACATAAGTTTCTAAAACCTTCAGGGACCAGCCCTGAGGTGGTTGCTAATGCCGGATCATGTTGATCCTCATCGTCGTCTGACGACGGCTTTTGGTTTGAATCTCCCATGATGGGAGATTGCAGTTTCTTTATAAACCGCTCGTTTCTTTTTAGTGTCGCTGCAGATGCGACCTTGCCCTTGCGGGCGTGTTTAGGCACCATAGGCGCTTCCGAGTCAGATGTTAAGATTGTAGAGTTGTGGGTTGTGTTGTAAAACACACCTCTTGCACTTAAAAAAGTGTGAGGTCTTAGGGTGGCTCAGCACACAAGGCCGTAAGTGATACAAGATAGTGTATTTTATGGTGGTGTGTAAGCAGTTACCTGGAGGTTCCCGCTTGCCCACGTGACTATATGTATCTAATTTACATGTGACTCGGGGTTCGGGGCTATTGCCCTGACACCCTTGCACCGGGACTTCGCCGCTTTTGGAGCTGTCCCTGACAGCAGGTCACCAGCCTCTATTAAAATAGAGGCTGGTTTTGCTTGATGGCTTATTGAATGTCTGGTCTACTGAACAACTACTGAATTACAGAAAAGGGTCCAACCTGTACCGTTTTGAGCATTTTCGTGTAATAATATCAGAATGATTTGTTTATTTTTATTTGCATCTCAATCTAGACTGCTTGCTTGGACACAGGAGAATCTAGTCTAATAGAGGCTAGTGACCTGCCTAATGGGAGATACAGTTCTAGGTCTCATCCAGCTCTGAGTATGCAAAATGAGAATATGGTTCTAGGAACACTGGAGAGCTTCTTGGAAGGTCAGGTGGAGTGGAAATACTTGGCCTTTACATTGTTAGACACTGGTCCAGGGTCAGCACTGAGGGTCCCCATTGCAGGTCGCTATAGGTCACAATGGCCATGATGCTGTGAACAAGGCCCAAGGGTAGGGCATTTGGCCTCAGTGACTCTAAAGGAGCGCTGTGCCCCCTAGCTGTCTCTTGGCCCTCATTTCAGACTCATTGGGGTTGCCTTGTTGGGGTCAGGACTTAGGAGGTCATGGTCAAATCAATATTAGAGCTAAGGTACAATAAAGTATCATACAGGATATATATAGGGAGAAAGAATGAATGGAAGCGGACCTGGGCCAAAGGCCGAAGGGTCTGGAAGCAAATATGAATAGGGAACAGAGTTGGCCGCATAGCGGCTGGCAATGACCATGGGTCAAAACAAACAATAATAGATAAACAGGAAAGAGCATAGGGCTGTGATAGTGGCAATGGTATTGTAGCGGTGCTGGACTCGGAGTTGGGCTGGAGTCGGGTGTGGGAATGATAGCGGCCCAATGAGGGCCAAGCGAGCGGAGTAGGAGGAGTCATGCTGGGCACAGTGCTGGAGGTGGACTCAGGGTGGGGAGGCTGGTGTGGCTGGAGGGGAGTCAGCCAGGTGCAGGGGAGCCTAGGGGCACATGGGGAAGTGAGCAGGGAGTCCTCAGGGAGGACAGGGCTAAGGTCGGGGCTTGCGCTCACACTTGCACAGTGGGAATGGGCTCGGGTGGCATTGGGATGGGCAGGGAATGGGGCAGAATGCACAGCCATGACATACATAGACTGAAGTTCCTACCTCGAAAGCTGGGGCAGGACTCTGATGGGAGTCTGCCAGGCCCTGATAACGGATCTGAGCATGGTGCATTTCCTTGCGAAGGAAGTGGTGGAGGGAGTCGAGATCCACCAAGTACTCTTGGGCGAACTTTGAAATTAATGAAAATGCATGGAAAGGACAAATCGAGTTTTCCGGATCCAGATCTTCCAACCACGATCCTGGATGACGACCAACATACCCAAGTTTGACAATGGATTGCATAATGAATGCCTTACCTATGCATTAATGAAGGTCCAGGTTCAATTCAGAATCGTGCAAGAGATTTGCGAGGTATGATAATGACCAAACGCGCTTCTACCTCTAGATACTTAGGAACTGAGCGATTTTTTTTCCACCCATTGCTATGAGTGCTTTGGGGCTTACAAGAACCTCAGAAAGATGATTAAATGGATGGAAGATCTTAATTTCGAGGGCTAGTATGTTACTGCACTATGGCCGGTATGGAAGGTGCAAAACCGAATTGAACTGCAAGTTATATTCAGCACTAATACGATTGCTACGGCAGCAAATAGCATCAGCGTAGGATCAGGATGGGATTCCATCGCAGTAACACTCTGGGGATAAGCCTGGACGGACGGACATACTCATCCATCGTCCAATCACGGATCCGGTTGTAGTTGCAATGATGTGTGCGATACTACACCCATTCTCATTCACGAGCTTCAATGGGTGAGTGTTTGCAAAAGGGAGCACATGTAGGATGGGACGCTCCATCGAATTCCGCAAAGAACTATGTATACACTGATGGGCAAGCGGCCTCATGCCCCACACCTGTACTGGAACGTTCGAATTTTTCTTTGCAATACATGATGATTGACCCTTCGCATGATTTCCCCAACCCGTTACCAGGACTTCTAATCATTGGCTTAATACATGCCTACATGCAGTACTCCGTGGGGCTCATGGCTCAACTCCAGTCTCTATTGCCCACCAATACTATCCTTTTCAAGTCTGAGGGGTGGTGTATACTTCCTGCAAGATATTGTTCTGCTTTTTGCTACTGCTAGAAGGGTCTGAGGCATTTGGACTACCCACAGCTCATCCGTATAATCCCGAAGGTGAAATTATTTCCTGCATGCATAGACTCATGGATCAGTTGATTGGAAGTCCTTCAAAAAAAAAAATACTGCACTGGCAAATCATGAGGGTGACGTTCTGTAGGTGAGGAGTCTGCGTGCTTTTCGGGTTACTATGACATGATTGTGCTGCATGATATGGAAAAGTGTTTCCCTGGTCAATGCTTCTTCATGTGTATTCGATCCCGACCTTTCATGCGAGCAGACAGGGATGTTGACACTGATACCCTTACATCATGACCTGACCTCGACTCACGAATCTTTTCTCTGGGGCAGGCGCCCACTGCGACACATTCAGGCTCATACAACAGTCCTCAGTGTGAAGAAAAATGCTGCTCATTTCGCATTCACACAAAGCAATACTGATCAGTGGAGTGGTGTGGATATCTGCATCGGAGCTTCGACATATGCACATGTTCTCGGGATTCATTTTCTGAACAAAATTTCCCCTCCCCTCTCGTTCCCGAGAAGCTCTTATTCCCGTGGTGACTGCTCCAGCATATCATATGTCATCAACGGTGTAGCTTATCGAAAGCTGCTAGTGCCACGGGGGCGACAAAAACATTACTCGATTAAGCTAGCACAGCCCATCCAATCACTTCACTGCAACAATTGGCGATAGCGGCCCCGTTTGATGATTCGCCAATGTGAGAGGATACCGTCGATGACCGCTTGCTGCCTCTGAACTGTGCCCCTGGGACATTCCTGCCGTCCTTATCGGTAAAATAGCTTTTGGCTTGTGATTACAGGCCAGTGACACGATGTGTTTGCATTGACAACTCCCCTAACTTTCAACATCCCTTCCTTTTTTTATCACTAGTGCTGTCCCTGCATGGCCCTGAACTGATGCAAAGGGCTTCCACACCATGTATCCTTTCCCCCTCCCTTCCCACCCCTTCTAGAATTCGAATATTTCGTTCCTGCTGCACAGCATGCAACAGATCGTTTTTCTTTCCTTTCGGGTCTCCTTCACGGAGATTCGATCTTTTTTTCTTTTTTTCTTTCCTTCTTTCGCTTTTGAAGAGTTTTGATTTTGGTCCCTGCCATGCCATGCCACCAGCATGAGAACCACCGCTATCAACCTCAACGTGTTCGGGATTCACCATTTTATATTACCTTGCTTGCAAGGTCTCTTGCATGTCCACAATTCGTGGGAATTCTGCAAATGTATTGACCGCTTTTCTGCACGTGTCCTTTCCTCCAATGGATCTTCCTGGCTCATTTGTCCCACAAACTCTGTAGCGCAAATTTAGGCCCCAAAGGTGCTGTGCACAAGATCCTCTGTAACCTAGGGTCACCATGACAATATGACATATAATTCGGACCACTTTCACTATAGTACCGCTCAGGCAGTAAGGCAAGCCACCTGGCCCCTCTGCAAACAATCGATTGTTATCTTGAGTGCTTGTAGCTAAAACTGTTACAACTATGTTAACTCAGACTTCAGACACCCAGTCGGCTCCTGTAAGTACAAGTTTGGCTCACTGCACATTCGTCTTCACTCATTATTCCAATCTCAGTTCGAAACTCACGTGCATCTCTCCAGATGCGATTGTACACTCTAGAAACCTTTCCTATGTGCAATCCACACATGTGCGACTCTCAGACGCACACCTGTGCTGATTAAGCTGTTCTCACTCGAAATTCACATGCCCGCACGCACCTAGAAATGCGCGCTTGTACCCACTCCGCTTTCTTCTCTGTGTTCACAGCTCCCCAGGCTCAGACCCACGACTTTTGGGCCTTCCACACACATCTTCCACGTCCCCCACCTGCTTTTTTTGGCAACACACATGATATTTGCGCCTGCGCACACTGAGAAACTCGTGCCAGCACATCCTAGTCCAGCCACATGCAATATTCACGCGCTGATGGCACTCTACCTGTGTATTTGCCCTCCAACACTCTCTCTTGCACACAGCTGTGGAAACTCACCATGTACTGGCTTGATGGTAGGGATATGATTCTGCCTTGGGGCGGTGAGGAATACTGGGAGACACCTGAACACGATGAGGTGATAGAGAAGGCTCACAATGCGATAGGAGTCCTTGCTGACAATCTCAAGGCTTCTGTTGTTTTGGGTGATTGCACACAGTGGTGGATTTCTGCATGTGAATATATCAATGCTGTCATTGGGATCGTGCATCGCGAGGCTTTGTGGAGTTATAGGGACGAGGGCGTCAGGTATAACACATGTAAGGATGTGTTTGAGTGGCTGGACACCATTTACGCTGAGTGGACTTCTATTCCTATGGTCCGCTTGTATGAGCTTGCATGCGAGTGCTATCTGAAGTCCCTTCCAACAGATCTCATTGTCCCTCTAGCCTTTGCCACATTTCACCCATCCCTTTCCCCTCTTCCCCTTGATCTTGTGGCCGACTCTGCACAAGCCAACGACGAGCCAGAATCGGATAAGAAAAACAAAGGTGGGAAAAGTACTTAGTGTGCTCTTGCCACCACAGGCGGCATCCACCAATCATACACCAGTGTAAAGTGGGCATGAGACAACATGACACCAGTTGGTTTGATGGGGTATAGGAAGTGCAAAGTGCATTCGTTTAATCGGATAAAGCTAGGGGAATGAAGAGCATTGGCAAAGCTAACTGGTGGTGGGTAATGGTGAATGTAGCGTGCTCATGGCAGACAAAAAGAAAAGGGAAAAGAATACCCGTGTGCAGAAAGATATTACCAGTTTGAGGGAAAGATCGATGATGTTGGCAGAAAACATTCCTGTTCCGCTAACTTCACATGCAAAAGCCTTATCATAAGCAAGGTCAGGGCCAAGGGGGTGTCGGCATTTCCCGGTTGAAAGGTATGCCGGGGGGGGGGGGTTCATGATGGCGTGAAGATGCAACTTCATGTACTTACACAACTGCAGTATAACGTGTAAAAATGCCATTCTACTAGTTAATTCAGGCAAGAAGGTCACAGCAAACGTGGAATTACACTTCGATTACACTACTTTTGGGCACGACGCCGCTTCTTGGGCTGGTGGTCAGGACATTTCCAGTTTTCCTCTGCCTGACGCAGGTCAACACACTCTAAATGAAACTATCAAGTATTCCAAGTAAGAGAGTAATCTTGTGTATCATGTAAATAATAACGTACCCAGCCATACTCGCACCCAATATGAGCACACTTAACCGTTTGCCCTGCTGCTATCTCATTCTCGGATGGCGATTCACCACAGCAGCATCCACCAAAGATATCCTCTTCTCCAACAACTCGTTGCTGGCAGCCAGATCTAGTCCTTTGCTTCGTACCAAAATGGGCTTTGAGATAAGTTAGTATGCAATGTTGAAGGAAAGAGTTGAAAGGACTCATGCCCGAAATCGTAGTTTGCAGGGGACGCTGGACAGGCGCTGGGTACATCCTCTGGATCAGAGATTGGCTGATCACCCGATTCCCTATCCTCCAAGTCAGGGCTCCCTACGTTGGCCTGGAGGTCCACAGGTGCGTGGTCCATATCTTCGAGTGTCATGGCTCTGTGAAGCCTGATAAGCGCTATCATAGTTTCGAGAGTTAACGGGATCGGTTACTCACTCAAGGACTATCCGAGAGCTATGAGCCTCTGATATGGCGAGTGTGGTGGGCTGGCTGCTTGAGCCGATCGTCCATCTACTTGATGACCTCTGTAGGGATGGGGATATCTTCTCCCATCTCGCTCTCATTCTTGACATTTCCTCTGTGGAAATTGCATAGTCCAGTGAGTAGCGGGCTGAGTTAGAAGGATGGGATAACATCAAGTGCTCATCCATATTGTATTTCCACACAACCGCCTTGCATAATGGACATTCCACTGGCACATTTGAGCATGGCGAGTGCGAAGTAGATTTGGATGCGGGTGCATATCTGAACGACGAGGTTGGTAAGTGGTTACACTGAGATGCATGTAGATCAATTCAATAAGGTTGGCGAGCCTTGATTATGAGTTTAAAGGTACATTGGCCAGAGGGACGAAGACAAAATCCACATGGTTGATCTGAGCGTGCCAATCGGCCATCATAAAGAATGTGTGCGCCCATGTGCGCCAATAGGCCAGATGACTTATTGAGGTCCAAGGAGACGTTGCATAGAGGACAGAGGTTGCCATGGACGTCAGATATTGGTCGATCATTGCCTGGGAATTCCCCAGCAAAACAGGCACTGTCGTCTTCAGCTGATATTAGCATCCGCAACCCCTGACTGAATCGTCTCAGGCTTACCAACAGGATTCCTGTAAAGAAATGTAGGAGATACCTTTGCCTTTGGTAGGTCAGACATTCCTTGGAGTCCACAGATGCTCAACAGTGATGCCGCTAGCCCCTGAAGTTCTGTTTTTGTGAAGATAAATGTTGCACGACCAGCCACATCATCTTGCTGGATAGTCGGATTAATGGGATGAAGGTATGCTCCCTTCATCTTACTGCTCTCCATTTCCAGTTTCCAGTCTTTCCATGGCCAGTCCTCGTTGCCCTCATAGGTCGTCTTGCTTTTCAGTGTGAGAATGTGGAAACTGACCTCAACAACGCGTTCAGAGAGCATTGTCAAAGGTATGGCTTGAGTTCCTTGCCCATCGATTTTCAATGCAGATATCTGAACCACAGCCAGGAATGGGGTGTTTTCAACAATGATGAGGGTCACTGCCGGATCCCCAATGCAAAGTGTGTCACCGAAGCTGCTGTCATCAGCATCAGCGTCGCTTGTTGCGCTGGTAGGTGTAACTGAAAATCGGGTGAGCCCAGCAATTCGCTTCTGCCAATCTAGGGATCCTTTTTGATGGACAATACTCTGTAACAGGGCTTTCAATGCCTGTGCTTTATGGATTGTCTTCTCTTCTCCAGTTTTTTCGTCACAGATTGAGAGGTAGGATGAAATACGTGTATGGTCATCGGTAATGTCCCCCAGAATGTCCTCCAAGTCAAGCCCAGCATCGGGTCCGTCTCCTATAGGATTGGCTGTGTCTTCCAGCCCCCTGTTCACACCAGTCACAACGTCCAGAGCGCCTGTGCTTGACCCTGAAGACGAGATGACCGTAGCATCTCCGACATCATCCTCATCCTCCCTTTCAAGATCATCATTGCTTGCAGCAGATGGATTTATATCGAGTTTCACGATTAGGTGTCCAAATGGTGAGAGCATATCAATCCCTCCGTGAGTAGCAATGTTGTTGATTTGTCCAGCAATTTTACTGTCAACAGTCATAGCAAGTGAACGCCCATTCATCCAACATGTCAGGGGGAGTACATATTTGATGCTCACGTCCCCCTTCCAGAGTGCTGGTGTGATATGGTCAATACGCTGCGATTCCTTTTCCAGTTCTTGAAGGGATGGTAGCCTCAGACGCTGTGGACTCCGGTCCCATTCCGGATGGTGAGCAAGTATGTTTTGGATTTCAGTTACATGCAACAATCGGGTTGATAGCTGAAGTGTATCAGCATTTGCATCATTCCCAATCATTGTGCGTAAAATACCAAATGCGATCTCGAGGCGATCTGTTCCAAGGAGAATGATATAGAATTTCCCATCTTGATTGTAAGTTTTTTCTTTCGCTATGCAAAAGAAAACATTCTTGACGGCAATCTGGATGTCAACATAGAGTTGTGTTGGCATAAATCGTCCCTTATTTGGATTTGCCCTGAAGAGGACCAGGAGCAAATGTGCGGCAGCACTGAGATGTTCAAGTTGCTGCCAAAGACTAAGTGTTATGTCGATATAGGGTCGCACAAACAAGAAACAAACGTGACCAAAAAGGTAGAGAGCACAACACTGGGCTGTCCTGATTGGATCCTTGTCATCGGTAATTAAGGGAAGCTCCCAGATGGCCTTCAGTAACTCAATAGCCTTCGGTACATCTTGTTTATCAGCTGGGTTCAGCAAAGCCCGGATTGTTGTGAATGACAACCCATTTTGACGAAGGTGTTTCTCGAGGATTTGCGGAGTGATGATTGTGTCAAAAACATTGAAACCCACTGGGTGCAGGGTGAGTGTGCGTAATCTCTTGAAGAGATGCTTATAGTCCTTATCACAGGTTATGTCATGTTTACCAACAAGATGGTTGAATAATGGAAGGGGGGAAAGTAAGGGATAGATGGGGGATGTATCGGAGAGGGGTTCCTTCAGTGTGATCTGGGCAAGTGCGGCCCCTCGACACGATTCACCATCAGATGCAAGACTGTACAGTGGACCCTTCAAGTCGTTCCTGCATGCCTCGATAACAACTTCAATTAATTTGGCATGGCTGCTAGCGTTCTTGCGCTTGCATGTGGGCGAAATTAGAATCGGACGGGAACCATATATCCTTGCAGATGATGACAAAGAGCCCACGGCTCCAATGGTAGCCTATAATGAAATAAATATGAGATCATTTGACTATCTTTGTTACTCACCTCCACTGCCAGGTGTACCGCTCCATCCCGGACCCCTTCAAATAGGTGATCGGCTTCATCAGCACTCACATACTCAAGTGCAAACCCACTACTATGCTCACGGCATACCCCAACAATGTTATTGGTGGATGGATCATACCGCGAAACTTCTTCAATCTTGATCTCATCAAACATGAGAATGTAAGCCCCAAGAATGTCATTATGCTGCTTGATGTGATCCCCACTCCCAAAGGTCCTGGCAACCTGTGAGACCGAGAGGTTATGATGAAGTTCATGGGCAGTTGGGAGTCCGGTTGAGATGCGGAGTGGCTCTGTTGGTCGATTGTGCTGAAGTGTGGTGACAGCAGGGGTGCCAAGGGCATTGTGTGCAATGCTCGCCAATCGGGTGCCTCCCAGCCGAAGAAACAGTAAGCCCAGTTCCATTTCTTGCTCAGTGAAGGACCTAGCTGCGTACACCTTCTTTGCCGCTTTCATAAAGAGCTCCATGATTCTGTGCACACCCATCCTCCTCTTCAATGCTACTCGCATCACAGCATCGGCCTGCTTGACATCCCCAGATGACACAATCATGAGCAAGCGTTTATGCTCATCAATTGCCCGTGTCTTTCGTCCTAACTGCACATTGGCATTGAATGCCAGAAGCTGATGCATTGCCAATTGCTTCTGTGCCTTCACCAAGGCCTGACGGAGGGTACCCCATGACCAAAGATGATGGTTTGCAGTTTGTGGTGTCCCATTTTCAATATGCTTTCTAATTCCCTTTACTAGCTTGGAATCTGCTAACATGCGGCATTCATGGCAAGTTGAATGATTGCCAGGTGCGACCCTGTGGCACTTCCGAGAGCGAAGGTATAAAGTGTCATTCTGAATCTCGAGATCCCAGTGGACACGATGAGCAGCATGCAGGCCAAAGGGATAGACATAGTAAGGTGACTGGTTTGTGGGAATATCTAACTTCTGTGCCATGCAAAGCCTTTCAGCACTGCTGTCCATAACACGCAAGTTTGGTATGATCTTGATGTTGTCTTCATCGTCACTAACCAAGATGGGACTTTCGTTTTGGGGTGAGGATGGTGCCATATCCAGAGGAATTCTGCTCAGCATGCATTTGAGAATGGGATACAGTGAGTTAAAACAAAATGCCTACAATTGTAGCATTGCTTCTGATAACTTCTCAAGTTTGGTGTCAAATAAGGTGGGATTCAAGCCCCGCTTGCAGACAAACCATTCTAAAAAGCCAACTAGCCCTTCAACTCCGTGAGCTCCCCGTCGTACTTTACTGATGATCATCTGAACTGGGTCATCCCATCCAAAATGGTATGTAGCACCGGATTATTGTGTTCCCAATCCTCTAATGTATCCTCACTGCAGTTTGCTCCTGCCCAGGAGGATGGGTCTGGTGCCCCTAACGCCCAGATTGCATCACCTTCACAAGCAGCTGGAACAGAGGGAGGAAGGAGAGTGGCAAGAGTGCGGGCCCTCTCTAGTGGGCTGAGTTTTTCTGTGTCATTGAGTGTGGGAAGTGTCATCTTCTTGTCAGGGGACTGAGGAGAAATAGGGATAGGTGGCTTGGGTATGTTGGAGTGGGTTGACAGTTCAAGGGATGGTGTTGGCTCACAGCGGAGTGGCAACGGCATGTCCAGTGGTGCAGTGGCTTTTGTGAACCATACACTGAAGTTTTTTGCCTGGGCTGCGACTCTTTCCTGCTCTCCAGCTTTTTTCTGTCTTTGTAAACATTCTGCACTGTTCATATGGAATTTAAGATTTGCATCCCCTCCCATGGCTACATGAACTTGTTTCTTGCATAATGAGCATTCTTGAAAGCCGGGATCTAGCACTGCAAGCATTAGAGAGGTGTTTTGGAGGTGTTGGCTCAATGTTTTGTCAATGTTCGATGGTACAGAGAAGGCGTCGGTGATATCCCTTGCCTTTTTTGGACATTACAGTGATTGGCCTTCAATATTTGGAAGGTCGCGTGTGTGTGTGTGTGTGTGGGGGGGTAGCAGCCCGAAATTTGGGAAGAAACATAACTGGCATACCTTTCATCTACACATTTCTGACACCCTGTTACAGGAATGGGTTCCGGGGAACCCAACCTGAGCCGTTCGGCTCACTAATGGAGGTGGCTGCGTAGCCATTGGAGGGAGAGCGGAATAGGATGAGTGTACGGAAGTACAACATGTGTGTCGGCCAACGGTAACTTGGCGCTCCTGGGAGCGTACCGGTAGCGAGTATGATGTGGGCTCCTTGAGGGAGCCACCTGGCTGTCTGCTAACGGGGACTTGGTGCTCCTGGGAGCGTGCCGGTAGCGGGTGTGCTGGGAGTGTTTGGCTAGCGGTGACTTGGCGCTCAATGGAGCGTACCGGTAGTGAGGGATACTGGGACTCCCAAAGGGAGTCACCCAGTTGGTGGCTATCGGTGACTTGGCACTCATGGGAGCGTACCGGTAGCGGGAGTTGTTGGGGAAAGCGGGCTGGTGGACCAGTGCACGGTAGTGGGTGACCGTGGGAAGTGGGTCCCACGGGTGCGTGGCCAGGCATCCTGGAGCTGCCTGGACCGTATCCTTCTCCTGAGGAGGTGGGATAGGTTACAGTTCCTGATAGGGAACTTCTGGTTGGATGGGGGTAACCACTCAACCACCCGGTGGACTGGTGGGAGTGGGCAGCAGGAGGTTGGGCGTGGGAATGCCCACCTTGTTGCGGCTTTGTCATGGAGAGGAGGAATAGGGAGGTGGACATGGTTCCAGGGTTACAGGTTGAGTTTACAGTGGTGACACAATGGTGAGGATGTTACAATTGCGGTACAAGGTTTGTGGGTTATGTATTTGATAATGAACAACATCCTCGGCATTTGCCTTTACATGTCATATGACTGGTTTCTATCTAATATCAAAGTCTCAATGGTCAAGGGAAGTCCCTTGAAACTTAACAATTCCCCCAGCCAGCACCAAAACCCAGTGGGAAAGCTTGGCATGGAGTTTGACAGAGAAATATAATGGAGGGCAGAGACAACCTACCTACTTGCAGTCACGGACCATAAGAATCTAGTCCATCTCTATAACACACCCCCTTGGTCAGGGCTGCACAGCAGCCATTTCTAGTAGATAAATGCTTTTGGAACTGCCAGCAAAGCAATGCATGATGTTGATGAATCATTTCTCAGCATCAACCCTTCCTATCGATCCTGCCCGTGGGGTGTTCATGTCCATTTTTGGGTTTACACTTGTTTCATCCATCAATCAATTTTACCCTCACTGCCGTATTGCTACCGCCTATACCACAACACAACGATAACAACAACAACAACAAACGCTAAGTACCCCCCGTTCCCTCTTTCATCCTTTGCTGCCGGAGTTGGGTCGGCATGATGTATCACCAAAGAAATAAGGTGATGGTGGCAAAGGAGGTGGACCGGCGCTGTCATCCCATGGGTGCACACGTACACACGGTGAAGCTTGTCTGCATGGCACGGGAGATGGTACCCGCCTGATACGGTTGTGTTCAGTGGTACCCGTACCGTAACCAAGATATATTGTCAACAGCATCAGATAAGCCGATCATACGTGAGTTTCTGATACTCGTTCATGCATATGATCGTGTACATGATACATATTTTGAAATTGTACATGATTTTCTCTTCAGGGCTAGAAGCAGGCCAATCATGACCAAGAGATATGTTGAAGCCAGCACTCTGAGAATACCAACATGGGAGTGTCGTGTGAACAGTTGCTCTTACGCTGCGCACACAAGCCTTCTGTGGTATATGCACTTTTGATGAGGTCGTAATTAAGTATGCGTACAGTGTGCCTAAGGGTTGTACAATATGCAATATTTTCAGTGATGGTGATATACCCACAGACCTAACGTGTGATATACGTTTTGGATGCTAGTTGGGGTTGAAAAGGGGGGGGCACTGATATGGATCCAAGTCCACATCACCTCTGGACCTCCACCACCATACCTCCACCTCCTCAGACCCCTTGTTCAAAGGAGATGGGCCTGCTCATTGTTGATAACTCTCAACTTGCCTATCCACTGTCAGAGACCAGATTCGAGACGAGGGAGAGTCTCCGTGACGGAGGGCTTTGGCCTCAGCGACTTCTGCCAAGAGCGCTGTGCCTAGTGACATGTCCGTGCCCTAACTTACTGACTGGCAATCAGAACCGAAGGGGGGGGGTAACTCTAGTTGATTTTATTACTGGGGTGTAACCTATGTACAAGTGGGATATATATATGGTTACAGCGAAGACGGGTCCGCAATTGGCGGAGCCAAACGGAGTGGAGCTAACGGGGTTTAAACATTAGCCGACTGAATATTACCGACGAGTTGGGTCACGGGGTTAGCGGAAAGGCAGGCGATAACCCAGAAACGGAAAGGAGGGATAGGCCCGAAGGTGGGCTCTGCAGGGCAGGCAAGTGTATTGTCCAGCGGAGGCAGGAGTGCACTAGCGGACGTCGGAGCTGTCCGGAAGTCTTCGGGGCTCCGTACTTAGGGAGGCGTAGGTAATAAATTGAAATGAGGGGGTGGTGACCATCGAGGGGTACCGAGAGGATTGCGGAATATGGGAGCTCTGAGGTTAGTGAGGGAGGAGCGGAGTTAGACCAGAGGGATCGGAGGAACCGGAAATCGATGGCCAGGGATGGATATGACAAAGACCACATGAGACTCTACTCCATGCTGAACCATCCAAGTATGGGGTTGCCATTCTGGGAAATGCTCCATGGGTGAAGAAGGAAGGTAGAGCATCACCAACGGGTAGAAAAATGGCTGGGTTGTATGTGTGGTTATGGAGATCTGGAGAGGGGGTGAAATTGGCAGTGTGGTTGGGCATGGGAATTTGGCTTGGGGCTGTCGGGAATGATGGGAAAAATATAGAAAAATAGGGAATGGTTGTATGGGGTGTTGGATAGTGTGGGGATGAGCAATGGAAGCGTCAGAGGGTATGTGGTGTATGTTGGTGGCCAAATTCCACAGAATCCGACTTTTTGTGGTGCACGGAGTTGTCCCCACAACAACATGCACCCCTGACATGGGGTGGGGGTGCAACTAGGTTTAACCCTTCTTCTGCTGTCAGGGCCCAGCCCTTGTTCTGTGATGGACCCGGGGGATCCTTCTAGTTGCTGGGGTATCTGTCCCAGTCCAAGGTCCTCAAACTCACTGAGGGGCTAGCCCCAGCCTTCACAGGAAATGAGTTGAGAAGAAGGGTAACTGTCAGGGTCGCGTCCGCGGTCGAGGCGGTCCGGGCGTAGCGTCCGGTGCTGAGGACCTCACGGGGGGTGGATCGGGCGTGCGTACTGGCAGCCCCGATGTGGGACGGTGATCCCTGGCCACTTAGACTGAAGTGGGAATGTTGAGAAGAAGGTTACTTCTTCGGTTCCCACCCCAGGTGTGTTTATATACATGCGGCTTGGGTCACATGAGGTCCGCCACGTCACCCCGCATACAGCCGCAGTCACCCGGGTGTCCCCATGGGGGATCCCGAGGGTGTATGCTGCACGCGCACGCACTAGGTTGCACCCTAGAGCCGTCCGGGGTCGTCCGGGGCTAGGCATGTCGTGTGTGCGTCGCAGGCGGGTCAGTAATACATGGATATAAGGGAAAGGTCGTCCGTGTGAAGTAGAAATAGAAATAGAAATAGAAATGGAAATAGGAGTGGAAGTGGGAGAGGGATAGAGGGGGAAGGGGTGTGAAGGAGGGGTGCAGGGTGGGAGAAGGGGAACCGGGTGAGGTGGGCCCGGGTGGAGGCGGGTCAGGCGGGTGTGCCCTGACAGTAACCTTCTCAACTGTCAGGGCACACCTGCCTGGGTTTACCTCACCTGGTACCCCCCTTCCTTCCCCCTTCTTTCATTCCATGTTCTTCTTTCCTGTTCTTCCTCCTTTCTACCTTCTCTTCTATTTCTGTTTCTATTTCTATTCCTATTTCTATCTTACATGGACAACCTTCTTTTATATCTATGTACTATCAACCCACCCATGATGCACACATGACATGCCCAGCCCCAGATGCCCCAGACGGCTCCAGGGTGCAACCTAGTATGCACGTGTGCAGCATATGCCCTGGGGACACCCAGGTGACTGTGGCTGTATGTGGGGTGACATGGCAGACCTCATGTGACCCAAGCTGCATGTATATAAACACACCTGGGGTGGGAACTGTGTTGTAATATGGGATGGAGTAACCTCCCTGGCATAATGGGCAAGTAGTGTATGTGTCAAGAAGACATTCCTTGGATAGGTCTGATCGCTATCCAGGTGACGCTGTTGGGTGGAGCTCAGTGTTCCAGGTCATCCAACAGTGGGTCGGAGACAGACTGGAGGTGGGGCAGAGCTCCGAGGGTGACAGGGTGTTGAAGGGACTTGGCTTCAGTGACTCGGAATGGAGTGCTGCGCCCGGTACATTCTCGTTGTCCCCAATTTGTCAGGGGAGCTGGCGATGGAGGAACTGAGGCTGCCAGCAGAAGGGGGCTGGAAGCCCCCCCCCCTCACTACTTAACAATGGAGGCGTTAGCGAGGGTCAATCGTTTGGGTTTTATACCAAGGCATCTCTAGACATGCCTGTTACTCAGTTATTAGTTCTAGGGTAGAGCAGCAGATGAGTGGGACGTGATAGACGTCCTGGAGGAGGGTTTTGTCAGAACTGTGCGAAACTTCGCCGATGGTAGCCGTAGGCAACCGAGCGTTGCCCGCTAGTGGAACAGGCATCCTACACACGACTGAGCTTTAGCGAGGGATAAACCTGTCATATCCATCCCCGGCCATCGACTTCCGATCCCTCCGTTCCAACTCCGCTCCTCCCTCACTAACCTCGGAGCCCCCGTATTCCGCAATCCTCTCGGCGCCCCTCGATGGTCACCACCCCCTCATTTCAATTTATTACCTACGCCTCCCTAAGTACGGAGCCCCGAAGACTTCCGGACAGCTCCGACGTCCGCTAGCGCACCCCCGCCTCCGCTGGGCAATACACTCGCCTGCCCTGCAGAGCCCACCTTCGGGCCTATCCCTCCTTTCCGTTTCTGGGTTATCGCCTGCCTTTCCGCTAACCCCGTGAACCGACTCGTCGGTAATATTCAGTCGGCTAATGGTTAAACCCCATTAGCTCTGCTCCGTTCGGCTCCGCCAATTGCGGAACCGTCTCCGCTGTAACCATATATATATCCCACTTGTACATAGGTTACGCCCCAGTAGAAAAATCAACTAGAGTTACCCCCCTAGGTTCTAATTGCCAGTCAGTAAGTTAGGGCACGGACGTGTCACTAGGCACAGCGCTCTTGGCAGAAGTCGCTGAGGCCGAAGCCCTCCGTTACGGAGACATTCTTTCGTCTCGAGTCTGGTCTTTGACAAAACCCCACCAATCTCAAGGCCGAGGCTACTTAGGCGAGTGAGCCGGGATTTCGGCTTCAACGACTCGAGGAGGAGCGTTGCGCCTCGTTCTCGACGCGGTCCCGATACTTCAGAAGGTCGGAGGTCTCATGGGGGACAGAGGTAAGCTTAGGGGGTGAATTCTAGTTGATTTCGAACTACAGTACAAGCATTAGTTACAAGCTGTATATAAGCGCTAGGGAACTGAATAGGGAATAAGTCGCCAGATCTCGCGGAGATTGCGGGCGGAGAAAAGAAGGAGGAAAACAAACAAGAGCATGTGTTCAAGACAGCAAAGGTCAAGCGTGACCTTCGCCGCGAGGTAACAAGGTGCGGAGAAACATGGGACAACAGGTCGCGGCGCTCTGCGCCGCTAGGTCGCTCAATGACAATCAAGAGAGGGGTTGTGGAGAGGTGGCGGGAAGTGGTTAGACGGCGACAGGCGGCGAGCGGAGTGTGCGGGGAGTGTTCGGGCATGGGAGAGGGTCAGGGAGGAGGTCGTCTGGCCCTGGGGAACGCCGGGTCGTGACAGTATCCCCCTCTTAGGACTGAACCCTTGAAGTCCCAAGGAACTGGCGTGGGAACCGGTTTGGCTGAGCCCGAAATTTTGGTTCCGCCGGCACGGTGATCGAATTTACCACCACAACAACCTGATCTTCCAACCTCATGGCTCCTAAGAAAAATCCAGCAGATATAAGGACGTGGACCAAGGAGGACATCGTCAATCAGTCCGATGACGATGTAGAGCTGATGGAACAGAAACAGGCGGAGAGGTTGCGGCATTGCAGGGCTGAGATTGTGCATCGTGAGGCCCAACAACAAGAAGAGGCGGCCAGGGCTCGAGCTGAGGCTGCACGTCTCGCCGCTGAGGAGGAGAGGCGATCGAAGGCGTCAGATGTGGTCACAGGCAAGGTGAGTACCCCGATCAGTGTGATCTTTGCCAGGGACCCTTACTGATCGCCCTGATCAAAGCATCCTGCTGCTACATCAGTGGCAGGGGAAGGACTGCCCCCCTGCGAACGTTGCGTGAAGAGAGGCGTGGAGTGTGTCAAAGGCAACAGCGATCGTGGCATCTGCGCCGTGTGTCAGAAGTCCAGGCAGAAGTGTGTACGCGGAGCGGGGACGCCTCAATCTATGAAGCGACCTCGTATCAAAGCGCCGAAAGGAGAGGGGTCAACGATGGATGTGGACGATGTGGAGACGGAGGAAGATGAGGTGGTCAACGAGAAGGACAGGATCTATGATGTGCTTCGCGACATCCATCAAGCGATCTCTGGTCTAACTGCTGTGGCAGGACGATTGTTGGAACATGTTTGTGACACTGAAGAGAGGCGGTTGATGGAGGCGAGGGCGAGGCGCGAGGCGAGGGAAGCGGGGGAGAGGGAGGCGAGCGTGACGGGGTCTAGGGTCGATCGTCCCGTGACGTCTACTTCCGACTCCTACTCCACTTTGTTCTTACATGATCCTTAAGCGCAATCCATCCGTTCCATCCCGTGCCTTAGGCGCGATTTGGTCCCGGCTTATCCGGGTATCGTGAGTGAAAGTCCGCAACGAGGTCTGAAGCGTGACCAAGTTCGGTCGCGGGGAGCCACTCAGTCTCTTCTGTAGTCCCTTCGTAACCGTCCCAACGAACGAGGTACAACAGCTTGCAGCTTCGCCGGTGATCGATTTTAGAGTCGAGGATCTCGGTGATCTCATATTCGAGTTCGCCGTCGATTTCGATTGGCAGTGGTGGCGGCTGCGTGCGGTTCGGGATGGGGTTGGGGACAGCGGGCTCAAGTTGGGAGACATGAAAGACTGGGTGCACAGCCTTCATGGTGTTGGGGAGGCGGAGAGTACGAGAATGAGAACCTGGCTGCGCGATGATCTCGAATGGCCCAAGGTTCTTATCGGCGAGCTTCGCCGAAGGCCTAGTGGTGCGGAAGTACTTGGCCTTCACGAATGCGGAGCTGCCAATGTCGAACGGGGGAGCAGGTAGCCGTCGAGCATCCGCAGGGCCCTGGTAACGTTGCTGTGCATGGTTCATTTCCTCACGTAGGAATTGGTGGAGAGAGTCGAGATCGACCGAGTACTCCTGGGCTCGTGCCGAAGTCAGATCTCGCTCAGGGTGTACGGCAAGGTTCGGGTGGTAACCTTTGTTCGCGAAGAACGGTGAAACACCGGTTGTAGCATTCGGCACGTTATTATAGGCGAACTCCGCCAGGGGCAGGAGCTCAGACCAATTGTCCTGCTGGTAGTTACAATAGACACGCAGATACTGCTCCAGTGTTTGGTTCATTCGTTCGGTCTGACCGTCGCCTTCGGGATGGTGACCCGAGGTGAAGTGTAGGCGAATATCCAGAGCCTTGCCAAGGGAGCGGAAGAAGTGGGAAACGAATTCTGAACCTCTATCAGAGGTTATGTGGGATGGAACGCCATGCTTGGAGAAGACATGGAGGAGGAACAACTTCGCTAACTCCGGGGCTGTTATGGTATCGGTCGTTGGCACGAAGACGCACTGCTTTGATAGCCAGTCGACGATAACCAAGATAGCCGTGAAGCTGGAGGAGTCGGGGAGTTGCTCAATGAAATCCATTGATATGGAGTGCCACGGACATTCGGGAATAGGTAGCTGTTTGAGCAAGCCATATGGCTTGTGTCGTGGGGTCTTAGCGCGGGCGCAAGCCGTACAGGAGGACACATAGTCCTTGACGAATGTGCGGACGCCCAGCCAGGTGTACTCTCGGCGTAACAGGTCCAAGGTTCGGTTCTGCCCGAAGTGGCCAGAGAGCGGGTGGTCATGCTTGTACCTCAGGATGCGAAGCCGGAGGTCGTTGGCATCAGGGACGTAGATTCGGTTGTCTAGCCGTAATAGGCCATCTGCGTCTCGAGACCAGTGGGAGTCCTCTGGGATCGGGCCGGCGAGGTAGTCGGCGATGATGGGATCAGCAGGGAGGGCGGCTAGGATGTCTTTGTGGATGGCGTCGACATCGACGAGGGAGCTCACTTGTAGCACGGGTTCGGCGAGGTATGTAGCTCTTAGGGAGGACGCGAGCTGCTCCTGCGTGAACACCGGTCGGAAGTTCTGAGGGTTTACACGAGCATAGTCCCTATCCCCCTCTTTGGGGTAGACGTCCCAGCGTCTAGTCAACGCATCTGGTTTCGCACCGAGTCTTCCCCGACGGAAACGGACAACCAAGTTAAATTGAGAGAGAAACTCAGACCAACGAGCCTGGCGACGCGTTAGGAGCTTCATGGTGCAGAAGTATTCCAAATTCTTGTGGTCAGTAACCACATCGACGGGGGTACCGGAGCCTTCCAAATAGTGCCACCACCCTCGGAATGCTTCATAGATTGCTAGAAGCTCCTTGTCGTGGGTGTCATAGTTGAGCTCCGGCGCTGTCAACGTCCTCGAACGAAAAGCGACAGGGCGTATCTCGTCATCTGCACAGCGGATAGAGATAATGCCTGAAATCGCGTAATCGGAGGCGTCGGTTTCGACTATGATCAGCGAGTCAGGAACCCAATGGGTCAAAATGGGGGCGGAAGTGAAGGCGTCCTTAAGTCGTTGGAAAGCCGAACGACAATCGTCGGTGAATACCCAAGGGGCCCCCTTTCGGGTGAGCCGGGTCAGTGGTACCACAATATCGGAATACTTGTGGATGAATCGCTGATAGAAATTGGCGAATCCCAAGAAAGACTGAATGTCTTTTACCTTACGGGGCTTGGGCCAATCTTGGATGGCCTTCACCTTCTCTGAGGACATGGCAAGTCCGCTAGGAGAAAGTACGTACCCAAGGTACTCCGTAGTCTCGGTATGGAACTCACATTTCTTCGGGTTGGCGAACAGCCCGTGCTGTTGAAGCCTTCGGAGGACTTCCCGGACGTGCTCCTCATGGGAGGCTTCGTCCTCAGAGTACACTAGGATATCATCCAGGTATACGACAACACAGACGTCTAAGAGGTCGGCGAAGGTAGAGTTGACAAACTGCTGGAACGCCACAGGTGCATTGGTGAGCCTGAATGGCATGACTAGCCATTCATAGGAACCATAGCGGGTTCGGAACGAGGTCTTCCACTCGTCGCCTGTGGTGATGCGCACAAGGTGGTAGGTGTGCCACAGGTCGAGTTTTGTATAGACCTTCGCTCGGCTTGGGGCATCTAGCAGGTCTGCTATGCGAGGCAGCGGGTATCTATCTTTCTTTGTAATCCGATTGAGGCCCCTGAAATCCACGCAAAGACAGAGCGATCCATCTTTCTTGCGGACGAAGAGCACTGGCGCGGCGTGAGCCGATGAAGACGGCCTAATGAAGCCGGTTGCCAGGTGCTCGTCTAGGAATGCTCGAAGAGCCTCAAGTTCGGTCGGGGACAGGGAATACAGGGTTCCCAACGGGGGGTGCGCACCTTCCTCTAGCTCGATCTTCAGGTCGAACTCACAATGTGGCGCCAGAGTGTTAGCCTTGCTTTTGCTAAACACATTGGCGAATTCATGATAGTGTCAGGGACGCGTCCGGGGTCGAGAGGGCCCGGGGTAATGCCTGGCACTGAGGCCGTCGCGGGGTGTGGAGCGGGCGTGCGTACTGGTGGGCCCGGTCCGGGACAGTGGTCCCTGGCCACTCAGACTGAAGTGGAGAATGTGTTATTATTATTAAAGAGGAAAACTATATGTCAGGGACTCGTCCGGGGTCGAGGGGGTCCGGGTATAGCGTCCGGGACCGAGAGCCTGGTGGGGGGCGGATTGGGCGTGCGTACTGACAGGCCCGATGTGGGACAGCGGTCCCTGGCCACTTAGACTGAAGTGGAAAGTTGTTATTATTATTAAAGGAGAAATATTGTACTACTTACCTGAAGTGGAAAGTTGAGAAGAAGGCTACTTCTTCGGTTCCCACTTCAGGTTCGTTTATATACATGCGGCTTGGATCACATGACGGATGCCACGTCACCCTCGCACACAGCCGTAACCACCCGGGTGTCTCCGTGGGAGATCCCGAGGGTATCCGGTGCAGGCGCGCGTGCTGGGCACAGCGGGAAGTCGCCCGAGGTGCCCGGGCCGGGTACATGGTGGGTGCGCTGCAGATGGGTCAGTTGTACATTGATACAGAGAAAGTCGTCCATGTAGAATAAAGAGAGAATAAAGGAGAAGTAAGATAAGGAGAAACTGAGGAGGGGAGGATGAGGGGGAAGAAGGGAAAGGGGGAGGAGGTAAGGAGGGGTGGACCGGCGGGGTACCGGGTCAGGTTGGGCCGGGTGGAGCCGGGTCAGGCGGGTGTGCCCTGACACTATACTACTTACCTGAAGTGGAGAATGTGAGAAGAAGGTTACTTCTTCGGTTCCCACTTCAGGTACATTTATGTACATGCGGCTTGAGTCACATGACAGGTGCCACGTCATCCTCGGAGGCAGCCGCAGGCATCCGGGTGTCCCCGTGGGGGATCCCGAGAGCGTCCACTACATGCGCGCATGCTGGGCACAGTGGGAAGCCGTCCGGGGTGTGTGGGCCGGACGGGTCAATAGTACATCGATACAAGGGAAGGTGGTCCGTGTAGATAGAAAGAAATAAACAGGAAGAAGAAGATGAGAAGAATGAAATAAAGGAAGGGGAAAGAAAAGGGAAAAGAAGGGGGAGGAGAGGGAGGAAGGAGGGGGGAGGGGGATAGACAGCGGGGAGCGGGTGTGGTGTGGCCGGGTGGGCCCGGGTGGGCCCGGGTCAGGCGGGTGTGCCCTGACATCACCCCCTCCTTAAGCCGCTTCGCCTCGAAGCGGCCAGGGGGTTCGTTCTCTCCCTTCCTGGGGCGTGGGGGGTGTGTTTGGTGGAACTCCTCGATCCGGTCAGGGGCATGGATTAGTTGGTCTCGGGGGAGCCATTCATTCTCTGAGTTCGGCCAACCCGCGAACTTTACTAAATACCAGAGCTTCCGGCGTAACCACTTAGAGTCCAGTATTTTTTCCACTTCATATTCCTCCTCTCCATCTACGAGTTCTGGGCCCGGGCAGGGGTCAGGGGGTCGTTCTGCGATCTCGTCCGGGCGGTAGGGTCTTACGTTCGTCACAGATACGACTGGGTGAATTCCCTTTTGCTGTGCGGTGAGTTGGAGCTTGACGGCAGCCGGGGAGACGACCTTGACAACTTTGAAGGGGCCTAGCCACTTATGGTCTAGCTTCTTGGTCGGGCGGTCAGTCGTATAGTTTTGGGCGCTGAGCCAGACTCGGTCACCCTCCTGGTACTTGGGGGCTGTCTCTTGACCTCGGTCGTAGTAGCGGGCCATCTCATCCGCTGCGTGTTCCAGGGCCGCCTTCGCCTCTTCCTGCATCTTCATCATCCTGGACGAGAAGGCGTTGGCGGCTTCTACCTCGGACGTACGTGTGGGCTCCGTCCCCATCCTGGGATGCTGCCCGGTGTCAAGCTCGAAGGGGGTTCGACGGGTGGACGAGTGGACACGGTTGTTGTAGGCAAATTCTGCCAGTGGGAGCCAGTCCGCCCAGTCGTCCTGGCGGTGGTTGACGAACACCCGAAGGTAGGCCTCCATTTCCTGGTTAACCCGCTCTGTCTGTCCGTCAGTCTGGGGGTGGTAGGGCATTGAGGGGGTTAGCTTGACCCCCAGGAGATCTGCAAGTTCTTTCGAGAAGCGCGAGACGAAGGCGCTCCCTCTGTTGCTAAGAATCTCTTCCGGGAGCCCGTGGTGCTTCCAGACGTGCTCTAGGAAGAGCCGGGCGATACCAGCCGAGTCCACGGATGTCACGGTGGGGATCGCGTGGATGCGTTTGGACAGACGGTCCACTACAACTAGGATGGCGTTATAACCTTTCGACTCTGGGAGCTCTCCCACCATGTCTACCGAGATCACCTGCCAACGGTGGGTGGGAACTTTATTTGGGGTGAGCTTCCCAACCTTCCGTGCGGGGAAGGGTTTGACGCGGTTACAGGTGTCGCATCCACGTACGTATCGCCCGACATATTCTGCCATCCGAGGCCACCAGTAGTTGCGGGAGACGAGCTCTAGGGTTTTCCATCGCCCTGGATGTCCCGTCGCCCGCGCATCGTGGTGTAGCCGTACTAGATCGTGGCGGAGTTGTGGGTCTTTTGGAATGTACACCCTGCCCTGGTAGAGGACCAACTCTCCCTGTCTCTCCCACTCGTCCGACCTCAACGTTCCTTCTCCCAGTTCCCTCATGGCCTTTACCACCTGTTCGTCATGATCTCTCGCTCCTCGTACCCTCTCTAGGATATCCGCCTCCTCACCCTCCACTGAGACTGCTTCCGTCGCACGGGCCTCAAACCAGGCCGGTTGGAGGAGGGTCAGCCCCTCATTGTCGTCCCTTCCCTTCGGGTGGTCAGCGCGGCGGGAGAGTGCGTCTGGTTTCCCCATGAGCTTCCCTGGGCGGTGGACGAGGGTGAAATGGAAGCGGGAGAGGAAAAGGGACCATCTGGCCTGGCGTCGATTTAACCTCTGGGCCGTCCGGAAGTAGCCCAGGTTACGGTGGTCGGTGTAGATCTCGACTTTCTCCTCAGCACCTTCCACGAAGTGTTGCCATTCCTCGAGGGCTCGGACGATTGCAAGCATCTCTTTATCGTACACTTCGTAGTTGCGCTCTACATCCGTGAAACCTTTGGACATGAACGCTACCGGGTGGAACTCTCCATCCGGTTGGAGCTGGGAGAGGACCGCGCCGGTTGCAAAGTTGGATGCATCGCACTCGAGCCTGAAGCGGCCGTGGTCGGTAGGGAAAGAGAGGACAGGGGCTGTGGTGACGGCTTCCTTGAGGGCACGGAAGGCATCGTCTTCATCCGGGCCCCAGTTCCAGGTTTGGGTCTTCCGGGTCAGCCTGTGAAGGGGGCGGGCCTTCTCAGAGAAGTCTCTGATGAACCGGCGATAGAAGTTTACGAATCCTAGGAAGGATTGCACTTCTTTCACCTTGGTTGGGGGGGCCAGTCAAGGACACCCTGGATCTTCACCGGGTCCATTGCGACGTTACCCTCCGAGATAACGAGGCCCAGGTACTCGATCCGGGTTCGCTCAAACTTACACTTCTCTGGCTTGAGGAAGAGCCTCCTTCTCCTCAGCGTCTCTAGGACTTCTCGGACGACCCTTCGGTGTTCCTCCAGGGTGGCCGTGAAGATCAGGATGTCGTCCATGTAACAGATGACAACCTCCCGGTCGATGAAATCCCTCAGGATGTCGTTCATCATGGTCTGGAAGGTTGCCGGGGAGTTACACAGGCCGAAGAACATCACCATGGGCTCGAACAGCCCCCGGTTGGTCGCGAATGCCGCCTTCCACTCGTCTCCGTCCTTGATCCGGACGTTGTTAAACCCCCAGCGTAGGTCCAAGGCTGAGAAGTATTTGGCGTTGCGGAGGCGGGCGAGGACGTCTGAGATGAGGGGGAGCGGGTACGAGTTCTTCACCGTAATCTCATTCAGCTTCCTGTAGTCCTGGACCAGGTGTAGGGACCCGTCCTTCTTCTTGACGAAGAAGACTGGTGCTCCCATGGGGGATTTGGATGGCCGTATGCGCCCGTTCTGTAGGTTCTCGCGTAGGAACTCGTCTAGTTCTTTCTGTTCCGGACGTGAGAGTGGGAAGGTCTTCCCCCTGGGCAGTTTGGCGTCCGGTACCAGGTCTATAGTGTGGTCCCAGGGCTTCCGGGGGGGCAATTGGTCAAAGGCTTCTTTGGAGAACACATCCCAGAAGTCCTGGTAGTGCTCTGGTACTAGCGTCTCAAACGACGCGGGCTCAGCCTCCAGGTCGCGGGCCTCTTGGGCCATCTGCTGCGAGGGGGTCGTGGTGGCTCTCAGGTCATGGCCCCAGCTTGGGGGAATGATAGCAGCTTAGATCCCATCCCCAGGCTCCAGTACCGGGTCCTGATCATTTTGTATTCGCGGTTGTCTGCAGGAGGACGGGCAGCGGGACATGACGACTCTCTGTCGTACCCAGTCCACTTCTGGGTTGTGGTGCAGCAACCACGAGTGTCCTATGATGAGGGACTGGTGCCCGAGATTTGCAACCGCGAAGCGTGCCCGCTCTGTGTGTCGCCCGAAGGTCAGGAGGGCTTCTAGCTCTTCTGTTATAGCTCCATTTTCGTTCGGGGTTCCATCGACATTACGGACGGGAATGGGTTGGGGAAGGGGGGTTGTCTCTAGGTTGTGCTTTCGGACGAACTCGGGGCTTACGAAGTTCCCGGTGGCTCCTGAGTCCAGGAGGGCTGACACAGATACCGACGCGAGGGAGGTTAGGGCGGTCAGTTTCACTGTGAGGTTAAGAGATCTGGGGGACTGCTTGGAAAGGACGTAAATGGCAGGGGGGGAGACTGCTACCTCGGGCGTTGCTGCCCTTGGGGTCTTCTCGTTCTCACGGGTGGAGGATGCGTTTCTCCTCTTTTTCTTCGCGATGACTCGGTGAAACTTTGGCATTGGCGTTGGCTTACACGCGCTGCGGTATTTACACGAGCTATCTTCTACGGGCGGCCGGGACGCATCCCTTACCGGTCGCCTGCCTGAAAATCCCTCTGAGGTTCTTCCTCTGGTTCCCCCTCCACCGTCTCTGTCCCTTCGGTCAACTGCCTCTTCAGCCCTTCCATCAACGTCCTCAGGTCTTCCAGGTGGAGACGTCGTACTCGGCTGACCCTGGGGTGTGGGCATTCTCGCGCGAGATGACCCGGGGTGTTACAGTTGTAGCACCATCTCTGGTCAGTCCTCGACCTGTCGAGATCCATCGGCTGGGGGCCCGTCCCTGGTGTAGGACGGGCTGCTGGGGTGGGGGGCGGAGGTGCTGGAGCAGGTCGTGGGGGGTCTGTGCCCGTCGGGTCTGGGATGGGGTCACGGTCAGCGGAGGTCGGGCTGGTGGGAATGGGGGTCTAGGTGGGGGTGTGCATGGTTGGGTGGCTTGGAAACGTCGCCACTGGTTGTCCAGAAGCGTGGCTTCACGCTTCCACTCAGTCCAAGTGGTGGGCATGGGGCGGAGGCGGTATATACTCTCCCTGAGCCGCGAGTTAATCGCTTGCTCAATGTCAGGGACGCGTCCGGGGTAGAGGGGGTCCGGATGTATCGCCCGGCAGAAGGGCCCTCACGGGGTGCAAACCGGGCGTGCGTGCTGGTGGGTCCGGGGAGGGACAGCAGTCCCTGGCCACTTAGACTGAAGTGGAGAATGTGTTATTGTTATTAAAAGGGAAAACTATACTACTTACCTGAAGTGGAGAATGTGAGAAGAAGGTTACTTCTTCGGTTCCCACTTCAGGTACATGCGGCTTGAGTCACATGACGAGTGCCACGTCACCCTCGGAGGCAGCCGCAGGCATCCGGGTATCCCCGTGGGGGATCCCGAGAGCGTCCGCTGCATGCACGCGTGTTGGGCACAGCGGGGAGCTGTCCGGGGTGTGTGGGCCGGACGGGTCAATAGTACATTGATACAAAGGAAGGTGGTCCGTGTAGATAGAAGGAAATAAACAAGAAAAGGAAGATGAGAGGAATGAGATAAAGAAAAGGGGAAGAAAGAGAGAAAAGGAAAAGGGGAGGAGAGACAGAGGAAGGAGGAGGGAGAGGGTTGGACAGCGGGGAGCGGGTGTGGTGTGGCCGGGTGGGTCCGGGTGGACCCGGGTCAGGCGGGTGTGCCCTGACAGATAGACCTTCGGTACGGCTTCGAGGTCGGCGGGCTCGGACAAGGTGGATGAGCGCAGCTCGCTCGCTTGGGACGGGATGCTCAGGCTGAAGGTTACAGAACCTTCTAGTCGGGCAGTGCGGACAAATGCTGCAGGGCTGACTAACTCGATCAAAGGAGCCTGGCGGACGGGATTACTCGGTGTGTCTTTGGATACGGGAACCGATGTGTCCGCTGGAGGAACATCATTCGGTGATGGTTCAGGAGAGCTCTGGGAGATCGGACTGGATTGTTCAGACGTCTGGAAAGTTAAACTGCTCTTTACCCAGTCAATCAATGGATTGTATCGGGCAAGCCAGTTATGTCCAAGGACGATAGCACAAGAGCCATCCAATGGGGTGACAAAGAATGTCATCGGGGTAACATCGCTGGTAATAAAACGGACGGGGAGATCGACAGCGCGGGTTATCACATTGTTTGTGGTGCCGTCGAATAAGCGGAGCTGCATAGGGGTCATGGTATAGGTCGGGATCTTTATTTTATTAATTAATTCTGTATCAATAAAACAGTCAGAGGAACCTGAATCTATAAGAGCGGAGAAAACAACGGAGGGATCACATTTCTCTGGAGAAAGTAGACCATCAGGAGAGAACATATGCGAATGGGAGACAGAAGTCCCGGAAGTGGAAGACAAAGGAGAGCCGGGGGCATTCCCCCTTGAACTAGGAAATCGACTGTCAATGGAACAAAAGGAAACTGGGACAGAGAAAGAATTGGGGCTGGAGAGGGCGGACGTGTTCAGGCGCACCTCCCTCTGCGCACGAACCGGTTGACCGCAACCGTCTGATCGTGCGTGGTCTGGATGGTTGCCGGCTAATTTTTTGGGTCAGACGACGAGTCTGACTCCGGTTCAGGCGTTGCCACCTTGGCTGCCCTAGCCTTGGAAGCGCTGGAGCCAGCCTTGTAGCAATCCTTAGCTACATGACCGGCCTTTCCGCAGAACATACAGAGCTTATTATCGAAGCGGCGTTGGCGCTCTTCCTTCGTGAGCCTGCCATTTTTGTCGAGTTTTGCGGCGAGGTCGGGTTTTGGTTTGCCGTTGGACTCCTTGTCCTTTGGCGTTTTGTTACTAGGGTTAGGTGGGGGGTCGGAAGGGCGTTGGTGTTTTGCGGGAGAGGATTTAGGTGGTGATTTGTCGTTAGCATCGTGAGCGGGCTTGTTGCGCCGCTCGGTCTGAACCTTACGTTCCCAGTAGCGGCCGTCGATATCTTCAGCTAGGTCTCGTAAGTCGTATAACGACGTGGGCTTACCGAAACGAGTGATCTTGTCCTTAATTCGATCCGGTAATCCACGATAGAACATGGTGCGGAGTGCCCTTCGCCGAAATTATCCAATTTGCCCGCCTAGCGGTTGAATTCGATCACGTATTTACCAACTCGCTGCCCATCCTTCATCGTGAGGTTGAATAACAACTCTTCGGCCTCGCCGATAGGGTCGTGCGGGCCGAAGTTGCATTCTAACTTGTGCACAAACCTTTCCCAGTCGTTCATCCAATGTGGTTCTCGACCTAGGCGATGACGGCGGAGGAGGTCGGGCTCGAATAAGTCGAGGGCCGGCCCTTTTAGGTATGACACCGCATACAACACCTTGTCAGATTCGTCGGGGAAGGCGTAGGCTCGAGTTTTGAAATTTACTTCGCATTGAACGAAGAATGTGCGGAGTTTTTTAGGGTCTGATCCGTCGAACTGGTCGGGTTCGCGGACTTTTTTACGGGGGGGGGTTCGCGGCGTGGAGGCAGAGGAGGTGGTGCTGGTGGCGGAGGTGTAGGGATGATCAGGCAGATGCTGCAGGTAGTGCAGGTTAGTTCCGAGATTGCTCTGGTGAGCATGAAGTTGACTTTATCCTTCGGATCGACTTCCTCGGGATTGATTTCCTCGATGTCATCCTCACCATTGTCTTTGGTAGCCGCAGCGGCTGCTTCAGCTGCAGCACCTGAAGTCCTTCTCTCAGTCACCGGCGGTGGCGGAGCCTGAGCTGTTTCATCGCCCTCGTTACCACCCCTGAAGTCATCGTCCGAGTCGCTTTTGCTAGCGTCTCGGCGTCGCCTTCTCGGGGTTGAGGAGCGTGGGTAGTACTCATCGCCCGCTGTAAAGCTCTCAAATTGTCTCTCCTCTGTCCTACCTCTTTCAAATGGCGTACTAGAGCTGTAGTCTCTATAAGGCGTCGTAGAAGGTCCTGCCGCAGCGTTCCTGCTCTGCGAGCGAGTCATACGTTGTGACATCATAAGGGTGTCAAGAGCGATAGGGAGTTCGAAATACTGTCAGAACCGTGTGAAACTTCGCCGATGGTAGCCATAGGCAACCGAGCGTTGCCCGCTAGTGGAACAGGCGTCCTACACCCGACTGAGCTTTAGCGAGGGATAAACCCCACCGATCTCGAGGCCGAGGCTACTTAGGCAAGTGAGCCGGGATTTCGGCTTCAACGACTCGAGGAGGAGTGTTGCGCCCTGTTCTCGACACGGTCCCGATACTTCAGAAGGTCGGAGGTCTCACGGGGGACAGAGGTAAGCTTAGGGGGTGAATTCTAGTTGATTTCGAACTACAGTACAAGCATTAGTTACAAGCTGTATATAAGCGCTAGGGAACTGAATAGGGAATAAGTCGCCAGATCTCGCGGAGATTGCGGGCGGAGAAAAGAAGGAGGAAAACAAACAAGAGCACGTGTTCAAGACAGCAAAGGTCAAGCGTGACCTTCGCCGCGAGGTAACAAGGTGTGGCGAAACATGGGACAACAGGTCGTGGCGCTCTGCACCGCTAGGTCGTTCAACGACAATCAAGAGAGGGGTTGTGGAGAGGTGGCGGGAAGTGGTTAGACGGCGACGGGCGGCGAGCGGAGTGTGCGGGGAGTGTTCGGGCATGGGAGAGGGTCAGGGAGGAGGTCGTCTGGCCCCGGGGAATGCCGGGTCGTGACAGGTTTGGAGTACTCAAGACTGTTTATATTATAACTGGGGGGAACTATTTACTAGAGGGGTACGCACGTACATATAGTGGAAACAATTGGATCCAAAGGTAAACAAAGGTTACCAAGGGGAAGGGGAAGTAAATAGAAAAGAATCCACAGGACAAATAAGGAATAGGCGAAAAGCCCGAATTACGTCTGAGGTTTGTGGAGTGAGAGAATTAAAAGCCAACTGAATGGCAAGGTCTGGAAACATCTATGAATAAGCAGGGGACTACAGAGAAAGACGTCTGGAAAGGTCCGGAGCCTGGAAGTTGTAGTCCGGAAGATTGGGGTTGTAGAAAATATCAAATGATAAAACAATAACGATTATCAAGAATGGAGGTAAGGTAGAAATGGGGAGGTACCGGAGGTGCAGAGACTGGAGGTAGGAAGGAGGATGGATGTCATATCCATCCCTGGCCATCGACTTCCGGTTCCTCCGATCCCTCCGGTCTAACTCCGCTCCTCCCTCACTAACCTCAGAGCTCCCATATTCCGCAATCCTCTCGGTACCCCTCGATGGTCACCACCCCCTCATTTCAATTTATTACCTACGCCTCCCTAAGTACGGAGCCCCGAAGACTTCCGGACAGCTCCGACGTCCGCTAGCACACTCCCACCTCCGCTGGACAATACACTTGCCTGCCCTGCAGAGCCCACCTTCGGGCCTATCCCTCCTTTCCATTTCTGGGTTATCGCCTGCCTTTCCGCTAACCCCGCGACCCAACTCGTCGGTAATATTCAGTCGGCTAATGTTTAAACCCCGTTAGCTCCGCTCCGTTCGGCTCCGCCAATTGCGGACCCGTCTTCGCTGTAACCATATATATATCCCACTTGTACATAGGTTACACCCCAGTAATAAAATCAACTAGAGTTACCCCCCCTTCGGTTCTGATTGCCAGTCAGTAAGTTAGGGCACGGACATGTCACTAGGCACAGCGCTCTTGGCAGAAGTCGCTGATGCCAAAGCCCTCCGTCATGGAGACTCTCCCTCGTCTCGAATCTGGTCTCTGACAGTCTTGACAGCACCTGTCAATGGCCACATCTCAAGAACTACTGCACCAATTGGGACGAATAAGGGTTTGTTGAAAAGCTGGAGACGAGGATATTGCTGACGGGAGGATAGGCGGGCGCTGTGGCGAAGTGTTGCGGAGTTAACTTTTACAATTCCCATTTCAGATCCGTTGTCATATTTTCCCCATTCATTCATATTTCTTTTATTGTTCTTTGTTCCCAATTGGATATTCCTTATTTACGGTTGCCTAACGGCCCGTTTACATTCCCCCATTCCATTCATTCCATTTCCAACTCATATAATAGCTTGTACATAACAAGATAGTACTGAATAGACCTGTGAAGGACTAAGAAAAAGTTATATCCAAGTGGCAAACATGCCATCCACGACTCTAACGTCTCCCCTGAGTTAGTTGATAACATCTGAGATCCCTTTTCTCATAACCCTCGGCCTTGATGTCCAAGAGAGATGTAGGTGAGTGTTCAGTTGAGGCTCTAACAGACCTGCTAGCACCCCAGGACCCAAAAACCCAAACCTCCATCACACCTGCGCACACTACCACCCTCCCCCTTCTATCTGTCTCGAGTCTAGGCGATAGACCCATTACAACATCCATTTGCACTAGAGGTGTCCTGGTAACCTAGTCGATAACAAAAGTGAGGGACAGGCCCAACTCGCTATGGCCCTGTATATACACATAGGAACTGTATAGACTACCTAATCGATACAGCAGGCTAGGATCAGATCAGATCAGCAAGGATTGGGCAGATTGGGAAGTTGGGGACAATTGGATCTCTCCAGATTGTTAGAGACCGGATCGAGATGAAGGAGTTGTCTCCGTGGTGGAGGGCTTCAGCCTCAGCGACTCAGACCAGGAGCGCTGTGCCAAGTTACACGTCCATGCCCTAATTTACTTACTGGCAACGAGAACTAAAGGGGGATCAACTCTAGTCGATTTTATCACTGGGATGTAACCTATGTACAAGTTAAGTATATATAGTTACAGCGAGGGCAGGCCCATGAATGGTGGGACCGAGCGGAGTGGAGCTAATGGAGTTAAACATTAGCTGATTGAATATTACCGACAAGTCAGGTTACAGGGTTAGCGGAATGGCAGGCGATAACCCAGAAACAGAAAGGAGGGATAGGCCTGAAGGTGGATTTGCAGGGCAAGCAAGTGAATTGCCCAGTGGAGGCGGGAGTGCGCTAGCGGACATCGGAGCTGTCCGGAAGCCTTTGGGGCTCTGTACTTAGGGAGGCGTAGGTAATATATTGAAAAGAGGGGGTGGTGACCATCGAGGGAGGCGGAGGTGATTGCGGAATATGGGAGCTCCGAGGTTAGTGAAGAAGGAGTGGAGGTAGTCCGGAAGGGTTGGAGGTAGTGGAAGACGATGGCCGTGGATGGATATGACACAGATCAGATCAGGGGGATGGAGATTGGGCCAATATCCCATGCACTACCATCTGCATGGGCCCAAAGTGGTGCTCTGACACCCTGATGTTGTTAGAGGAACAGATCGCAGAGCTGACATGCCAGCTCTGGGACCTCCAGGCCCAGCTGACCACTCAAGGGCAACCCACAGCCACAGCCCCTCCACCCCTCCATCATGCCCCAGTCCTAAAGTGGCTGCCCCCACCCCATTCTCTGGGTCCCAAGATGACCTAGACCATTTCAAGGCCAAGTGTGGGCTCTACATGAGCATGCAGCACACAGAGTTCCCAGATGAATGCAGCCAAGTCCTATTTGTCCTCTCCTGCATGAAGGGAGGCAGGGCCATGGGTCACTCAACGAATCAATGCCCTCCTGGCCCCAGGGGCCCCAGCCACTACCTTCAATGACTTCGCTGCAGAGCTAGACTCTATGTTTGCTGACCCCAACTGCCAAGCCACTGCCTGCCAGAAGCTTGTCTCACTCTGACAGGGGAATGAACCAGTGGACAAGCTGATCCAGCAGTTTGAGCTGTATGGCCCTATCTTGCAGATGGGAGATGTTGCACGCTCTCCACCCCTGGCTCCATGAGAGCATCTACCACCTCCAGCCCATGCCCACAACTTTGTCACAGCCATGCATTCTGGCCTGTTAGCCACCCATCCCAATGCTGCCCAATGTCATATCCATACAATCCCGACCTCCGCTCCGGGCTCCCGGAACTCCGAACTCCGACTTCCGGAGCCCTACTTCCCTTCCGTCACTTTCTCCTTGCTGACTCCCAAGAGGTTATCCCACCTCCGGCTCGGACACCACCTTCGGTCCGACTCCGGAACATTCCGGGTCCGACCCCAACCTCGACACCTTCCAGATGAGTACGCAAAACCTATGCTCCCGACTCCGGACCTCCGCTCCGGAATCCCGTTCGCATCTCCGTCTCCGGAACCTCCGGTCTTAGCTCCGACCTCGGACTTTGACCCCACCTCCGCTTATACCCATTGTATTGGTTAGCTCATTCCATTTAATTATGTTTGCCAATATTCCGGAGTTTAACCTCCGAGTTCGGACTTTCCGGACTTACTCCGGACCTTGCAACTATTGCATTGTCCATTTCAATTCCGCTATTCTCCCTCATTCCTATTTGGGGCTGCTGCTTCCTTCTATTCAGTCAGCTAGCCATTCCCAACTCCCATCCTCCTTCCTTCCTCCTTGGGCCTTGGCCCTTCATTCCTCCTTTGGGAAACACCATTGAGTCAAACACTTGACCCTCGGTGTTGTTCCTCTTTCCATCTCCCTTTGTCTCCTTTCGTCCTACCCTTGTTCCTTTTGATTCCGGACCCCTCCTTATATACAATGTACCTAGTAACTTGTAACCTCAGTCTGAAATCGACATGAATTCCCCCAAGAGACTTTCCCTCTGCTAGATCCGAAATTAGGGACCCCTAGGACAACCAGCAATGGCACAGCACTCCACCTGAGTCGCTGAGGCCGAGGTCCTTCCACACTAAGTCTCCGATTCCACTCCGGAGTCGTCCGAATCCGCAAGTTCTAACACCCAAGCCCATCCCCACTGCATGAGTGTGAGTGTGAGCCCTGACCTCATCCCTATCCTCCTTGAGGACTCCCTGCTCACCCCCCCCCCCCCACTTACCCCTAGGCTCCCCTCCACTTGGCCGACTCCCCCCCAGCCACACCAGCCTTCCCACCATGAGTCCACTTCCAGCACCATGCCCAGCATGACTCCTCCTACTCCACCCATTTGGCCCTCACTGGGCCACTATCATTCCCACGCCCAACTCCAGCCCAACTCTGAGTCCGGTGCTGCTACAACACCATCACCACTATCATGGCCCTACACACCTTCCTTTACTTATCTATTATTGTTTGTTTTGACCCACAGCCATTGCCAGTCAATATGCAGCCAACTCCACTCCTTGATTCTGTTTGCTTCCGGACCCTTCAGCCTTCGGCCCAGGTCCGCTTCCATTCATTCTTTCTCTCTATATATATCCTGTATGATACTTTATTGTACTCTAGCTCTAATATCAACTTGATTATGACTCCCCAGTGTCATATCCATACAACTCCAGACCTCCGCTCCTGATTCTGGACCTCCATCTCCTCCTCCAGAACTCCACACCCACCACCACCACCTCCCCCTGTTGGTTGTTGAGAGCCCACTCTACCTCTGGCTCCAACACAATGTCCAACACTACCTCTGGTCCAACTCCAGTTTACTCTGGGTCTGATCCCAACCTTGTACCTTCCAGACCAGACCTTGTGATGCTCCACACCTCTGGCTCCAGACTCCTGTACTGGAACCCCATCACACCTCCACCTCTGGAACTCTGGTCACGTCTCTGCCTCTGGACTTTGACCTCCTCCTCCATCTTATCGTATTCCTTATTGCATTTCATTTATTATGTCTGTCAGGGCCCGGCCCTCATTCCGTGACAGACCCAGGGGAATCCTCCTAGTCGCTGGTGTATCTAGTCCCAGTCCGAGGTCCTCAAACTCACTGAGGGGGCTAGCCCCAGGCTTCACAGGAAATGAGTTGAGAAGAAGGGTAACCTTCTCAACCTCCTGTGAAGCCACTACAAATGGGAGCTGGGAACTATACAGTTTTCGGCTCTTTCCCCCCCCCGTGGGAAGATTCTGGGTGAGCTGCTCGCCCACAAAGTTCCCACAGTTGTGGCTGTGATGGTTTCTGGGCGAGTAACTCACCCAGAACTTTCCCACAGGTCTGCATGCATGCAGGATTGTGGAATAGTGAAGGGAAAAATAGGAGAAAATGGGGTCAGGGTACCTGAGGGCGTGTGGGGTCAGGGGCTGTGCCCTGACAACATCTAGCCAATATTCCAGACTTTGACTTCCAACTCCGGACCTATGGAACTTACTCCAGACCCTGCAGTCTCTACTGTATGGTGTCATTTAATCCTCGTGTTGCTTCCTCCTTATTTAGATGGCTGCTTCCTTTCCACATTAGTCAGCTGTCATTCCCCACAACCCACTTCCACTCCTTCCCCTCTTGGCCTTGCCCTTTTGGGAAGCACCATAGAGTTCCAACCCTTGACCCTTGGGGTTGTTCCCTCATCCAGTCCCCCTTTGTCTCCTTCCAGTTCCCTTTGTCCTCTGACTCCACTCCTGTATTATTATATATACACTCTGTACATAGTTTCCTGACCCCTAGTCTGAGATCAACAACTATAGTCAACAACTAGAGAACCAGAATCGACTGGATTGTCCCCCAAGAGACTCCCCCTGCTAACCTGATATTAAGGACCGCCTTAGACAACAAAGCAATGGCACAGCACTCCACTTGAGTTGCTGAGACCAAGGTCCCTCCTTACTGAGTCCCTTCTCTGCTTCCAGACAATCATGCATGCTCTATAACACCCAGGCTCTGACCCCAACAAGGCAACCCCAGTGAGTGTGAAATGAGGGCTGGGGGGCAGCTAGGGGCACAGTGCTCCTTTAGAGTCGCTGAGGCCAAATGCCCTGCCCTTGGGCCTTGTTCATGGCATTGTGGCTTATAGCAGCCCACAACAGCAACCCTCGGTGCCGACCCCAGACCCATATCTAACAAATTTGGGCTGAGTGGAAGCATGAGGCCTCAGTCCTTGACAACCAATGGCAGCAATTCCAAACCACCCAACCTCACCTCCTGGCCACCAAGCCATCCCCCTTCCTCTCCCAACCTGCTCCAGCACTCATGCGCCCCACCACCCCAGCCACCACCTCAACCCCAGCCCCAAAGCCAGGCCCCCAGCCTATGGACCTGGACCACATGTGCCCTCCCCAGGAGGAGCAGAGATGAGCAGGTCTCTGCTTCAACTGCAACCAACCAGGGCATGTGGCCCAACACCACCCAAGACTGAGACCCCAGCAAGCCTGCCTAACTGTCAGGGACAGCTCCGAAAGCAGCAAAATCCCAGCATGGGGGACTCAATGGGACAAGAAGTGGCTATGTGTAGCGGTGGTCCCATCGTGGGGTTGTCATACACCCTGACCTAGCCCACACCCGCATCCACACCCACACTCGCACCCGCACCTGGCTGTTGCACTTCCCGCGCATGCCCTGTGCTGGATGCTCCATGCAGCTGGATGGCCTGGACCTTGGGTCTCGGGTCTCATGTGACTTCCGGATATCTCCGGAAGTTTTCGATCTATTGTGGCCACTCAGTCAACCATGCCACTGCTCGGGAGTCTCCAGTACTGTTACAAAAATGGGGCCGGAGGCGCCCATTTTCGTCCGTTCTGAGTGCAGGAGAGAAGGGAGAGGAAGGGAGAGAGTCCATTAGAGGTTACAATGGTTTCACAGTTGGTGTAACATGTGGTTTAACAAATAGTTCACAAGTGGCGATTTTGGTGGTTAATTGATTTGTTAAACTTAATTACTATACAAATCATGTGACACAGAACCCATAAGAGTCTAAAATGGGAAATTCCCATTTCCATAACAAGTACACTCTGGAGACGGCCTTATCATGAGATCCCCAGGCAAAGTGAATTATGACGTTGTAACAGGTCTATCGCCTAGACTCGAGACAGAGAGAAGGGGGAGGGTGGTAGTGTGCGTGGGTGTGGTTCGTTGGGCCGGGTTTTGGTCCGTGGGTGCTACTGGGTCTGCAAAAACCTCAAACAAACACTCACCTACGTCTCTCTTGGACATCAAGGCTGAGTATTATGATGAGAGGGGTCTTAGATGTGAGCAACAATCTCAAGGGGGGCGTTAGGGTCGTGGATGGCGTCTTTGCCACTTGGATGCAACTTCTACTTGTCCCTTCACGGGTCTATTCAGTACTAACTTGTTATGTACAAGCTGTTATCTAATTTATATATGTTTGAAATGGAATGAATGGAATGGGGGAATGTAAACGGGCCGTTAGGCAACCGTAAATAAAGAATGTCCAATTGGGAACAAAGAAACAATAAAAGAAATATGAATGAATGGGGAATATGTGACAACGGGTCCGAAATGGGAATTGTGAAAATTAACTCCGCAACAGTTCGCCACAGCGCCCGCCTATCCTCCCGTCAGCAACCTCCTCGTCTCCAGCTTTCCAACGAGCCCTTATTCATCCCATTTGGTGCAGTGGTTTTTGAGATGTGGCCATTGACAGGTGCTGTCAAGACCACGTGAGACTATACACCGTGCTGAGCCATCCGAATATGGGGTTGCCATTCTGGGAAGTGCTCCGGGGGTAAAGGAGGGGGGTATAGCATCACCAGCGGGTAGAAAATGGCTGGGTTGTATGTGTGGTTATGGAGATCTGGAGAGGGGGTGAAATTAGCGGCGTGGTTGGGCGTGGGAATTTGGCTTGGGGCTGTCGGGAATGATGGGGAAAATATGGAAAAATATGGAGTGAGTGTATGGAGTGTTGGATAGTGATAGAATGAGTATCGGGAGCGTCAGCAGATATGTACTGCGTGTTAGTGACCAAATTCCGCAGAATCCGACTTTTTGCGGTACACGGAGTTGTCCCCACAACAACGTCCATGGCAATAGTGCTGTCTGACCGTTCCTTTGGCGACGTCCGCAGGGCTGGCCAGCGCATGATCCAGTTGTCGTGCTCTCTGGGACGTCTGCCCACGTTTAGCGCTGACCTTGTTCACCCCAACTGCCAAGTCCTGGCATGATCAGCATATAGTGCAGTAATACCTACCTTAGCGAGGCTAATGTCCAATCAGAACCAATCATGACCACATCATATTACCTTCATTGACGCTTAGCGCACAAGCGTTTTATCTGTATGTATGTACATCTATCATCATTGATATCGTTTGACGCTATCTCCTTCTCTTCTCGCCACCGGTTATTTTATACCCGCCTGCACACATTATCATTCCTGTGCCCAAGTCCCAATGGACGTTCATGCGATATTCGGACCAGTGGCCACACGAATAAGCGCTCGTCCAGCCCCTTCCATTATCATCGTCCACTTATAGAACAGGGGCGATAGGCCTATCACATCCGGATTCCATCTTGGTGCTCCCGCTATTTTGGTTATCGTGTATCATGTTTCCATTGAGAGAGCAGGGCCCGTGCGCTTTTTTACTTACGGAGCGCCACGGCTACTGCGTACCTTGCCTTATCATGATATATATCAATATCTCCAAAATAGCCTAGACCCCTCTGTCGTTCCCGCATCATGCCCGTGCGACATGAGTTTGCTACCCAAATCGACATTCATATCATCTCGAGAAGATCCAGAGCCCCCCAGAAAATTTGACCCAAAAAGCCATCCACACAGAAATCCGCACCCCTGCACAGTGGTTTACTACCACATTGTTGCACCCACATGGGGACGTCTGCATGTGTATGATGTGATCGCTGGCCTCAGGAGATCGTAGATGGGAGGCAGAGCAGGAGAGAGTCGAAGGAGGAGGTAGTCCTAGGGCCGTTGGCATCGACCGGAGGCAGCAGAGAGAGATTGGGAGGGCTGGTGGAGGTCATAGGAGTTGTATAGGAATAGGGCAGAGGGAGGCGGAAGATCCAGGATATGACAGTATGGATGCATGCTAGAGGTCCTGGGTTCAATACCAGGCTTGTCCATTTTATGTCATTTGTCCAGTCACCTGGTTTATGTCATTTGGATATCACAGAGTAAGTCTGGGCAGGCAATTTCTTCAACCAAAAAAGTAACCTTCTTCTCATCATTCCCACTTCAGTCTAAGTGGCCAGGGACCATTGTCCCATGTTGGGCCCATCAGTACACATGCCCATTCTGCACCCTGTGAAGGCCTCAGCACTGGGAAATACATCTGGGACCCTGGACATGTCCCTGACATCAACCTCCTGTGAAGCTGCTACAAATGGAAACAGGGAACTATACAGTTTTTGGCTCTTTGCCAACTTTTGCACCCCCCTCCCCCTGTGGAAAGATTCTGGGCAAGCTGCTCACCCAGAAAGTTCCCACAGTTGTGGCTGTGATGGTTTCTGGGCAAGTAACTTGCCCAGAACTTTCCCACAAGTCTGCATGCTGGTGTCATATCCCGGAATCCCGACCCTGCGCACTCCCACCACATCACACCTTCCTAACAACTTCACCATCCCCTACACCATGCCTCCCCACTCCTCAAGTCACCTTCCCTCCTGACTGTCTCAGCTCCGGTCTGGTTGCGGCACACCGAACCTTGGCCACTCCCATCCCAGAAGCTCGGTCCTGAGTCGGAACATTCAGAGACTCCAGATTTGCTCCGATACCCCGATGGACCTCCAACATCCCGTGACACACCCTTAAAACATTTCTCCACCCATTTCATTTATTTGAGTCACCCAACATCCTTTGGATATGCAACTCCGCTTTCGGAGTTACCTGCATCCTTCGGTGATCTCACTCACGTCATCACTTATTAGTCACCCTCCATTCTTAGCATGACTATCTTCTTCTTACCATTCAGTCAGCTAACCCCCCTTACCCATTTCTCGTTCCCATTCATTTTCCGGCCTCTTACTCCGCCCTCTATGGTCCGACACCTCGGTTCCCCGTTAAAGATATCGTTCAGGACCTTTCGGTACCTCTCGGTATCACTCGGCACCTTTCGGTGTCGTCCCATTGTTATTCAGACTCCGACTAAGTCCTTTCCACTCCCCTTTATAAAATACCCGTAGATTAGAACCTGTAGTTCCTCAGTTCTAATCTCGACTAAAATGCTACCCAAAGTCCCTCTGAGTGAATCCCGTTCCCGTTCTACAAGATACCTCAGACATAAGAAATACAAGGACTAACTGAGAGGTAACGGAGGCACAGCGCTCCCTCCGAGTCGCTGAGGCCGCGTCCTTCTTAGAGCCTCTTGTACCATCCAGCAGAACCGGGCTTCCTGGAGGAGCTTTGGTCCATCACCGGAGCTCTCGGATTCCCCCTCTAGTTGAGCCCCGCCTGCATTCAGACTCACACATTTACCCCTACGATCTGGGTCTGTGACAGCTGGCAGCATTGTTGAATAGTGAATGTCATATCCGTGCATACCCAACCCCTACCTGACTTCCGGACCTCCACCCTCTTCACCTCCGGAGTCATACCCTACCGCTGCCGTTCCGATACTCACCTTCGGTCCTGGCAACACACCTCCTCCTACCCCTCACACCACCTCTACACCTCCGCCCCTCTCGCCACCCTCCTACTACTTCTCCACCCTCCTACTCCGCTCCTCCTTCACAACACCTCCACCCTCCCGTCACCCTCCTACGCTTCCCCCGTCCGCTCTGATACTCACCTTCGGACCTGACAACTCTCCTTTCCGCCACTCCTTCTCCCTTACCTTTCCCCTCTCTCCTCCCTCTGGTACTCCTCCGCCACCCTCCCGCCAAGTTACGACCTTCCACCGCTGTCCTGTACTTCGTACTTGGACACCGCTCATACCTTTGCTCCGAGCCTCCGTCATAGTCCCTACCTCGGACTTTGACTCCACCTCGGTCTTAGTCCATTGCATTGGTGACCTCATACTACGTAAACACCATTGCCAATATCCCTCGGACTTTCAACCCTGCCTCCATAACCTCCGTAAGCTCCGCAACCCCCAAGCTTTGCGGATCGCCTTCGGCACTTTCACCGCTTGTAATGTATCTCTCGCGTTTTCCCCTCATCCCTATTTGGACTACTGCTTCTTCCCATTCTAGCCAGTTAGTCATCATCCCCACTTCTCCTCATCCTCCTGCCCCTCTGGGCCTCGCCCTCCCTACCTCCTTTTGGACGTATCACAGGTCCTGCCTTATGACCTTCGGTACCACTCCGCTTCTTCTACCCTTTGTTCCCGTTCGGACGTCTTCGTTCCGATTCGGTTACCCTTTGTTTTCCTTGTGCTTTTGCCCCCTCCATTATATATATCGGCACTTGTACATACTCATTTTGGTTCAGTCCGAAATCGACCTGAAATGCCCCCTAGAGACTTCCTGCTCACCTACTGTGAAATTAAGGACCAAATGGACAAACAGCAATGGCACAGCGCTCCGCTTGAGTCGCTGAGGCCAAGGTCCCTCCACGCTAAGTCTCCGATTCCACTCCAGAGTCGTCTGTTTCCGCCCGGTTCTAACAGTGAAGGGGAAAATAGGGGAAAATGGGGGAAGGGTACCTGAGGATGTGTGGGGTCAGGGGCTGTGCCCTGACACCTTGGAAAATCAATAACAGCCCTGCAGAAGTGCCCAAACAATGGGAGCAGTGTTGGCCTAGATTCCAACTCCATTGGACATGAATCCAAGTCCACAGTGAAGGAGAGAACGAAGGAAGGTCAGTTGGGAGGTTCTAACAAGACCACCACTAATCTGTTCCCTGGTTCTTCAGTTTGGATGGGGAAGTGTACTAGTACATTTGTTGTAAATATAGTATTAATCCAAGTGTGTTGGCTAATTATATTTTATGGGTTAGTCTAAAAGTCTCTGAGAAATGACTTACAGATGAACAAAGCCCTGTGGAGCTGTTCCCTTAGTATAATTTCTCAATTTATCTAGGTATAATTCTGCATAGGATCATTAAATTTGGAATTTTAACCTGAAATAAATCTTCTACTTGGTGAATTTTCAAAGATTTAACTCCGTCAATGGGTTTAGATTGTGTCTGTTAGAGACTGGATGTGAGATGAAGGATATGTCTCCATGGTGGAGGGCTTCAGCCTCAGTGACTCAGACCAGGAGCGCTGTGCCAAGTTACACATCCATGCCCTAATTTACTTACTGGCAGTGAGAACTAAAAAGGGGGAATAACTCTAGTTGATTTTATCACTAGGGTGTAACCTATCTACAAGTTATGTATATATAGTTACAGTGAGGGCGGGCCCATAAGTGGTGGGGCTGAGTGGAGCGGAGCTAACAGAGTTAAACGTTAGCCGACTGAATATTACTGACAAGTCGGGTTACAGGGTTAGTGGAATGGCGGGCTATAACCCAGAAACGGAAAGGAGGAATAGGCCCAAAGGTAGGCTTGCAGGGCAAGCAAGTGAATTGCCCAGCAGGGGCAGGAGTGTGCTAGCAGACGTTGGAGCTGTCCAGAGGCCTTCAGGGTTCCGTACTTAGGGAGGCATAGGTAATATATTGAATTGAGGGGGTGGTGACCATCGAAGGAGTCGGAGGTGATTGTGGAATACGGGGGCTCTGAGGTTAGTGACGAAGGAGCGGAGGTAGTCCGGTAAAAGTTACAACACTAAAACAACCAGAAACAATTAGATAAAAATCATACAACCTCCGCAGACCAGAAATAAAAAGAGTAATAAAATCATAACTCAGCGAAATGAATTGAAATAAATTATCGGAAAAATACTGAAGAACAGAGTCAATGGGATGAGTATCTACGCGAACTTTCAGGTCTAGGGATTAAAAGATGGTTCAGAAAATGAAGAAAAACAGCAAATAAACCCACATGAAAACAAAAACAAGGTTTCCTGTATCAAATAAAATATTAGAAATTCGCGATAACGTGGGAACATAGTTTTACGAACGTACGAAACGAATGACGAAGAGAAATCGGAAGAAAATCAAGTAATTCACATAATGAAAAATGGTTGGGTACGAGGAAAGATGAAAGAATTGGGAATATTTATACGAGGAAAATAGGGAAAAATATGAATCTTTGACAGTCTTAAAGAGTTGAAGTATAGGTCTGTGTGCGAAAAGATTCTATGTTAAAATCTGAAGAACTGAGAGAGAAACGGATTTAACAAGATTAAAACACACTTGCAGAGAAGACTGGCTCAAACATCCTGAGTTTGTGGAAGAAACGGATGAGCTAGAAATGCGAAACTAAAGAGTTCGAGTCCAGGAACGAGGCATAATTTATCCAGAATTGATTGTAAGAAAATGGATGAGCTAATGCCAAAGCAATCTGGAGAACCTCGAAATTAAATCTTGAAAAATTCATATCTTCATAAATAATCTTCGTAGTTTACTGTTGTTTATACCGACGGAAAGCTACACTCTTAAGCTAACAAATAACCCCATGACATGTGACTTAGAATAAAGTGAGTAAACAAGGGTAAACAAGGTCATGATGGGTGTTAGACAGTGCAATTGGTTGATTCCCACACCAAAACTTCCAGAAAGTTCTAGAAGCAGAATGGGATGCTGATTGCTTACATAAGAGGATTACTAAGCTCAATATAAGATTACTCAGCAATGTAAATAGTAAAGTGACATGTGAAAACAGAGCCCTTAGGAAAGGTATAAAGACCACATTTTCTGGTCTGACCCCTCTTCCTTTACTCCTCTCCCCTACGTGCTCTGGCTCATAGGTCATAAGGCGTCCTAATAAAAATTAAGTTTTATTAGTATAAGTGTGCAGTTCAGATCACATCTGAGTAAAAGTGATCAACCCTCAGTAAAAAGTTAAGAAGAAGTTAAGAAATAGTGACATTGAGTCAAGTCGGTTGGAGTTGCTCCGAGTTAAAAAGTGACAAGACAGAGGTGAAACAACTAAAAATAGTAGGTCTATAGCGCGATTTTCGTGTGGAACAATCAGGTAGACAAGATTGAACCCTGAGAGTTTCATACACACACAAATAATTAGTAACACATACAAATATCAATACACAAAGCAACCAAAACGCTACAGTGGTTGAGTTAAAGTACCAATACTAACATATAAGTATCAGAAGAAAGAACAGCCTTTTATAGGATTTCTGTTCTCCTCCTTCACCAGAAGGATTGGAGGTAGTGGAGGATGATGGCTGTAGATGGATATGACAGTATCCCCTTCTTAGGCCTGAACCCTTGAAGGCCCAGAATTAGTAAGGTGAGGGGAGCTGTACTTACAGAAAATACAAAAAGAAAATGAGGAGTTGGAGGGAAAGGAGAGATGGGAGAGGAGTTGAGGTTCCTAAGGAGCTTCGGGACCAGGCTTGTCTGGGTACTGAGAGTGGAAAGCTTTGACGAGGTCGGAGGCATGATTGAGTTTTCCAGCAAGGAGCCATTGTGTCTCCTCATCGATCCCTTCATAGCCTAACCACTTGACCAGGTAGAGCAACTTGTTGCATCTACGTTGGTTGATCTTGGAGTTGAGGATCTCCTTGATCTCAAACTCCATTTCACCTTTGATTTCTATTGGAGGTGGAGGTGGTTGGTGGTGATTCAGAATGACGTTCGGGATGGAGGGCTCGATCTGCAAGACATGGAATCCCAGGTGGATGGCTCACATGTTTTCTGGCAGGCAGAGAGTGAGGGAGTGGGTTCCAACATGGGCGATGATCTCAAAAGGGCCAAGGTTTTTCTCAGAGAGCTTCTTGGAAGGTCGAGTGGAGTGGAAATACTTGGCCTTTACATAGACCAAAGTTCCTACCTCGAAAGCTGGAGCAGGACTCCAACGGGAGTGTGCTGGGCCCTGGTAACGGATTGGAGCATGGTGCATTTCCTCGTGAAGGAAGTGATGGAGGGAGTCGAGATCTATCGAGTACTCCTGGGCATGTACCGATGTTAAGTCTCGCTCCGGGTGAACGGTGATGTTCGGATGGTAGCCCTTATTGGCAAAGAACAGAGAGATGCCTGTGGTGGCATTTGGAGCGTTATTGTATGCGAACTCCGCAAGAGGTAGGAGTTCGGACCAATTATCCTGCTGATAGATAGATGTGCAGGTACTGCTCAAGCATCTGGTTCATCTGTTTGGTCTGTCCATCTCCTTGCGGATGGTGAAGTGGAGGCGGATGTTGAGGGCTTTACCAAGTGAACGGAAAAAATGAGAAACAAACTCCAGACCCCTGTCAGAGGTGACATGGGAAGGAACTCCGTGCATGGAGAACACGTGGAGGAGGAATAGCTTGGCCAGTTCCGGAGAGATGGTATCATGGGTAGGAATGAAGATGCACTGTTTGGACAGGCGGTCCACAACGACCAAGATGGAAGTGAATCCAGAAGAGGAGGGTAGCTGTTTGATGAAGTCCATTGAGATGGAGTTCCAAGGGTGATTGGGGATGGGGGGTTGTTTGAGTAAGCCAAGGCTTGTGATGAGGAACTTTGGTGCAGGCACAAGAAGTACAAGAGGACACGTAGTTCTTGATGAAGTTACGGATACCCAGCCAGGTATAATCACGATGGACTAGCTCCAGGGTCCGGTTTTGACCGAAGTGTCTGGAGAGCTGGTGGTCATGTTTGTCTCACAATATGCGGAGTTGGAGTCCGGAATGTAAATGCAGTTGTCCAGCCTTAACAGGCCTTCGGCATCAATGGACCAGCAGGAATTGGGGAGGTTGGGGGAAGCGAGATGAGCAGAGATTGTGGTGTCGGAGGAGAGGGATGACAGGATGTCTCGATGGAGAGCTTCTGTGTTGACGAGTATGGCTGCCAGATTACTGTGGCAGCTAGAAACATGGCTCATAAGGACGCAGTGAGCTGCTCTGAAGTGAAGACCGGTTGGAAGTTCTGTGGATTGACATGAGCATAGTCCATATCCCCTTCTTTGGGATAGATGTCCCAGCGTCTAGTCAATGCATCTGGTTTTACTCCGAGTCTTCCAGGATGGAATCGGATAGTCATGTGGAATTGGGAAAGGAACTCTGACCAGCGGGCTTGTCGCTGAGTCAAGAGTTTGGTGGTAGAGAAATACTCCAGGTTCTTGTGGTCAGTGACAATGTCGATTGGGGTTCCTGAACCTTCGAGGTAGTGACACCAAGATCGGAACGTGTTGTGAATGGCGAGTAGTTCCTTATCATGGGTGTTGTCATTGAGCTCCGGCACCGAAAGTGTTCTAGAGCGGAAAGCAATGGGGTGAATCTCTCTGTCATCACAATGGATGGACAGGATTCCAGAGATTGTGTAATCGGAGGTGTCGGTTTCTACAATGAGAGGGGTGTCAGGTACCCAATGAGTCAGGATGGGGGCTGATGTGAAGGCTTCTTTCAGAGTTTTGAAAGCAGAACAACAGTCATCAGAGAATAACCAGGGGGTTCCTTTACGCATGAGGCATGTCAGGGGACCACAATGTCAGAGTATTGGTGAATGAAATGCCAATAGAAGTTAGCGAAGCCAAGGAAGGACTGGACATCCTTGACTTTACAGGGCTCAGGCCAATCTTGGATGTCTTTGACCTTCTCAATGGACATGGTGAGTCCAGAGGGAGGAAGGCAATATCCGAGATATTCCATAGTGTCTGTATGAAATTCGCATTTCTTTGGATTGGCGTATAGGCCGTGTTTGTGGAGTCAACAGATCTCATGATCTTTATGAGACTGGACAGACATTAGAAGATCATTATAAATTATCTACACCCATGTAGCATGAGATTTAATCTACTACAAGCATGCCTAGAACCTGGCATAGGTGTAATATTCAAAGAATATATCCCTACAACAAGAAAATAGCACATAGACGGCAGAATAAGAAGGAACATTGGGGAAGAAATGTGAATATCCCGGGAACCAGTAAACTTTTGACTGTAATCTTTTTACCATCTGAAAGGACTGTTTCTAAACTTTATCCACGGTTTTGTTTCATTCTAAAAGCTTCAAAACTGACGGAGATATCGCTCAAACGGCGAAACACCGTATAATTCATATATATTTATTTGCTAATTCTTATAAAAGGTAATGTGACTCAAGGGAAATATATTGGCGCCCGGAAGTCTGGCGGACCGAATACCATATGACAGAGTATTCCCCGGCGCGGGCGGACAGTTTTTGATCGCATCAGAAGAGGAGAAAATGCTAAAAAACTGGATCTTGTATATTTTCCCATGATTCATCAAAACCTTTTGATTTTAAGCTCAAATAAATCGGAACAAAGGAATGATTGATGATCTGGATCTCGGATCATAAGCATAAAGTGATTCAAAAGTGCGCGGATCAGTCAATTAATTGGGAAAGCTCTAGAACATTAGTAATGATGTGGCTTCACAAAAAGGGGTGAATTAGAGAACAGTCTAGAAAGTTCCTTTATAGCCGAGTCATTTCTAAAAATAACCGTTCGTAATTAAGGCGGTGTAGAGCATAGCTTTAGCGCTACAAGACCCCGCTAAGATCGGCCCAAAAAACAAAGAACTGAATTACTTATTGCTGAGTCATGTCCTAAGTCCATTATTAAGCTTACACAGCCCAAGCCCCTATATCATTCTAGAACTACCTATAATACAAATGTAGCACATGTAACTAGTGCGAGGCGTGGGAGTAGAGAGGCCTCTGAAAAGCATAAAAGGCTGCCGCTTCTGCCCCCTCTCAAACCTCAGGTAGAAATATAAGTTTAATTCTCCTCACCAGTGGTTGGTTCATTTGCTCCAAAAGATAAAAGCAAATATTAGTTGTTAGCTAATATAAAACTAACACGTCACTCTAAGCGTGAGTTAGGGTCAGTTAGACACAGCTGAACAAAAGTGTCATAGTGAGAATTTGGTGGAGGGACTTCTTAATTGAATAATCTCTCAGCAATACTTGGTTATCACACCACAGGAGAAAAGTGAGCGATCCTGAACCTGCTAGATAACTAGCACGCACTCTAAGCGATAGAAAGAGCAGTTTGGTCACTCCTGTATTGAGTAACATTTATTGCGGAATTATTTTATTAGTAGTTTTCCTTCAGTAAATTATCAGGAAAATCACGTCCTACTGAAAAGTGGTATATCTAGGTGTAATATTGACTAGAAATTATAGTAAAGTCAATATAGAATTTTATCCATAGACGATCTATATGTCAGGTGAGATCGTTGGGGGTGTTTATTGTTGTTTAGACAGTGAACAATTATATATTTGGCAACCAAAACACGGTCAGTACACAAATCAGCACAAACTCTAATATCGTTATTGGACATAGGAAACTGGTTACATAAGGTGATCCAGCTCTGCTCCTTCAGCAGCGATAGGGGTAGTGGCATTAGGGTGTAGTGGTACATAGAGAAAAGGGAATCGACCATAGAACAGAAATAGAGGGAAAGAGGAAAAAGGGAAGGAGAGGAGGAAGGTGAGATAGGAGGAGTACAGTGTAGGCCAGTTATTTTTGACATCTCATTTGCTTCCAGAGAGATTTAGTTTCATGACTCGCAATCTGGGTATAAACTGGATTCTAACTATTGGAAAAGCATCACAAATGTACACTTTATTAATCTATCAGAGCACTTTTTCATAATTTAGGGTAAGAAAAATTTTATCTGCCAAGAAATGTTTGTCTATGCCTTCCTAATTAGGAAGTATGTTTGAAACAAGGTGGAAACCCTTAAGAAGACATAGAGGATGCATGTTATATGATGTGAATGAAGCTAGCTTCCAGTTTTTAGATGGAAGTCAAGAAGAAAGTGGTTGAAAGCATGTTTTGCATCATCCATGCAAATCACATGCTGCCAAACCAAAATGCCTGCCCCAAGAGGCAAGTCCTTGAGCAGCGGGCAGGGGACTTTTGATTCTTCTGCAAGTGCACCAAATTCTCCACAAATACCTGGCATTATATGGATGCATATGAGTAAGTCTTTATCTCAGTATCTTTTTATGTTCAATAAGGTGCCATTGCATGCTTTGCAGAAAAGGTTTAACTGGCATACAGGCTGAGTATGCAGTTTGAAGGTATAAATCACACAGATGCATCAAAATGACCCTCTTTGAGTGAATGGGCGTGACTTCCAAAAAAGGGAATTCCAGTCAAAAAAACAATGTCCACAAGGTAAATTTTTCAAAAACCATCCAGAAAATTGCAGAATACATTAGTTTTATAGTAGGATTTTAATCTGACACAAAGTTGACTAGTAGGATTTTGCTCCATGGAGATGCTGCAAATAACTGGCCTACACTGTAGGGAGTGATGGCGGGGGAAGCAGAGTAGGGCAGCACAGGGTCAGGTGGGGTATGCCCTGACATGCTGCTGAAAGAGGGCTAGCAGCTCTCTATGCCGACACAGCTTGTGGGGGACAACTCTCCCTAAACTCCTACTTTCTCTCTTGACTTCACTTAACTTGATCCTTAACTCTGCAGTGGGTTCTCTGGGATTTCTGCAAGGTCCGGGCTCAGCATTGTAAGCAGGCTAGGGGTCTAACCCAGCAGGCAAACAGGAAAGGATGGGGACTGGATTGGTATCCAACAGGTCAGGGAAAGGGGGTAATGGTAATGGTAAATATGGTCCAGTGTGGTGCGTGGTCAACTCCAGTCAATCTCTCACCCCACCTCTCTGGGTGACACTAAGATGAGGACTGATCCAGAGGTCTTCTTACTGATCTTCTATGTCGTACTACTCCCTACTAGCTTGGGAGGGGCAAACTCAGTGGTTTCTAATCCAAAGGGAAAGGTAGATACATCCTCATGTACAGTATATATGAGAAATGATCAGGAAAAAATGATGAAAAATATCCGATGTGCCCCATGTGCTTAGGTGGACCATATGGGCAACAACCAATATCGGAAAATGGGAGGGAAAACAATAATCAAGGAAATAATAAAGCAATAAATGGTATCCGACCAAAAATACCCAACTCTATTCATCACCAATGAACTCCCACTAATCACGGATACTAGTACTCCTAAATGACGCATTTCCAACAGTACCAATATCGTCCAATGCAGTGGTTGCTGAGATAAGTGAAATCCAGTCTGAGTGTGGCTGCACTGCTGGGTGGGTGTGTGGGAATTTGGTCTGTGGGGACTGGAAATGTGTCTGGAAAAATGGGGAAAAATCGTGGAAGGGTAGAAATGGTATATGAGAATGTGTACAACATGTTTTGTGAAGTGGGGATGTGTTGGGATGGGGAAACCGCGATATTTGGTTTGTTTATGCAGTACTGGCTGTGCCCACCTACAGTGTCCACTACTCACTTGTTGTGAGCTAGACAGCTGCCCTTATTCCTACTGTTGGAATTCCACTCACTCACACCCACTCTAGCATGTCCTAGCACCTTAGAGAATTTGGGGGAGGGGAGAACTTCTTTTTAAAATCCGGTATGTACAGGATTATATCTAATAATTATTTTTAGAAAGAATAGATGGGAAATATTGGTACCATATGGCACCTGGGTACCTTATTAGGCGAAATAATCGAAAAAGTATCAGTAACAATAAAAGAAAATCAATCAATAAGTGAAATATGATGGTGAAATATGAAAATATAAAAAAATAAGTGATTTCTCAACGGATTTACGGAATTAAGAGCCGAAATTGGAAATAAAGCCGGAGATAACTTTCACACAGCCGATAAGCATTTTTACCAATTTATTAGACGCCATGGGAACGAGTGAGGCTGGAATTCTGGGTTGCCGCTTGAGATTCCCACGCCCACACATACTCGTGACCTGCTGTGCCTAACTTGTCCAGCATAGAACTCCGTCAATTCTCCACCGATTAGGACGTTCTTGATATCGTTGGAATTGTACGAATTAGCACTATTTTTAGATACTAAGTGCGTACTGAGTTGTTGCATAAATGGAAGGGGTTTTCTGAATGGTGGAAGCGGGTATCTGAGCTGGCTCTGTGTGTGGGCGATTATCCTGCCTACACCACCACCATGTCAGGGATGCATCTGGGGTCAAGGGGGCCTGGATGTAATGCCTGGCACTGAGGCCCTCACAGGGTGTGGAGTGGGCATGTGTACTGATGGGCCCAATGCGGGACAATGGTCCCTGAACCCTGAGCCATATGTAATTATGATGTGCATATAGTCACATGGGTAAGTAATAACTTCCAGTTAACTGCTTACACACACCATAATATACACACCATCATATCACTTATGGCCTCATGTGCTGAGAAATCCCACTGAGACCTCACTGAAGGGTTGCTTACTTATTTGGGGACAGTAACGTTCCGTTCCCCCGTTCACCTCAGGCCTCAGTTAGTCCATCTAAACATAAGCTTTGATGAGCTGTATATTCAATGGGGTAGAGGTAAAAGGCTACTGGGCCTTTACAACTACTCCGAGGTATATATGTAAATTACATATCTCAGCACAAATAAATAAAGGAATAATAACATCACTATAATGGGAATTATAGTGAAATAAGGTTAATCCCTTACACTCACACTTTTTTAAGTGTATGAGGTGTGTTTTACAACACAACCCACAAAAAACTATCACATCACATTAACAACTTGACTTGGTAGCGCCCATGGCACCAAAACATGCCTGCAAGGGCAAGGTTGCTTCTGCAGCGATGATAAAGAAAAACAAGCAGTTTATAAAGAAACTGCAATCTCCCATCATGGGAGATTCAAAGCAACAGCTGTTGTCAGATGATGACAAGGATCAACATGATCCAGAAAGAACAACCACCTCAGGGCTGGTCCCTGAAGGTTTTTAAAAAAACTTACGTGGAGTAAGTGTGGGGCCCAATACCCCTAGAACTCCACGTCACATTGATCTCACCCAAGCTGGGGAAGATCTCTCACCTCCAGAGGAGGTGATTGACTTGCACAATAAATGCATAAGCACTGAACAATTAGCCTGAAAAGCTGATTGGATACAGTTGCAGGAAACTCCAGGGCCCCACTATCCCTGGAGTCTTCCCCCATTTCCCCAAGTCTAGCCCCAAAGGCAGACAAAGGGAAACAGAGGGAAGAACCTCCATGTCAGCTATCCGAAAAACTACTGGACTTGTTCCAGGTCCCATCTGAATGGAGGATGGGAAACGAAGAACAACTTCTTCTCAGGCTAAAGGCCTGAGAAGGTGCAAAGGAACACTCTGAGAGCAGGATCTCTCAGAGTGCAGAAGCTCAAAAAGAACTTCCGCTGTTTACACTACCCCATGCCATGCCAGACAAGGCAAGGTCGCCAACCTCGGAGGAGGTCTCCGAGATCATGAAGACAAGGTGAACTGAAATGAGTTGATTTGTGGATTAGGGGGACCTGCATTCAACCTCAGAATAAGACTCTGAGATGAAACTCTCCTCAGAGGAGATGAGGGCATGTTCCTCGAAGTTCTCAACATACTGATGAGAACTTTCATCAAAGCCTCTGCCTCATTGAATGCGACAAAGAAATACCACAATGTTAAATACAAAGTGGAAAAAGGCCTAAAACAGTTCTACTTAGAACTGTCTAAAGCAGTGTCCCAGATGGTGATGCTGCCAGACCAGGTGTCCTTCAAGGCCAGGTTTCTAAACAACATTCCCCTTGAATGGAAAAGGGAAATGAACGCTCATGACAGAATCAGAGCAGACTTCTCCTCAAACAAGGAGATTGTCATATCCATACAATCCCAACCTCCACTCTGGGCTCCCAGAACTCCGAACCTGACTTCCAGAGTCCTACTTCCCTTCTGCCACCTCCTCCTTGCCGACTTCCAAGAGGTTATCCCACCTCCAGCTCCAACACCACCTTCAGTCTGACTCTGGAACATTCCAGGTCCGACCTCATCCCCGACACCTTCCAGACGAGCACACAACACCTATGCTCCCGACTCCGGACCTCCGCTCCGGAATCCCGGTTGCACCTCCATCTCCGGAACCTCCGGTCTTAGCTCCGACCTCGGACTTTGACCCCACCTCCGCTTATACCCATTGTATTGGTTAGCTCATTCCATTTAATTACGTTTGCCAATATTCCGGAGTTTAACTTCCGAGTTCGGACTTTCCGGACTTACGTCGGACCTTGCAACTATTGCATTGCTCCATTCAATTCCGCTATTCTCCCTCATTCCTATTTGGGCTGCTGCTTCCTTCTATTCAGTCAGCTAGCCATTCCCGACTCCCATCCTCCTTCCATCCTCCTTGGGCCTTGGCCCTTCATTCCTCCTTTGGGAAACACCATTGAGTCAAACACTTGACCCTCGGTGTTGTTCCCCTTTCCATCTCCCTTTGTCTCCTTTTGTCCTACCCTTGTTCCTTTTGATTCCGGACCCCTCCTTATATACAATGTACCTAGTAACTTGTAACCTCAGTCCGAAATCGACATGAATTCCCCCAAGAGACTTTCCCTCTGCTAGATCCGAAATTAGGGACCCCTAGGACAACCAGCAATGGCACGGCGCTCCGCTTGAGTCGCTGAGGCCAAGGTCCTTCCACGCTAAGTCTCCGATTCCGCTCCGGAGTCGTCCGAATCCGCATGTTCTAACAGAAGGTCTCTCCATGAACAGCCCCAAGTTCAAAATACTCAGGGAGTGGTGGAGAGAGAAATTCGAAACCGTAATGGCGCTGTTGCAGGGATAAACCCTTGCACTACAAAACAGTGCCTTTCATGTACATACAGTGGTGAGTGTAGTTGGGGTGATCCCGTGACTGCACAGCCACAACTATACAGCTGCGACACCTACAACACCGTACTCTAGGACCTCTTTTAGTGACAGTCAGTGAGGCCAGGAGACTACTGTCCCCCTGTGAGCCTGTGTGATGTTGGGATAAATTCCCTGTTACAGTGCCAGTGCCATTAGAAATGCCTCCCTTGAGGGAGGTGAACCATCGAATCCTGTTAAAGGATCCAAACAAGAAATTTCAGGAAAACACCCTGAGATGTCCTGCAGCACTGCAGGAAGCACTAGCGACCAAAATAGATCGCTACATGAATGCAGGATGGTGGTATCCCATGAGCAGTGAGCAAGCATGCCTGCTGCTGTGCATCCACAAAGCAGACAGATCTTTGTGCACAGTAATCGATGCGAGAAATCGAAATTCGAACACAATTCTTGATGCCACACCAATGCCAGACATGCGACTGATCCAAGATCAATATGTCGGATGCATATGAACAAATATGCATGGATCCAGATGACGTCCATAGGATGATGTTCTCTACGCCCCATGGGATGTACAACTCAAACATGATGCAGCAAGGAGACTGCAATGCACCCTGTACTTTCCAGTGTGCATTGACCTGGGAACTACGAGGAGAAGTAGGCAGATGCCTACATGTCTGGTTTGATGACATCTTCACTGTCATATCCTGGATCTTCCACCTCCCCCCACTCTATCCATACATGACTCCTATGACCTCCACTGTCAAAAACCCCCCAGGGTTGTAGGGGAAAATGCGTGAGTCCGAATGCAGGTGGGGGCTCAACTAGATGGGATCCGGGAGCTCCGGTTCTGCTGGATGGTACAAGAGGCTCTAAGGAGGACGCGGCCTCAGCGACTCGGAGGGAGCGCTGTGCCTCCGTTACGTCTCAGTTAGTCCTTGTATTTCTTATGTCTGAGGTATCTTGTAGGAAGGGGTCAGGATTCACTCAGAGGGACTTGGGGTAGCATTTTAGTCAAGATTAGAACTGAGGAAAACTACAAGTTCTAATCTACAGGTATTTATAAGGGAGAATGGGAAAGGACTTAGTCAAAGTCCGAATGACAATAAAGAACACCAAAAGGTGCCGAATGATACCGAGAGGTACCAAAAGGTTCCGAACGATATCTTTATCGGGGAACCGAGGTGTCGGGTCAAGGAGGGCGGAGTAAGAGGCCGGAGAATGAATGGGAACGAGAAATGGGTAAGAGGGGGTTAGCCGACTGAATGGTAAGAAGAAGATAGTCGTGCTAAGAATGGAAGGTGACTAACAAGAGATGATGAGAGAGGGGTCGCCAAAGGATGCAGGTAGCTCCAAAAGCGGAGTTGCGTATCCGAAGGATGTTGGGTGACTCCAATAAATGAAATGGGTGGAGGAATGGTTTAGGGGTATGTCACAGGATGTCGGAGGTCCGTTGGGATATTGGAGCAATCCGGAGTCTCCGAATGTTCCGACTCAGGGCCGAGCTTCCGGGATGGAAGTAGCCAAGGTTCGGTGTGCCGCCACCAGGCCGGAGCTGAGACAGTCAGGAAGGAAGGTGACTTGGGGAGTGGAGAGGCATGGTGTAGGGGATGGTGGAGTTGTTAGGAAGGTGTGGTGTGGTGGGAGTGCGCGGGGTCGGGATTCCGGGATATGACATCCACCAGCCCTCCCAATCTCTCTCCGCTGCCTCCAGTCGATGCCAACGACCCTAGGACTACCTCCTCTTTCGACTCTCTCCCGCTCTGCCACCCACCTACATCCGCAGCACCTCCGGACCTCTACCATCATACCTCCACCTCCTCGGACCAAGGAGATGGGCTTGCTCGTTGTTGATGAATCCCAACTTGTCATTCCATCCCTCATCTTACCTCTGGTCTCGATAATCTTATTGTTTTATCATTTGATATTTTCTACAACCCCAATCTTCCGGACTACAACTTCCGGGCTCCGGACCTTTCTGGACGCCTCTTCTCTGTAGTTCCCTGCTTGTTCATAGACGCTTCCAGACCTTGCCATTCAGTTGGCTTTTATTTCTTCCACTCCACAATACTTCAGACGTTGTTGTGGGGACAACTCTGTGCACCGCAAAAAGTCGGATTCTGCGGAATTTGGCCACCAACATACACCACATACCCTCTGACGCTCCCGATGCTCATTCTATCACTATCCAACACTCCATAAACTCATTCCTTATTTTTCCTTATTTTCCCCATCATTCCCGACAACCCCAAGCACAATTCCCACGCCCAACCACGCCGCCAATTTCACCCCCTCTCCAGACCTCCATACCCACACATAAAACCCACCCGTTTTTCCACCCGTTGGTGATGCTATACCTTCCTCCTTTACCCACGGAGCATTTCCCAGAATGGAAACCCCATACTCGGATGGTTCAGCATGGTGTAGGGTCTCACGTGGTCTTGACAGCACCTGTCAATGGCCACATCTCAAGAACTACTGCACCAAATGGGACGAATAAGGGCTCGTTGGAAAGCTGGAGACGAGGAGATTGCTGGCGGGAGGATAGGCGGGCGCTGTGGCGAAGTGTTGCGGAGTTAACAATTCCCATTTCGGATCCGTTATCATCTATTCTCCATTCATTCATATTCCTTTTATTGTTTCTTTGTTCCCAATTGGAAATTCCTTATTTACGGTTGCCTAACGGCCCGTTTACATTCCCCCAGTCCATTCATTCCATTTCCAACTCATATAAAATAGATAATAGCTTGTACATAACAAGTTAGTACTGAATAGACCCGTGAAGGGACAAGAAAGAGTTACATCCAAGTGGCAAAGATGCCATCCACGACCCTAACGCCCCCCTTGAGCTATTTGGTTACGTCTAAGACCCCTCTTGCCATAATACTCAGCCTTGACATCCAAGAGAGACGTAGGTGAGTGTTTGTTTGAGGTTTTTGCAGACTCAGTAGCACCCACGGACCAAAACCCAGCCCCACAAACCACACACATGCACACTACAACCCTCCCCCTCTTCTCTGTCTCAAGTCAAGGTGATTGACCCGTTACAACGTAATTCGGGCTTTTCGCCTATTCCTATTTGTCTTGTGGACTTCTTCTATTTACTTCCCCTTCCCCTTGGTAACCAACTGTTTCCGCTATATGTATGTGCGTACCCAGTAAATAGTTCCCCCAGTTATAATATAAACAGTCTTCAGCCCTCCAATAACCTCTTCCCGGACGTCTATCGCGTCCCACTCATCTGTTGCTCCTAAGAACCGAGTAACAGGCGCTCCCAGAGATGCCTTGGTATAACACCCAACGAATCGCATGACAAATGATTGACCCTCGCTAATGCCTCCTCCGTTAAGTAGTGAGGGGGGGGGCCTCCAGCCCCCTTCTGCTGGCAGCCTCGGTTCCTCCATCGCCAGCTCCCCTGACAAATGGGGACAACGAGAACATACCAGGTGCAGCGCTCCGTTCCAAGTCGCTGAAGCCGAGTCCCTTCAACACCCCGTCACCCTCGGAGCTCTGCCCCACCTCCGGTCTGTCTCCGACCCACTGTCGGATGACCTGGAACACCGAGCTCCACCTGACAGCATCGCCTGGATAGTGATCGACCTATCCCCTCCAAGGAAAGACGTTCGTGACATTCACCAGCACAAGCTCGGTGGAGAACCACAATAAAGCATTATTGTGGTTTTTACTCACCTCAAGGGGGCAAAGTTCTATATAAGCCGGAAGAAATTCCAGCCGTTTGCTCCAATCTGTCAGGGACAGCTCCGAAAGCAGTGAAGTCCCGGCGTGAGGGACTTGGTGGGACAGATGTCAGCTGTGCATAGTGGCGATCCCGTCGTGGGGTGAGCATCCCTGACCACTTAGTCTGAAGTGGGAAGTTGAGAAGAAGGCTGCTTCTTCTGTTCCCACCCCAGGTGCTATTATATACAAGCGGTTAGGGTCACATGGAGGAAGCCATGTCATCTCTGGGCACAGCTGCACCTCCCTGGGAGATCCCGGAGGTGGCCGCTCAGTGGGCGGGAGTGCACGCAGTGCGTGCACTGATCAGGGGAGCGGGGTTAGGTATGTAGTGATACATGGAGAAAAGGGAAATCGACTGTAGAATAGAAATAGAGAGAGAAGGGGAAAAGGGGAAAGAAGGGATGGGGAGTGATAGCGGGGGGAGCGGAGTAGGGCAGTATGGTGCAGGGTGCGGCGCGGGGTCAGGCAGGTGTGTGTCAGGGATGGTACAGGAGAGGTGGGGGTAGCAGCCTGGGCGGTGGCGGAGTGGCGGGAATGTATAGCGAACGGCCCTTACTTGGGCTTGCGTCCCTGTCCGGCTTCTTAGGCTGAAGCAGTAGTGATTGTTATTAGGATGAAAGACCAAGCTAAACTAAAGTAAGACACTTGCCTGAAGCAGTGGTGAGAAGAAGGCTGCTTCTTCGGTTCTGCTTCGGCTCGGTTTATATACAGGTGGGAACGGGTCACGTGGGGGGTGCCACGTCAGCCCGGGTGGAGCCGGGTTATCGCAGATGGCTCCACGGGCGGTCCCAGGTGTCAGAGGGGAGAAGTACAAGTGAAGATGTGCGGCGTATCCGGTGGTGCAGTATCCATGTGGGGTACTCAGCGCCGGACACATCCGTGCTACATGGGTAAGGGGAGAGGTCGTCCGTATAAAGGAAGAAAGGAAAGAAAGAAAGAAGGAAGGCAAAGGAAGAAGGAAAGAGGGGCAGCAGGAGGGTGTGGCGCGGCGTGGCATGCCCTGACAGTGTGCCCTGACACAATCCTAGACATTCTAGGAAGCTGCATGGATGAACAAGGCATCCATGCTCAAGTGGACAAAATGGAGAAAATCCGCAACTGGTGAGAGCCAGTAGACCACACAGGAGTCCTACAATTCCTGGGAATGGTAATCGATATTCATGTCGAATGTCAGTGGCTACACAGGGCCACTGCAAACAATCTGCTCCAACAAGCAGACATTCAGGTGGACACCACTCCACCAGAAATGCTTTGATGAGATTAAACGTCTCGCATGCAGGGCTCCGATTCTGAAGCCCATCCAGTGGAATCCACTGGAAAACCTCTCAGAAGAAGAGAGGAGTAAACTCCACATCTGGGTCATAACAGATGCATGCCCAGTGGGCATGGGTGCACTAATTGGACAAGGTGAAAAGTGGCAGACCTGCTGCCCTGCCACATTCATGTCCAAGAAGTTTACCAACACACAATGTAGGTACTTCACCTACGAACTCAAGGCACTTGGCATCCTTGAGGCACTCATGAGATGGCAAGACGATCTCATGGGAGGCCATGAATTCACAGTAATCACGGATCACAAAGCCTTGGAATATTTCAAAGCGAAAAATCACAACTCAGGTAGACACCTGAGATGGCAAGCCTTTTTTGCAAGCTTTAATTGCAAAATAAAATACATGGAAGGCCACAAGAACAAAGTGGCAGATTCACTTTCATGGTACTATGACTCGTCAACAGATGAGGATCTTTTCGATGACTACATGTTGGTGGATATCCATCTGGATAAAAATGCAGAAGACATCATCCCCAACAGAGTCAAGGAATATGAAGAACTGCTGCTAAGCAGTACTCTGAGTAAAAACTCAGAGGAAAAGAGACTCGCAGCAATACACGTGAGAAATACCCTAGAGGCAGCTCTAGGGGGGAGCGACAACCTAGAGGAAACTCTAGCGGGGAGTGCCCAAAACCTGGAAGAAATTATAATTCCAGAAGAGAACCTTTGAAAACAATTCGAAGGAAAAGACCTCAGTGAGGCAATAAAATCTGGATACATGCAAAGCCAGATCCACCAGGAAATCCTAGAGAATCCTGGGAATTTCAAAAACTTCTCCATAAAAGATGGGCTGATAACCCGACTTGGAGAAGGAGGGATGACCCAAATAGTAGTCCTGAAAGGGAACTACAAAAGGAAGTCCATTTGAGGAATAATCCTTGAAAATATCTACAAAACACTTGGACACCTAGGGTCCAAGAAAACAGTGGAAACCCTCCATTGATATTTCTGGTGGAAGTCGATGAGGAAGGACTCCCACAAGTTCTGCAGGTCTTGTGGAACTTGTCAGACAACAAAGAAAAGCACCAGGAGGAATCCCGGACTGCTTCACCCACTCCTGACCCTGGAAACACTGTGGTCGTCAATAGCCATGGACTTCACAGGTCCATTCCCGACAAGATATGATTACCTCTGGGTAATCATCTGCAGGTTGATGTCCAACATCCACCTGATTCCGATAAAAACAACAATGAACGCATTAGAACTACCATTCGTATTCCTTCACAAAGTTGTAAGACTTCATGGTCTACCACACTTGATCGTATCAGATCGAGACTCAAAATTCATGTCAAAATTTTGGTGCAAACTACACCGAATACTCAGTGTGCAGTTGAAATTCACAACTGCATTCCATCTGCAAGGTGACAGCCAAGCAGAAAGGATGATACAAAAAGTAGTACAGATACTACATGTGATGGTCAGACCAGATCAACGTGACTGGGCAGTGAAGCTGTTGATGGCAGAATTCGCAATCAATGCAAGCTCAAATGCATCGACAGGATTTGCCCCGTTTGAATTAATCTATGGCCACATGCCAAAGATGTGCCTAACAGCACCACCCTTAGACTACCTGGGAGTGAACAACTTCGCCCAAAAGGTGAAGGAAAACCTCATGGCAGCACACAATGCGATAATACACAATTGCACTGCCCAAACAATCCGGGCGAATAAGAAAAGACGCCTGGACCCACCTTTGAGAAAAGGCAAGCTCGCATACTTATCCATGGATAAGTTGAACCTACCCAAAGGAAGGGCAGGCAAACTAAAGCCCTTGTATATAGGGCCTTATGAAATTCTGGGAACATTTCCAGAGATGTCAAACTACGTCCTCAAGTTGCCACCACAACTTGAACAACGTGGAGTCCACCCAAGATTCCATGTATCTCGGCTCACACCTCATGAGCTGAATGACCAAGAAATCTTCCCAAATAGGGAAGTAAACATATTTTACGATTTCGGGGAAGACCCTGATCACGAAGCAGTAGTTTGCAAAATCTTAAACCATGCATGGGTTCATAACAAACTCTGGTGTAAGGTCAAATGGGAACTAGGGGACTGTTGGGGCATACACCCTGACCTAGCCCACACCTGCACTCGCACCTGCACTTGCACCTGCATCCGCATTCACACCCGGCCATTGCACCCCCTGCACATGCCCTGTGCCGGACGCTCTGTGCGGCCGGATGCCCCAGGCCCCGGGTCTTGGGCCTCATGTGACTTCCGGATATCTCCGGAAGTTTTCGATTATATTGGGCCACTGTGGGAAGGTGAGAAGTTAGCTTCCTTCTCACCTTCTTACCCACAGCAGGCAAGTTGTACATTACTTGCCTCTTGTTCTATTACACCTTCTTACCCACAGCAGTGTGCCCTGGACAGGGCTGTGTCCCTTTAGGTTGTGGGCCATGGGGGGGGGGTCACAGGGACCCGTGAGACGTCCCCTGACAGGGACACCACATGGGAACCCCTAGGAAATTGCAATGACCTTGTCCGCCTGGACAAGTACCTCACATTACAAAATGTGAGGGAACCAGAAAATCTCCCTATCAAAGAAGATAGGGAACTCTCGGCATCACTATGCCCCCAAAAACGGAGGTGGAAAAAGTGAAGCTGAAGGGTGATTGCCCACAGCCAAGAGTGTGGGAAGATTCTGGGTGAGCAACTCGCCCAGACAGCCACACCATGTGCTAGAGTAACTCACCTAGACCACGTGAACCACAGGCTCACGTGTAAAACCATACACAATTGCGGTGAATCCCATGCATGCAAGAACCAAAACCCCTCCTGCCACCACGAGAAACAAAATAATGAAATGTCGTTCTCTGGGGGAGGCAACCCTTGATTTGATCTGAACAAGCCACTGGACATCGAGATACAACAACCCAAGGAGCAAGGCTCCTTGGAACAACAACAACAACACCAGGCACAGATAAGTGCCATGGACCAACAACCCTCCACGATGCCAATAGGCACTGCATACCCCCAGCCTCCACAAAGGGGCTTCCAACCATATGCAGTGCAAACCGCACTGATGGTGCAACAAGCACCATTCCAGGGGCAGCAATTGCTGCTGCAGCCCCAGGCATACTCCCCAGGGAACTTCCCTGGCCAAATCACCCCCTGGATTGGCCAATTTGGCCCAGGTCCAACAACACCCCAGCCAAATGTAGGCTGGGAATCAGCCATCGCATCAGCAGTAGCTGCTCAGACAGGTCAACTCCATCAGGAGTTGAAAGAGATGAAGGAGGGAGACGAAGGAGCGACAGTGGCTCCTTGTCCAAACGGGCACGGTCTGACAATTCGAGGGTGTCAGATGATGCCTGCGATAATTGCGCCCATTGGAGGCGTGAATACAATAGAGCATGCAGAGATGCCGAAGGCATCTTTGCCTCTCTGAAAGATACAGAGAGAGAAGTCGATCTCCAGAAGAGGGAGATTGAATTGTTGAAACGCGAGCTCAAAGAGGCATGCACACTGGCAGACCTCGCTGCCAAACCCATTATAATGGGGGCCTCCCAGGTCAGGGGGAGGGGATACAGTGCTGGGCCTCATGAGGCACAGCCCCATGTGGGGACTAGCACACCAAGGGGCAGGGCACTGACTATCCTGCCACCCCATGGGCAGGTGACCCTGTCCAGGTTGCATAAGGGCCCGCCCTCAGGAGCCATGTCGAGGGGAAGAGGGAGAGTGGTAGGCAACTGATGGCAGACCCCCAAGCAGGGACCACTGCCAGAGGCGGCGGGCCGCTGAGTACCTCAGCAATGGGCAAGCTACCCTGCAGGGAAGTGTCCACATGCTATATGAGACCACCAAACTCAACAAGTTTGGCAAAGTCGAAGCTCCCATCGATGTAACAACTGACCCCAACTTCCCCATGAGAATAGCAGGGTCAGAGGTGGTGCACAATGCCGCATATGCTTGGTGGACAAGCGTGAGTGGAAAAGAATTTGTACACTGGTATGAACAGGCCAAAGCCGCCTTTAAAAGTGGCAAGGTACATAGAGTCCTTTGTGAAAAAGCAAAGGAAACCAAGAAATATTTCTTGGGACTCCCAAGTATTGCAAAACTCATGGAGGAGTACAATTCCCCAGAGAACAGGGGAAGAATATCCTGGGAGAGTCTAGGCAAAGCTGCCTATGTAAAGTCCCAGTTCAAACCACTCAGGACTCCTGAGGAACACGCCGCAAAAGCTGCAGGGCAGGAAGTGAAAGCTTCCAAGTACCGAGAGAGAGATGCAAGTCTCCATGCTGGACAAATGAGCCAGCGACCACCCTTCCCCATGGGAAGAACGGTAAATTTACCTTATTCCACACCCAAACCAAGTGGCTCGGGAACACAACAACCCGCTCCCACCCAGGAAGCACCCACCTCATTGAGTCCACAGCTTGACACTGTAGGAGGGTAGCTGTGGGCACCCCAAAACCAGCTAAATATCAGGTCCTTCATGAGGAATAAATGTTAGGAAAATCCTACAGTGGAAAGTTGGCTACAGTGTAGGCAAGTTATTCACAGCACCTCCATAGCGCAAAATTTTACTATTCAACTTGGCATCAGATTAAAATCCTACTATGAAACCAATGTATTCTACAATTTTCTAGAGGGTTTTCAAAAAATTGACCAGTGGACATTATTTTTTTGACCAGAATTTCCTTTTTTGGAAGGTACTCAAGCGTGCTCACTCAAAGAGAGTTGTTTTGATGCATCTGGGTACTTCCCAACTGCTCAGCCTGTATGCCAGTTAGACCTTTTCTATACAGCAATGAACAATAAAAAGGTACTATGATGACAGCTTACTCATGCATCCATATAGCACCCAGTTTATTTGGAAGAAACAGCAGGTTGAGACAAGATTGCAGGAGTCTAAAACCAGATTTTCCACGGTTTTGAACTTCCCACTTAGGGGCAGGCATTTTCAGGGTGGTCGGCAGCTGTCAGAGACCAGGTTGAGATGAGGGAGTGTCTCCGTGACGGAGGGCTTCGGCCTCAGCGACTTATACCAGGAGCACTGTGCCTAGTAACATGTCCGTGCCCTAACTTACTAAACTGGCAACCACAACTGAAGGGGGGTAAACTCTAGTCAATTTTATTACTGAAGTGTAACCTATGTACAAGTTGAGTATATATATGGTTACAATGAGAGCAGGCCTGCAAATGGCGGAGCCGAGCGGAGCAGAGCTAACGGGGTTAGACATTAGCTGATTGAATATTACCGACGAGTTGGGTTACGGGGTTAATGGAATGGCAGGCGATAACCCAGAAACAGAAAGGAGGGATAGGCCCGAAGGTGGGCTTGCAGGGCAAGCGAGTGTATTGCCCAGCGGAGGTGGGAGTGCGCTAGCAGACGTCGGAGCTGTCTGGAAGCCTTTGGGGCTCCATACTTAGGGAGGCGTAGGCAATAAATTGAAAAGAGGGGGTGGTGACCATCGAGAGGTACCGAGGTGATTATGGAATACGGGAGCTCCGAGGTTAGTGAAGAAGGAGCGGAGGTAGACTGGAGGGATCGGAGGGGTCGGAGGGAATGGAAGTCAATGGCCGGGGGTAGATATGACAGCAGCACGTGATTTTCACATATGTATCATAATGCACAATACTGCCTTCCTTTCTCAATTTCTTATGCTAAAACAGCGATGTAGCTTTGTTAATGGCATATCAGATGCATGCTCTATGGCACATGTGAATTTTTACAGGGTTTCCACCTTATTAGGGCACAGTTCCCTAATTAGGATGGCATAGGCGGACATTGCTTTGGAGGAAAATTTTTCATTACCCTAAATTATGAAAAAGTGGTCTGATAGACCAATAGAATGTACATTTGTGATGCTTTTCTGATAGTTAGAATGTTGTTTAGACTCAAATTGTGAGCCATGAAAGGGAAATCCTTCCGGAAGCAAATGAGGTGTCAAAAATAACCTGCCTACACTGTAGGAATTAGGTGATGAGGTTATAGTACGGATGGTAGAGGGCATCGAGGCGATTCCAACGCATGTTACGCGAGGAGAATCGGTGAGGTATTGACAGAGATATGTGGATTCCAGTTGTGTATCGCAATGCATGTCACATGTTCATTGCGCATGCGTGGGAAATGGGGTGCACAGATGGTTCCTGGCATCCGTCAGGCTTCAAAAAAATAGGGATAAATATCCATTGTTCATGGTGTGGCTGGTCGGGAGGATGTGCCAATTTTGGGACCATGGCGACATGTGGTTGGAAAGTTAGGAAAATGTGCCGGATATTCCCCACCTCAACGCTATCTCACTCAATTCTCCATCAAATTGGATGTGGTTTGTTGCGTTGGATAGCTGTAGTTTAGGCGAGTTGGTTAACATAAAGGGAGCGCAGTTGTGTCGAGTGGTTTGGGCTGGAGATGCAGGTTGGGTTTTCCATGGCCACTTTCTATTGTTTTATATTTTGTTGCTTGTGATATTGTGTTTCCTATTCTATTTTCTCTTGCGACGTGACCAGATGAGTCATATGGAACATGCTGGAAGCTCGCAGACATGTTTTCAGGGTCGTTTGTATATAATATTAGCTAGTTACATTTTGTAACAGAGATTTCCCCTCTGCTATGTTTAGATCTGGTCACCAAGTGAAGTGTGCTGGAGGCATGGTCGAGTGCAGTAGTCTTGAGGGAGGCAAGGTAGCCTCACAGTGTCCTCAGGGAGATCCACACCGAGTTATAGGACACTGAGTCCCAGTTGAGTTTTGAGTTCGGTCTTGATTCTGTCCAAGGAAGCCGCTTGCTGGCCCCCTTTTTCATTTCTCATCCTGCTGGGTGGGAGTAGGTGTGGTGTGAAGTAGTTGAGGTTCAGGTGGTGGTGGTGGTAGGTTGGTGTGCCACTGTGCTGCCCATCCATTCCCTATCCTTTGCCCCCCAATACCCCTCCTTGTGCTTTGCTACCCCGCTTGCAACACCATAGCTCAGGCTACATCATCGCATCCGACACAGCAATCAGATGTCCAGATGAACAACCTGGAGGGGGGCCCTCCTCCAGGGCAATAAATCTACCCTTGAGGAAAGGGAAAGTGACATGGTAATTGTCAGGGGACGACTCCCGGGTCCCCATGACCCTCCCCTATGGCCCACAGCCTCAGGTCTGGCCAGCCCTGTCCAGGGCACAATCTACTGTGGGTAAGGAGATGAATAGATAAACAGTAGGTAAGGTACACTTGCCTACTGTGGGTAAGGAGATGAGAAGGAAGCTAACTTCTCATCTTCCCACAGTGGCCACCATATCAGGAAAACTTCCGGGGATACCCGGAAGTCACATGAAGGCAGGATCCGGGGCCGGACCATGCAGCGCATGGAGCATGCGGCGTGGGAATGCATGCGGGAAGTGTAGCGGGTCTGGACGCGGGTCCGGGTCCGGGCTAGTCAGGGTGTGTGCCCTGACAGTAATATGCCATTGAGACACCTGTGAAAACACCTTCCCCCAACTTTAGGCCCGACACACAATATTGTATGTGAGGAACCACAAGTAATAATTGCAGAAATTTCTACTCCATCCAACCCACATCCACCACCGCTTGTGTGTAAACACCATTTACACACAAATCCTCATGGAACAAGTGAGGAGGAATACCAAAGACACATAATCTTTGGGTCGAAATTTATTTTCGAAAAAAAAAAAACTTCTTCTCTTGATCACTTTCCCCCTTTGCAATACCCATGTATCGCCATTCACTTCAAAGTGATGGCCCCACACCCATTCATTCCTTCAATTTCTCTTGCCGACATGTACAAATTGCCCACTTTAAAGTGGTGATAACAAAACACTCATTTGTCATATCCATGCAATCCCGACCTTCGCTCCAGGCTCCCAGAACTCCAAACCTGACTTCCAGAGTCCTACCCTACCGCTGTCCATTCTGATATTCACCTTCGGACCTGACACCACACCACCCCTCACCTCCCATCCTTCTCCTACCCTATCTCTGTCCGCTCCGATACTCATCTCGGACCGAACATCACCCCTTCTGCCACCTCCTCCTTGCCAACTTCCAAGAGGTTATCCCACCTCTGGCTCCAACACCACCTTTGGTCCGACTCCAGAACATTCCGGGTCCGACCTCATCCTCGACACCTTCCAGACGAGCACACAACACCTATGCTCCCGACTCCGGACCTCCGCTCCGGAATCCCGTTTGTGTCTCCATCTCCGGAACCTCCGGTCTTAGCTCCGACCTCGGACTTTGACCCCACCTCCGCTTATACCCATTGTATTGGTTAGCTCATTCCATTTAATTATGTTTGCCAATATTCTGGAGTTTAACTTCCGAGTTCAGACTTTCCGGACTTACGTCGGACCTTGCAACTATTGCATTGCTCCATTCAATTCCGCTATTCTCCCTCATTCCTATTTGGGCTGCTGGTTCCTTTCTATTCAGTCAGCTGGCCATTCCCCACTCCCATCCTCCTTCCTTCCTCCTTGGGCCTTGGCCCTTCATTCCTCCTTTGAGAAACACCATTGAGTCAAACACTTGACCCTCGGTGTTGTTCCTCTTTCCATCTCCCTTTGTCTCCTTTTGTCCTACCCTTGTTCCTTTTGATTCCGGACCCCTCCTTATATACAATGTACCTAGTAACTTGTAACCTCAGTCCGAAATCGACTTGAATTCCCCCAAGAGACTTCCCCTCTGCTAGATCCGAAATTAGGGACCCCCAGGACAACCAGCAATGGCACAGCGCTCCGCCTGAGTCGCTGAGGCCGAGGTCCTTCCACGCTAAGTCTCCAATTCCACTCCGGAGTCGTCCGAATCTGCCCATTCTAACATCATTGATATTTTCAAATTCAATGTAACTTCTTTTTTTCTTTTCTTTTCTTCATCATTAACCATGTATGCATTGCAAATGCAATGCAAGGGTGGAGAATGTCAGGGCAATAGCCCCAAACCCCAAGCCATATGTAATTACAATGTACATATAGTCACATGGGTAAGCAGTAACTTCTGGTTAACCGCTTACACACACCATAATATACACACCATCATATCACTTATGGCCTCATGTGCTGAGCAATCCCACTGAGACCTCACACACTTGAACTGAAGTGGGAATAGTGAGAAGAAGGTTACTTCTTCAGTTCCCACCCCAGGTACATTTATGTACATGCAGCTTGGGTCACATGAGGTTTGCCACATCACCCCGCATACAGCTGCAGTCACCTGGGTGTCCCCATGGGGGATCCCAAGGGTGTGTGCTGGGTTGCACTGTGAAGCTGTCTGGGTCATCCGGGGCTGGGTGTGTCATGCACACATCGTGGGTGGGTCAATGATACATAGATATGGAGAAAGGTCGTCCATGTAGATAGAAATAGAATAGAGAATAAAAGGAAAGAAGAACAAGAAATGGAGAACAGTGATGGAGGGTGGGGAATGAAGATAAGCGGGATACCGGGTGAGGGCGGGTGGAGCTGGGTTGGGTGGGTGTGCCCTGACACACCACTGCCACACTCACCCTGCACCTACAGTGGACCCTCTCAGGATCTCCCATGGAGACACCTGGAGAGCCACAGCTGTGTGTGAGGGTGACATGGTGCACCCATGTGACCAGTCCTGCATGTATATAATAACAGCTGGAGTGGGAACTGAAGAAGTAGCCTTCTTCTCACATTCCCACTTCAGGCAAGTAGCATAGTCTTCCCTTTTAATAATAACTCACATTCCCACTTCAAACTAAGTGGTCAGGGATGCTCACCCCATGACGGGACTGCTGCTGTAGGAGAAATAATATTCGAAGAATAAAACAATGATGTATCAGAATAGTCAACAATCAGGTGACAAGTTCAAATGTTTAACAGATCTCATGATCTTTATGAGACTGGACGGACATTAGAAGATCATTATAATTATCCACACCCATGTAGCATGAGATTTAAGCGACTGCAAGCATGCCTAGAACCTGGCATAGGTGTAGGAAAATATAATATTCAAAGAATATATATCCCTACAATAAGAAAATAGCACATAGACAGCAGAATAAGAGGAAACATTGGGAAAGAAATGTGAATATCTCGAGAATCAGTAAACTTTTGACTGTAATCTTTTTACCATCTAAAAGGACTGTTCCTTAACTTTATCCACGGTTTTGTTTTATTCTAAAAGCTTCAAAGCTGACGGAGATATCGCTCAAATGGCGAAACACCTTGTAATTCATATATATTTATTTGCTAATTCTTACAAAAAGTAATGTGACTCAAGGGAAATATATTGGCGCCCGGAAGTCTGGCGGACCAAATAGCATATGGCAGAGTATCCCCCGGCGCAGACGGACAGTTGATGATCGCATCAGAAGAGGAGAAAATGCTAAAAAACCAGATCGTGTATATTTTCCCATGATTCATCAAAACTTTTTGATTTTAAGCTCAAATAAATCGGAACAAAGGAATTATTGATGATCTGGATCTCGGATCATAAGCATAAAGTGATTCAGAAGTCCGCGGATCTTTCAATAAATTGGGAAAGCTCTAGAAATTGGTAATGATGCGGCTTCACAAAAGGGGTGAATTAGAGAACAGTCTAGAAAGTTCCTTTATAGCCAAGTCATTTCTAAAGATAACCGTTCGTAATTAAGGCGGTGTAGAGCATAGCTTTAGCACTGAAAGACCCCGCTGAGATCGGCCCAAAAGACAAAGAACTGAATTACTTATTGCTGAGTCATGTCCTAAGTCCATTATTAAGCTTACACAGCCCAAGCCCCTATATCATTCTAAAACTACCTATAATACAAATGTAGCACATGTAACTAGTGTGAGGCGTGGGAGTAGAAAGGTCTCTGAAAAGCATAAAAGGCTGCCGCTTCTGCCCCCTCTCAAACCTCAGGTAGAAATATAAGTTTAATTCTCCTCACCAGTGGTTGGTTCATTTGCTCCAAAAGATAAAAGCAAATATTAGTTGTTAGCTAATATAAAACTAACACGTCACTCTAAGCGTGAGTTAGGGTCAGTTAGACACAGCTGAACAAAAGTGTTATTAGTGAGAATTAGTGAGAATTTGGTGGAGGGACTTCTTAATTGAATAATCTCTCAGTAATACTTGGTTATCACACCACAGGAGAAAAGTGAGTGATCCTGAACCAGCTAGGTAACTAGCATGCACTCTAAGCAATAGAAAGAGCAGTTTGGTCACTCCTGTATTGAGTAACATTTATTGCGGGATTATTTTATTAGTAGTTTTCTTTCAGTAAATTATCAGGAAAATCACATCCTACTGAAAAGTGGTAAATCTAGGTGTAATATTGACTAGAAATTATAGTAAAGTCAATATAGAATTTTATCCATAGACGATCTATATGTCAGGTGAGATCGCAGGGGGTGTTTATTGTTGTTTAGACAGTGAACAATTATATATTTGGCAACTGTCATATCCTGGATCTTCCGCCTCCCTCCGCTCTATCCATACATGACTCCTATGACCTCCACCAGCCCTCCCAATCTCTCTCTGCTACCTCCAGTCGACGCCAACGACCCTAGGACTACCTCCTCCTTCGACTCTCTCCTGCTCTGCCACCCACCTACATCTGCATCACCTCCAGACCTCCACCACCATACCTCCACCTCCTTGGACCCCTTGTTCAAAGGAGATGGGCTTGCTCGTTGTTGATGAATCCCAACTTGTCATTCCACCCTCCTTCCTACCTCCAGTCTCCACTCCTCCGGTACCCCCTCTCCTCTGGTACCTCCTAACCTCCGGTACCTCCTCACTCCTATCACCTCCAGTCTCGATAATCTTATTGTTTTATCATTCGATATTTTCTACAACCCCAATCTTCCGGACTACAACTTCTGGGCTCCAGACCTTTCCAGATGCCTCTTCTCTGTAGTTCCCTGCTTGTTCATAGACACTTCCAGACCTTGCCATTCAGTTGGCTTTTATTTCTCTCACTCCACAAAACTTCAGACATAATTCGGGCTTTTTGCCTATTCCTATTTGTCTTGTGGACTTCTTCTATTTACTTCCCCTTCCCCTTGGTAACCTTTGTTTACCTTCAGATCCAATTGTTCCTGCTATATGTATGCATGTACCCCTCTAGTAAATAGTTCCCCCAGTTATAATATAAACAGTCTTCAGCCCTCCAAAACCTCTTCCAGGACGTCTATCGCATCCCACTCATCTATTGCTCCTAAGAACTGAGTAACAGGCGCTCCCAGAGACGCCTTGGTATAACACCCAAAGAATCAGGTGATGAACGATTGACCCTCGCTAACACCTCCTCTGTTAAGTAGTGAGGAGGGGGCCTCCGGCCCCCTTCTGCTGGCGGCCTCGGTTCCTCCATCGCCAGCTCCCCCTGACAAATGGGGACAACGAGAACGTACCGGGTGCAGCGCTCTGTTCCGAGTTGCTGAAGCCGAGTCCCTTCAACACCCCATCACCCTCAGAGCTCCGCTCCACCTCCAGTCTGTCTCCAACCCACCATCGGACGACCTGGAACACTGAGCTCCACCTGACAGCGTCACCTGGATAGCGATCGACCTATCCTCTCAAGGAAAGACGTTCGTGACAGCAACCAAAACATGGTCAGTAAGCAAATCAGCACAAACTCTAATATCATTATTGAATGTAGGAAACTGGTTACATAAGGTGATCCAGCTCTGCTCCTTCAATGGGGATAGGGTAGGACTCCAGAGGTGGTGAAGTGGAGGGTCCAGAAGTTGGATCAGGATTGGGTATGTACAGATATGACAATATGTGTCTCATAATAAACATGTATAAACAATGTATATACAATAATGTGGGAATTTGGGAAAAGGAAAAAAAGTCCTTTTCCTCCCCATTGTTGATTAATACAGCTCAACTTTATTGATGACCTGAGGATTGAGGAGAACTGGGGTTGGAACCTACACTAACCCCTTACACTGACAGTGCAGCAGTGCACCAAGGTTACATGGACCTATCATGCTGAGAAGCAGGTGAAGGTCAAAGAAGAGGTGGGGATGAGTACACTTCAGGAGGAGGATGAGAAGATGTGGCTGCTGGTACAGGTCATGGGGCTGCTTGTTGAGATTGGTGAGCAATTTCAAACTCAGAATGCAGCTGCTGGCTTGTTGTCAGGGCCCAGCCTCAGACTTGGAGGCTCCCTGACCTCGACCCCCATCTAACCTGTCCTCACAATATGCAGGGCATGAGATGAGAAGAAGGGTAAAGGTCTCATCTCCCCACATGGTTGCTATATAAAGGAATGGGTCACATGTCCACAACTATACAGCTCCTAGAGTTGTGTAGTGTGACCCAGAGGGAACATCCAGGTGGCAGTGCCCAGAGTGTGGGAAGATTCTGGGCAAGTCACTCACCCAGAATGTTCCCATGGTTGTGGCTGTGTGGGTTTCTGGGCAAGCTGCTCGCTCAGAAAGTCCCTGGGAGTGGGGATGTTGCATACTTGTCTGGAAGGTGTTGAGGTTGGGGTTGGACCTGGAATGGTCCAGAGTTGGACTGAAGGTGATGTTGGGGCCAGAGGTGGGACAACCTCTTGGGAGTTGGCAAGGTGGTGTGGGGCTCTGGAGTTGATTTCAGAGTTCTGGGAGCCCAGAGCAGAGGTCAGGATTGTATGGATATGACAACTCTCTTCAACAAGTGTCAGGGTTCAGCACCCTGCCCTAGGGTGCCCCAGACTCCCCAACCACTCCCTTCCTCCCATTCCTTCATTGTTGCATCCATGTGCACAGGATAGCATGACTCTGTCATATCCATCCACGGCCATCGTCCTCCACTACTTCCAGTCCTCCCAGACTACCTCCGCTCCTTCTTCACTAACCTCAGAGCCCCTGTATTCTGCATTCACCTCCAACTCCCTTGATGGTCACCACCCCCTCTTTTCAATATATTACCTATGCCTTCCTAAGTACAGAGCCCCAAAGGCCTCCGGATAGCTCTGATGTCTGCTGGCACACTCCTGCCCCCGCTGGGCAATTCACTTGCTTGCCCTGCAAGTCTACCTTTGGGCCTATCCCTCCTTTCCGTTTCTGGGTTATAGCCCACCACTCCGCTAACCCTGTAACCCAACTCATCGGTAATATTCAATTGGCTAATGTTAAACTCTGTTAGCTCTGCTCCGCTCGGCCCCGCCATTCATGGGCCTGCCCTTGCTGTAACTATATATACTTAACTTGTACATAGGTTACACCTTAGTGATAAAATCGACTAGAGTTGATCCCCCTTTTTAGTTCTCGTTGCCAGTAAGTAAATTAGGGCACAGACGTGTAACTTGGCACAGCGCTCCTGGTCTGAGTTGCTGAGGCCAAAGCCCTCCGCCACAGAGACAACTCCTTCGTCTTGCTCCAGTCTCTAACAGACTCTGGACCTCCACTTCAGAATCCCACTTGCATCTCCATCTCTGGAACTTCTGGTCTTAGCTCTGACTTCTGTCAGGGCCTGGCCCTCATTCTGTGATGGGCCCAGGGGGATCCTCCTAGTTGCTGGGGTATTGAAAGGTTTCTTACTTGTTTGGGGATGGTACGTTCCATTCCCCTGTTCGCCTCAGGCCTCAGTTAGTCTGTGTAGTTATACGATTTTAGTTGCTGTATATTGATGGGGTAGAAGTAAAGGCTGGTCCGCCTTTTACAGCTACCCCAAGGGTTTATATACATTTGAATACATTCTCAGCACAAATAAATAAAGAAGCTTCCACGACGCTAAATTAGTGTCGCGACATAGATATCAGACAACACAACATCAATTGATGTTGTGGGCAGAATATAGACATGGGCCAGGGCCTCACATCCTCCTCCCTTGTGATATTAAATTGCAGACAGGGTACAAGCATATACATAAGGGGAAAACAAGCATTTAAGGAAATAAAAATTTGATGTTCTACATACAAAGGATGTATGCAAACAGGGGCACACTCATTGCAGGAGGCTAGTTTGTAGGCAAAGCCCACTTAGAGTTTCTCCTGGAACATATGCACCCAGATCTCGACAACAGAGTTGTCGATGATGAAGCGACTTTCTCGTCACTGTGAGTTCATTAAATACCATCGTCGATAGCGATGATGTTGACGGTGGAGGGAGTCGATGGCAGAATTGTTGTCATTGAAGAGGAAAGTGAATAATCAATGACGATGTTGTCATTGATGAAGGAGGATGTCATATCCATACAATCCCGACCTCCACTCCGGGCTCCTGGAACTCCGAACTCCGACTTCCGGAGCCCTACTTCCCTTCCGTCACTTTCTCCTTGCCGACTCCCAAGAGGTTATCCCACCTCCAGCTCGGACACCACCTTTGGTCCGACTCCGGAACATTCCGGGTCCGACCCCAACCTCGACACCTTCCAGATGAGTATGCAAAACCTATGCTCCCGACTCCGGACCTCCGCTCTGGAATCCCGTTTGCGTCTCTGTCTCTGGAACCTCCGGTCTTAGCTCCGACCTCGGACTTTGACCCCACCTCCGCTTATACCCATTGTATTGGTTAGCTCATTCCATTTAATTACGTTTGCCAATATTCCGGAGTTTAACCTCCGAGTTCGGACTTTCCGGACTTACTCCGGACCTTGCAACTATTGCATTGTCCATTTCAATTCCGCTATTCTCCCTCATTCCTATTTGGGCTGCTGCTTCCTTCTATTCAGTCAGCTAGCCATTCCCGACTCCCATCCTCCTTCCTTCCTCCTTGGGCCTTGGCCCTTCATTCCTCCTTTGGGAAACACCATTGAGTCAAACACTTGACCCTCGGTGTTGTTCCCCTTTCCATCTCCCTTTGTCTCCTTTTGTCCTACCCTTGTTCCTTTTGATTCCGGACCCCTCCTTATATACAATGTACCTAGTAACTTGTAACCTCAGTCCGAAATCGACTTGAATTCCCCCAAGAGACTTCCCCTCTGCTAGATCCGAAATTAGGGACCCCCAGGACAACCAGCAATGGCACAGTGCTCCGCCTGAGTCGCTGAGGCCAAGGTCCTTCCATGATAAGTCTCCGATTCCACTCTGGAGTTGTCCGAATCCGCATGTTCTAACAGAGGAAAGTGTTAGATACTGATCCGGGGTCGGGCACCGAAGGTCGCCGATGCGGACCGCTAAGGGCCGCGATGGCCGCGATGCCTCAGACAAGGCCCGAGGGTAGGGCATTTGGCCTCAGCAACTCTAAAGGGAGTGCTGTGCCCCCTAGTTGTCTCTTGGCCCTCATTTCGAACTTACTGGGGCTGCCTTGTTGGGGTCAGGGCTTGGGGTCGTGGTCAAGTCGATATTAGAGCTAAGGTACTATAATGTAGTATACAGGATATATATATGAAGGTGAAATGAATAGAAGCGGACCCGGGCCGAAGGCCGAAGGGTCCGGAAGCAAATAGGAACAAAGAGCGGGGTTGGCCGCACCGCGGCCGGCAATGACCGAGGGTCAAAACAAACAATAACAGATAAATAAACGAAGGGGTGTAGGGCCGCGATAGCGGCAATGGTATCATAGCGGAGTAGGCGATGTCGCGGAGTCACGCTAGGTCGGTACCAGAGGCGGACTCGGGGCAGGGAGGTCGGTGTGGCTGTGGGGGAGTCGGCCAGGTGCAGGGGAGCCTAGGGGCAAGCGGGGAAGTGAGCAGGGGGTCCTCAGGGAGGATAGGGCTGAGGTCGGGGCTTGCGCTCACGCTCGCATAGCGGTAACAGGCTCGGGCGGCATCGGGACGGGCGGCTAACGGGCCGGGATGCATGGTCGTGACAGAAAGGTACAAAGTAGATAATCAATGACAGCATTGTCGTTGATGAAGGTAAGAGGTTATTAATCAACGATGGCCTTGTTGATGACAAAGGTGAGTAATCAATGACAGCATTGTCATTGACGAGGGTAGGGATATGAGGGGATCAGTTCCTCATCCGTTTACACAGCACGGACCCGGACAGGCCAGAGCTGGATGGGCAATTCGACGTGGTCCTACAAGTCGTCGTGGACCTTGCTGTGTCAACAGCGACATTGTTGCTGAGATAGTTGTTGTCATAGTGACGAGTCTCAATGTCGGTGTCCATCATGGACGCATCCTTGTCTTGATGACAGTGCAAGTAATGACATGGTGCACAGGATGGCTGTGTCCATGGGAAGTGGAGGGAGCATGCCCATGCACTGGTGGTGCGTGGGCGGATTTGTACACCGACAAATGTGTGTACGTTGTAGGTGGGATAATCGCCCACACGCAGCACCGGCTCGGATACCCGTTTCCATGATTAGAAAACCCTTTTTATTCATGCGATGACTCGGTACGGAATTGGTATCTAAAAATAGTGCTAATTTGTACGATTCCTGTCATATCCGTGCATACCCGACCCCGACTCGACTTCCGGACCTCCACCCTCTTAACCTCCGGAGTCATAACCTACCGCTGCCGTTCCGATACTCACCTTCAGTCCTGGCACACCTCCTCCTTACCTCTCCGACCCTATCTCCATCCCCTCCGATACTCACCTCGGACCGAACACCGCCCCTCTCGCCACCCTCCTACTACTCCGCTCCCCCTTCACAACACCTCCACCCTCCCGTCATCCTCCTACGCTTCCCCCGTCCGCTCTGATACTCACCCTCGGACCTGACTACTCTCCTTTCCGCCACTCCTTCTCCCTTACCTTTCCCCTCTCTCCTCCCTCCGTTACTCCTCCGCCACCCTTCCGCCAAGTTACGACCTTCCACCGCTGTCCCGTACTTCGCACTCGGACACCACTCATACCTTGCTCCGAGCCTCCGTCATAGTCCCTACCTCGGACTTTGACTCCACCTCAGTCTTAGTCCATTGCATTGGTGACCTCATACTACGTAAACACCATTGCCAATATCCCTCGGACTTTCAACCCCGCCTCTGTAACCTCCGTAAGCTCCGCAACCCTCGAGCTTCGCAGATCGCCTTCGGCACTCTCGCTGCTTGTAATGTATTTCTCGTGTTTTCCTCTCATCCCTATTTGGACTACTGCTTCTTCCTATTCTAGCCAGTTAGTCATCATCCCCACTTCCCCTCATCCTCCTGCCCCTCTGGGCCTCGCCCTCCCTACCTCCTTTCGGACATATCACAGGTCCTGCCTTATGACCTTCGGTACCGCTCCGCTCCTTCTACCCTTTGTTCCCGTTTGGACGTCTTCATTCCGATTTGGTTACCCTTTGTTTTCCTTGTGCTTTTGCCCCCTAGAGACTTCCTGCTCACCTACCGCGAAATTAAGGACCAAATGGACAAACAGCAATGGCACAGCGCTCCGCTTGAGTCGCTGAGGCCAAGGTCCCTCCACGCTAAGTCTCCGATTCCACTCCGGAGTCATCTGTTTCCGCCCGGTTCTAACAATTCCGACGATATCAAGAACGTCTTAATCAGAGGAGATTTGACGGAGTTCTATGTGGCCACCAACTTACACCACATACCCTCTGACGCTCCCGATGCTCATTCTATCACTATCCAACACTCCATAAACTCATTCCTCATTTTTCCTTATTTTCCCCATCATTCCCGACAACCCCAAGCAAAATTCCCACGCCCAACCACGCTGCCAATTTCACCCCTCTCCAGATCTCCATAACCACACATACAACCCAGCCGTTCTTCTACCCGATAGTGATGCTATACCTTCCTCCTTTACCCCCGGAGCACTTCCCAGAATGGCAATCCCATACCCGGATGGTTCAGCATGGAGTATAGTCTCACGTGGTCTTGACAGCACCTGTCAATGGCCACATCTCAAGAAGTACTGCACCAAATGGGACGAATAGGGGCTCGTTGGAAAGCTGGAGACGAGGAGGTTGCTGACGGGAGGATAGGCGGGCGCTGTGGCGAAGTGTTGCGGAGTCAACCTTCACAATTCCCATTTCGGACCCGTTGTCACATTTTCCCCATTCATTCATATTTCTTTTATTGTTTCTTTGTTCCCAATTGGATATTTATCATTTACGGTTGCCTAACGGCCCGTTTACATTCCCCCATGCCATTTATTTCATTTCAAACATATATAAACTAGATAACAGCTTGTACATAACAAGTTAGTACTGAATAGACCCGTGAAGGGACAAGCAGAAGTTACATCCAAGTGGCAAAGACGCCATCCACGACTATAACTCCCCCTCTGAGCTAGTTGCTCACGTCTAAGACCCCTCACATCAAAATACTCAGCCTTGACGTCCAAGAGAGACGTAGGTGAGTGTTTGTTTGAGGTTTTTGCAGACTCAGTAGCACCCATGGACCAAAACCCGGCCCCACGAACCACACCCGCGCACACTACCACCCTCCCCCTTCTCTCTGTCTCGAGTCTAGGCGATAGACCCGTTACAATGCAAAGCAAAGGACCACGATGAGAGAGTGGTAATGTCATATCCATCTACAGCCATTGTCTTCCACTACCTCCGGTTCTTCCAGATTACCTCTGCTCCTTCTTCACTAACCTTGGAGCCCCCGTATTCTGCAATCACCTCCGCCTCCCTCGATGGTCACCACCCCCTCTTTTCAATATATTACCTACACCTCCCTAAGTATGGAGCCCCAAAGGCTTCCGGACAGCTCCAATGTCTGCTAGCACACTCCCACCCCTGCTGGGCAATTCACTTGCTTGCCCTGCAAGTCTACCTTCGGGCCTATCCCTCCTTTCCTTTCCTGGGTTATTGCCTGCCATACCACTAACTCTGTAACCCGACTCGTCAGTAATATTCAATTGGCTAATGTTTAACTCCGTTAGCTCCACTCTGCTCGGCCCTGCCATTCACGGGCCTGCCCTTGCTGTAACTATATATACTTAACTTGTACATAGGTTACACCCTAGTGATAAAATCGACTAGAGTTGATCCCCCTTTAGTTTTCGTTGCCAGTAAGTAAATTAGGGCACGGATGTGTAACTTGGCACAGCACTCCTGGTCTGAGTCGCTGAGGCCAAAGCCCTCTGTCATGGAGACAACTCCTTCATCTCACTCCAGTCTCTAACAGATGGGAGAGCTGGGAGAAGGGATGCTAAGGAGAGGCAAGGTGAACTGGTTCTGTACCAGGGAAGGGTGTGCGACCCAAAAGACCTGTTAGAACTGGGCAAGGGTGGACGATTCTGGAGGGGAACCAGAGACTTAGCAAGGAGGGACCTTGGCCTCAGCGACTCATGCGGAGTGCTGTGCCATTGCTGTTTGTCCATTTGGTCCTTAATTTCAGAGGCAGTGAGCAGGAAGTCTCTAGGGGGCATTTCAGGTCGATTTTAGACTGAAGGTCCAAAACAAGTATGTACAAGCACCTGTATATAATAGGGAGACGAAAGCACAAGGAAATCAAAGGGGGTCCGAAATGGAACAAAGGTGTCTGAACAGGAACAAAGGGATGATGGCAGCGGAGTGGTACTGAAGGTCATAGGTCAGAACCTGTGGTACATCCAAAAGGAGATAGGGAGGGCAGAGCCCAGAGGGGCAGGAGGATGAGGTGAAGTGGGGATGATGACTAACTGGCTAGAATGGAGAGAAGCAGCAGTCCAAATAAGGATGAGGGGAAAATGCGAAAGATACATTACAAACAGCGAAAATGCCGAGTATGATCCATGGAGCTTGGAGGTTATGGAGGTTATGGAGGCAGGGTTGAAAGTCCAAGGAATGTTGGCAATGGTGTTTATGTAGTATGAGGTCACCAATGCAATGGACTTAAGCTGAGGTGGAGTCAAAGTCGGAGGTCGGAACTATGACAGGATCTTGGAGTGAAGGTATGAGTGGTGCCTGGGTACAGGGTACGGGACAGCAGCGGAAGGTCGTAACTTGGCAGAGGTTTGGTGGAAGAGGGTCAGAGGGAGGAAAGAGACAAGAGGAGTGAGGAGTGGGATGGTAGAGGAATGGTGTCAGGTCCGAAGGTAAGTATTGGAATAGATGGAGGTAGGGTAGGAAAGTGACGGAAGGGTGGAGGTGTTGTGAGGAGTAAGGAGAGGAGGGTGATGAGAGGAGTGATGTTTGGTCTGAGGTGAGTATTGGAGCTGACAGAGAGAAGGATGGAAGGGTGGAGGTGGCATGAGGAGTAAGAGGAGGAGTGGTGTCAGGTCCGAAGGTGAATATCGGAACGGACGGCAGTAGGGTAGGACTCTGGAGGTGGTGGAGATGGGGGTCTGGGAGTCGGATCAGGATCAGGTATGTATGGATATGACAAGACCCCCAACTCTGCCATGGCCTTGTGCAGCTACACCACAACATGTGGGCAACGGGACACCCGGGGCGATGGAAAACCCTGGAACTCGTCTCCTGCGACTACTGGTGGCCCTGGATGGCAGAGTATGTCAGGCGCTATGTATGCAGATGCGACACGTCAAGTCTTTCCCTTCATGAAAGGTTGGAAAGCTCACCCCAAACAAGATCCCCACCCATCGCTGGCAGGTGATCTCAGTAGATATGTGTCAGGGGACGACTCCCGGGTCCCCATGACCCTCCCCTATGGTCCACAGCCTGACCTATGAACAGCCCTATCCAGGGCAACAACTACTGTGGGTAAGGAGATGAATAGATAAAGCAGTAGGTAAGGTACACTTGCCTACTGTGGGTAAGGAGATGAGAAGGAAGCTAACTTCTCATCTTCCCACAGTGGCCACAATATCAGCAAAACTTCCGGGGATACCCGGAAGTCACATGAAGGGGTAGGAACCGGGTCCGGAGCATGTGGCGCGCGGAGCGTGCGGGAAGCGCGGCAGGTGGAAGTGGGTCCGGATGCGGGTCCGGGTCCGGGCTAGTCAGGGTGTGTGCCCTGACAATATGGTAGGAGAGCTTCCAGAGTCAAAGGGTGTGAGGTCTTTGGGTAGCTCAGCACACAAAGCTGTAAGTGATACAAGTATGTGTATTTTACGGTGGTGTGTAAGCAGTTACCCGGAGGTTCCCACTTACCCACGTGACTATATGTATCTAATTTACATATGACTCGGGGTTCGGGGCTATTGCCCTGACAAAGGGCTACAACACCATCCTCATGGTAGTGGACCGCCTGTCCAAACATATCCATGCGGTCTCCACTATAACAACCATAGACTCGGAGGGCATCATGTGGCACTTCCTAGAGCATGTCTGGAAGCACCACAGGCTCCCTGAGGAAATCCTCATCGACAGAGGGACTGCCTTCGTCTCCTGCTTCTCCAGAGAGCTTGCGGACCTCCTAGGCGTCAAACTAACCCCTTCAACACCCTACCACCCCCAGACAGACAGACAGACCAAGGGGGTCAACCAAGAGATCGAAGCCTACCTCCGGGTGTTCGTCAATCATTGCCAGGACGACGGGGCAGACTGGCTCCCACTGGCGGAATTCTCCTACAACAACCACATCCACTCATCCACCCACCGAACTCCTTTCAAACTCGACACTGGCCAACACCCCAGGATGGGGATGGAGCCCACATGCACATCCGAGGTGGAAGCTGCTGACACGTTGAAGGAGAGAACCAAGGAAGGTCAGTTGGGAGGTTCAAACAAGACCACCACCAAGCTGTTCCCTGGTTCTTTAGTTAGGATGGGGAAGTGTACTAGTAATATTTGTTGTATTTATAGTACCAATCCAAGTGTTTTGGCTAATTCTATTTTATGGGTTAGTCTAAAAGTTTCTGAGAATTGACTTACAGATAAACAAAGCCCTGCAGAGCTGTTCCTCTATTGTAATTTCTCAATTTGTCTGGGTGTAATTCTGTGTAGGATCATTTAATTTGGATTTTAACTCGAATTAAATCTTTTACTTGGTGAATTTTCAAAGATTCTACTCAGTTAATGGGTTTAGATTGTGTCTGAAGTGTCCCTTGAGTTTGTTGTATTTTTGTCTTATTTTATTGCTTGTTTTAACAGTGTCATATCCATACAATCCCAACCTCCGCTCCGGGCTCCTGGAACTCCGAACTCCGACTTCCGGAGCCCTACTTCCCTTCCATCACTTTCTCCTTGCCGACTCCCAAGAGGTTATCCCACCTCCGGCTTGGACACCACCTTCGGTCCGACTCCGGAACATTCCGGGTCCGACCCCAACCTCGATGCCTTCCAGACGATTACGCAAAACCTATGCTCCTGACTCCGGACCTCTGCTCCGGTATCCTGTTTGCGCCTCCATCTCCGGAACCTCCGGTCTTAGCTCCGACCTCGGACTTTGACCCCACCTCCGCTTATACCCATTGTATTGGTTAGCTCATTCCATTTAATTACCTTTGCCAATATTCCGGAGTTTAACCTCCGAGTTCGGACTTTCCGGACTTACTCCGGACCTTGCAACTATTGCATTGTCCATTTCAATTCCGCTATTCTCCCTCATTCCTATTTGGGCTGCTGCTTCCTTTCTATTCAGTCAGCTAGCCATTCCCCACTCTCAACCTCCTTCCTTCCTCCTTGGGCCTTGGCCCTTCATTCCTCCTTTGAGAAACACCATTGAGTCAAACCCTTGACCCTCGGTGTTGTTCCTCTTTCCATCTCCCTTTGTCTCCTTTCGTCCTACCCTCGCTCCTTTTGATTCCGGACCCCTCCTTATATACAATGTACATAGTAACTTGTAACCTCAGTCTGAAATCAACTTGAATCCCCCCAAGAGACTTTCCCTCTGCTAGATCCGAAATTAGGGACCCCCAGGACAAACAGCAATGGCACAGCGCTCCGCATGAGTCGCTGAGGCCAAGGTCCTTCCATGATAAGTCTCCGATTCCACTCCGGAGTCGTCCGAATCCCCGTGTTCTAACAAACAGTAGCAAAATAACTGTTTTGTGTTTACACTTTGAAATCTGGAGTGTTAACCAGCTCTCCTGTTGAAATACTTAATATTCCTCTCCCTAATTGCTGCCTTTTACTACAGTGGCAATCTTAACTGTATATCACTTTTTCGCACTGGAGTGACAACCAGAAATGCTTGAGAAAAATAATACTCTATTTTCTTACTTCTCTGAGGGGGGTGAAGAGTCGCAGAGGGGGTCTCCCTTTTATACTCCTTGGGTCGCCTTCCTTTTTCACGCTCTACCTTGTATTTACAGGATTTATTTACAGTGTATTTTCCTCAAACTGAATAAAAATGAATTTTTCACGCTATAGTTCTACTGTGCTCAGCTGTGCTGAACTGCAGCTCTACTGCAGTCAGACTGCGCCTAGAATCCTTATTGTCCTTCCTCGCCTAAGCTATTTTAATGGTTCAATTAGAACTTGACTGCGCTGCATTTGTCGCAGTTTTCTATTTCAAATTCCTCTTATTTACCATTTAGTTTGCTATGACTCGGTCATTCTGAATTCAAACCTCGCATTACTATGCATACGGCTGCGCATAGACCTTCAGCTGATTTATTCTATTTTTATCCAGTAACATTTAGTTGAAATGAGACTTGAAATGATAAATGAGTGAATTATTCAGGTTTGAAAGAAAAAGTTGCTAGTAGTCAAGAATTGTTCAAACGAATGTGTTATAGCTCTCTGCTTCATTAGTATATCGTTCCCTAAAATTCCTGCCATGGTCCATCATAGTTTAGTGGTTTTCGTGGATTTCGTCCCTCTCCCCTGATTCCCCTTTGTATTATTGCATCCTAGTCCTTCAAATGTATTGTTCGTTGTTATAATAGGTCGTCCTCGAAGATATCATATTTTTATGTATTTTATTTGGGGCTCTGGACATCTAGAAGCTGTCTTCCCATGCGTTTTCAGGTTTCTAACTTTATGTCCTTGTATCTCATTCATTTCTGAATGGTTTTTCACGTTCTCGGCATCATAAATTTTCATTTATTCCCACCTTTCCAATGGTATTAAAGTTGTATTCTATTTCTCGGTATTTGTCGAGTTAGCAAAAGTTTGCACACACATTCGGTAATCACATGTGTTGTTCCCATACTCGTTTGTATGTGGGCGCCGTTTCTGTTTAATTTTTCGGAATTTATTGTATGCGTGGGTGGTCGTATCCTCAATATGGGCTTCCATGATTTATTTCAGATTTTTCCCTCATGATCTAAGGTTGTTTTGTACTTTCCATGCTTTGTTTTGACCGGGGTCTTCCTTATTTGGACAGAAATTGGTCTTCGCGATCTGCCAAAGTGCAGATCTCGGTTCCGACAGCCAGTTCCCTTCACATTGCCACCCTCACATGTCTTTAAGCATGATGTGGATTTCTATATTTCCATTGTTGGTATAACTTCACAACGGCTGGACCGTTTGGGCTGAAACTTTGCATATCTATAGTTTCCTATTTATCATAATTTCCATGTAAATTTAGTTGTGTGTTTTAAATATGGATCCTACGTGAACGTCGTCTTTCCCCTGAGCCATGACTTTGATGTCACTCATCCCGTTATTGAATATCTCATTGATGCGTGAACCTTTTATTATGAAAATTTGGGTGGATTAAGATTAGATCCCTTCCTTTCTAATGGGTCATCAAGCTCGTCTCGGTCGTTACTGCTTGTTCTTCGCACTTGCCTTTAAACGTTGTCCTCGTTTTCCGAGAGTTTTGGTCATATCTCCGTCGTTTATGGGTAGTTTTCCCTGTAATTACTTTCATTGGGTCCGTTTGGGAGACATCTACATTTCCTATTATAAACACGACTTTGAATTTTGCATTGGTTCCTAAGGAATCCTTGTTCCGTGGTACTTCCATCCTCAGCTACGTGTGCAGGTGTGGGAAGGTAGTTTCAGTGGAGGTTCTCTGGTTGATTTTATAGTCAAATCTTGCTCGATTGTCCTAGTTCCTTGTTTAATATTTGCTATAAACTCCCCCAAGCATTCCGTCTTGTTGGTGCTAAGCTTGAAGTATTTTTACTAATTTTATCGTATGTAGTCATAATAATTCGTACAAATTCATTAAAATTTGTTAGAATTCAGGTTCTTCTATTTTCTCATATCTACTTGTCGTATGGGGTTTTTGTGATTTATCTGGCATATTTCCATAATGAGTTTTTATAGGGTGACCATTATCTCTCCTACAGCGTTCTCATCAAGGATGATGAAAATGCAGGAGGAGGCAAAGGCTGCACTAGAACACGCAGCAGACGAGATGGCCCATTACTATGACCGAGACCACAAAACAGCCCCAAAGTATCAAGAAGGCGACCAAGTCTGGCTTAGTGCCCAAAACTACACAACTGACTGTCCGACCAAAAAGCTGGACCACAAATGGCTTGGCCCCTTCAAGATCATCAAAGTCGTCTCCCCAGCCACCATCAAACTCCAACTTACCGCATGACAGAAGGGAATCCACCCGGTTGTATCCATAACAAACATCAGACCACACCACCTGGACAACATCGCAGAACGACCCACTGACCCCTGCCCAGGTCCAGAACTTGTAGACGGAGAGGAAGAGTACAAGGTCGAGAAGGTATTGGACTCTAAGTGGCTACACCAGAAACTCTGGTATCTGGTAAGGTTCATTGGTTGGCCAAGCTCAGAGAACCAATGGCTCCAGTGGGACCACTTAGCCCATGCCCCCAACCAGATTGAGGAATTCCACAGGATGAATCCCCAAGCCCCAGGGAGAGAGAGAGAACCATCTGGCCGCTTCAAGCATCCCTGACAAAGGGGGTGGAAAGGGCACCTAGGGTTTTGGACTCACTGCAGCCCCGGTCCTGACCAACTCAGCCTAAAAATCTCAACACTGGGTGGACCTCCCTGGAAGACGAGCTAGCAGTACTGTCTGCGAAGCACTGTCCCCAAGACTTCAAGCACTCAGACACCACCCCAGGCACACCGACCTAGTACTTAGCGGAGCAGAGGGGAGAATCCCTGTATCATACTAGATACATCTTGTATATAAACCCAAGTTATACTGAGCTAATGTCCGAGCAATCCGACGGTGTTAGGGATAGATAGAAACGGACAGAACAACATAGAACAAAGGAAACAACAGAAAACATAAAAATATATAGGAACGGCCACACAATCGATAAACTCCGACGATCTCCACAACGGCTGCACCAAATATCCCGATCTTGGACTCGTTCTACTCGTCTTGATGGTAGCCTTCCAGCGATACCAAGTGCATCCGGATCGAAGAAGAACTGGGGGAGTTATGGTGAAAATACTGTGAAAGCGGCCCGGTAACATGTCCGGGTGGTGTCATATCCATCCCCAGCCATCGACTTCCGGTCCCTCCGATTCCTCCGTTCCAACTCCGCTCCTCCCTCACTAACCTCGGAGCCCCCGTTATTCCGCAATCCTCTCGGTACCCCTCGATGGTCACCACCCCCTCATTTCAATTTATTACCTACGCCTCCCTAAGTACGGAGCCCCGAAGACTTCCGGACAGCTCCGATGTCCGCTAGCGCACCCCTGCCTCCGCTGGGCAATACACTCGCCTGCCCTGCAGAGTCCACCTTTGGGCTTATCCCTCCTTTCCGTTTATGGGTTATCGCCTGCCTTTCCGCTAACCCCGCGAACCAACTCGTCGGTAATATTCAGTCGGCTAATGGTTAAACCCCATTAGCTCCGCTTCGTTCGGCTCCGCCAATTGCGGAACCGTCTCCGCTGTAACCATATATATATCCCACTTGTACATAGGTTACGCCCCAGTAGAAAAATCAACTAGAGTTATCCCCCTAGGTTCTAATTGCCAGTCAGTAAGTTAGGGCACGGACGTGTCACTAGGCACAGCGCTCTTGGCAGAAGTCGCTGAGGCCGAAGCCCTCCGTTATGGAGACATTCCTTCGTCTCGAATCTGGTCTCTGACAGGTGGGCTGTAACCTGGTCTGAAAAATTATCAAAAAATACAATAATGATAGGGGAGGTTCAATGAGCTTTGGGGGACTGGGGTACTGTGTGTCAGGTGCTAGGTAACGTCTGTAGGCCGTGATATAGCAGTGTCAGGGTACTACTGGCTTTTCCCTCCTTCAGCATAGTGTCCAGCGCTGAGGACCTCACAGGGGGTGGATCAGGCATGCGTACTGGTGGGCCCAATGTGGGACAGCTGTCCCTGGCCACTTAGACTGAAGTGGGAATGATGAGTGTTATTAAAAAGGGGGAACCATACTACTTATGTTATGGAAATGGGCTTAGATTCTTATAGACCATGCACACAGGTAAGACACTTTCTTAATTCTCTTCGCCTTGTTCTTTGCCAAACCCCATGCCAATTAATAGTTAGAAGTCAGATGATATGTATGGCAAATGCTGAGATGTCTTTCATTATCAAATACATAACCCATAAACCTTGTACCATGATTGTAACCATCACACCATTGTGCCACCACTGTAAACTTGACCTGTAACCCTGGAACCATGTCCACCTCCCTATCCTCCTGCTGCCTGCTCCCACCAGTCCACCAGGTGGTTGAGCAGTCACTCCCATCCATCCAGTAGTTCCCTATCAGGAACTGTAGCCTATCCCACCTCCTTAGGAGAGGGATATGGTCCAGGCAGCTCCAGGATGCCTGGCCACGTACCCATGGGTCCCACTTCCCACGGTCACCCATTACCGTGCACTGGTCCACCAGCCCGCTTTCCCAAACAACTCCTGCTACTGGTACACTCCCATGAGCACCAAGTCACTGATAGCCACCAACTGGGTGACTCCCTTTGGGAGTCCCAGTATTCCAAACTACCAGTATGCTCCATCGAGCGCCAAGTTACTGCTAGCCGACCACTCCCAGCACACCTGCTACTGGTACGCTCCCAGGAGTGCCAAGTCCCCATTAGCAGACAGCCAGGTGGCTCCCTCAAGGAGCCCATGTTATACTTGCTACCAGTATGCTCCCAAGAGTGCCAAGTTACCGTTGGCCAACCCACAGGTTGTACTTCCAGACACTCATCCCATTCCACTCTCCCTCCGATGGCTATGCAGCCACCTCTGTTAGTGAGCTGAACAGTTCAGGTTGGGTTCCCCAGAACCCATTCCTGTAACAACTTACCTGAAGTGGGAATGATGAGAAGAAGGTTACTTCTTTGGTTCCCACCCCAGGTGTGTTTATATACATACATGCAGCTTGGGTCACATGAGGTCTGCCACATCACCCTGCATACAGCTGCAGTCATCTGGGTGTCCCTGCAGGGGATCCCGAGGGTGTATGCTGCATGCGTGTGTACGGGTTGCACCCTGAGGCCATCCGGGGCTGGGTCTGTCATGTGTGTGTTGCGGGTGGGTCAATAGTACATGGATATAAAGGAAGGTCATCTGTGTAAGATAGAAATAGAAATAGAGGAGGAGGTGGAGAGAAGGAGGAGCAGGAAAGGAGAACATGAAATAAAGAAAGGGGGAAGAGGGGGGGCACCAGGTGGTACTGGGTGAGGCAGGTCTGGGTGGAGGCAGGTTGGGCAGGTGTGCCCTGACAGCAGACCAAATACCATATTGCAGAGTATCCCCTGGCATGGACGGTGCAAGCGGGGAAGAAGGCTAGACCACAGTCAAGGGTCGCATCACCACTCTCCAGCTGCTCCCTCACCAAAGGGAAAGAAGAAGGGGGGGGGGGGGTGGAAAGGGCACCTAGGGTTTCGGACTCACTGTGACCCTGGTCCCAACTAACTCAGCCTAAAAACCAACACTAGGTGGACCTCCCTGGAAGACAAGCTAGCAGTACTGCCTGCGAAGCACTGTCCCCAAGACTACAAGCACTCAGACACCACCCCAGGCACATGGACCTGGTACTTAGCAGAGCAGAGGGGAGAATCTCTGTATCATACTAGATACATTTTGTATATAAACCATGGTCATCCGAACTAAAGTCCGAGCAATCTGATGGTGTTAGGGATGGACAGAAGTGGATGGAACAACACAGAACAAAGAAAACAACAGAAAACATAAAAATATATATAGGAACGGCCACACAATTGATAAATTCTGACAATCTCCACAACGGCTGCACCAAATCTCCCGATCTCCGACTCGTTCGACTCATCCTGATGGTAGCTTTCCAGCGATACCAAGTGTGCCTGGATTGGAGAATAATTGGGGGATATATGGCGAAAATACTGAGAAATCGGCCCAGTAACAGGTCCAGGTGGGCCATAACCTGGTCTGAACAAATATCAAAAAATACAATGATGATAGGGAGGTTCAACAGGCTTTGGAGGAGGTGGGGGATCGCATGTCAGGTCCTAGGTAATGTCTGTAGGCCATGATATAGCAGTGTTGGGGTACTACCAGCTTTTCCCTCCTTCAACAGACACTTTTTGATTGCATCAGAAGAGGAGAAAATGCTAGAAAATCGGATCTTGTATATTTTCCCATGATTCATCAAAACTTTTTGATTTTAAGCTCAAATAAATCGGAACAAAGGAATGATTGATCTGGATCTTGGATCATAAGCACAAAGTGATTCAGAAGTCCATGGATCTTTTAATTAATTGGGAAGGCTCTAGAACATTGGTAATGATGCAGCATCACAAGATGGAGTGAATTAGAGGACAGTCTAGAAAGTTCCTTTATAGCCAAGTCATTTCTAAGGATAAACATTCATAATTAAGGTGGTGTAAAGCATAGCCCCACCACTGTAAAGCCCCGCTGAGATTGGCCCAAAAAACAAAGAACTGAATTACTTATTGCTGAGTCATGTCCTGACTGCATTATTAAGCTTACACAGCCCAGACCCCTAAATCATTCTAGAATTATCTATGATACAGTGAAGGAGAGAACGAAGGAAGGTCAGTTGGGAGGTTCAAACAAGACCACCACCAAGCTGTTCCCTGGTTCTTTAGTTAGGATGGGGAAGTGTACTAGTGTTATTTATTGTAAATATAGTACCAATCTGAGTGTTTTGGCTAATTCTATTTTTATGGGTTAGTTTTAAAGTTCCTGGGAATTGACTTACAGATAAACCGAGCCCTGCAGAGCTGTTTCTTTATTGAAATTTCTTAATTTGTCTAGGTGTAATTCTGTGTAGCGTTGTTTAATTTGGATTTAAACTTGAATTTAATCTTCTACTTGGTGAAGTTTCAAAGATTCTATTCAGTTAATGAATTTGGATTGTGTCTGGAGTGTCCCTTGGGTTTGTTTTATTTTTTGTCTTATTTTATTGCTTGTTTTAACAGTAGCAAGATAACTGTTTTGTGTTTACACTTTGAAATCTGGAGTGTTAACCAGCTCTCCTCTTGAAATATCTACTTAATATTTCTCTCCTTAATTGCTGCCTTTTACTACAGTGGCAATCTTAACTGTATATCACTTTTTCGCACTGGAGTGACAACCAGAAATGCTTGAGAAAATAATACTCTATTTTCTTACTTCTCTAAGGGGGGCGAAAAGTCGCAGAAAGGGTCTCCCTTTTATACTCCTTGGGTCGCCTTCCTTTTTCACGCTCTACCTTCTATTTACAGGATTTATTTACAGTGTATTTTTCTCGAACTGAATAAAAAATGAAATTTTCATGCTATAGTTCTACTGCGCTTTTGCTGCGCTGAACTGCGGTTCTACTGCAGTCAGACTGCGCCTAGAATCCTTATTGTCCTCCCTCGCCATAGCTATTTTAATGGTTAATTAGAACTTGGCTGCGCTGCATTTGCCGCAGTTACCTATTTCAAATTCCCTATATATACCATTAAATTTGCTATGACTCGATGATTCTGAATTCAAACTTCGCATTACTATGCGTACGGCTGTGCTGAGACCTTCAGCTGATTTATTCCATTTTTATTTAGTGACATTTAGTTAAAATGAGACTGAAATGGTAAATGAGTGAATTATTCAGGTTTAAAACTGAAAGAAAAAGTTGCTAGTAATCAAGAATTACTCAAACGAATGTGTTATAGCTCTCCACCTCATTAGAATATCGTTCCCTAAAATTCCCGCCATGGTCCGTCATAGTTTAGTGGTTTTCGTGAATTTCGTTCATATTCCCTGATTCCCCTTTGTATTATCACATCCTAATCCTCCATATGTATTGTTCGTTGTTATAGTAGGTCGTCCTTGAAGATATCATATTTTTATGTATTTTATTTAGGACTCTGGACCTCTTGAAGCTGTTTTCCCGCGCGTTTTCAGGTTTCTAACTTCATGTCCCTATATCTCATTCATTTCTGGATGTTTTCTCACGTTCTTGGTATCATAAATTTTCATTTATTCCCACCTTTCCAATGGTACTAAGGTTGTGTCCTATTTCCTGGTATTCGTTGAGTTAGCAAAAGTTCGCGCGCACATTTGGTAATCACATGCGTCATTCCCATAGTCGTTCGTTATGCGGGCACCGTTTCCGTTTAATTGTTCGGGATTTATGATATGCACGGGTTTTTATTTCTTTCATATGGGCTTCTGTGATTTATTTCAGATTTTTCCCTCATGATCTAAGGTTGTTTTGCACTTTCTGTGCTTTGTTTTGACCGGGCTCTTCCTTATTTGGATGGAAATTGGTCTTCGCGATCTGCCGAAGTGCGGATCTCGGTTCCGACGGCCGGTTCCCTGCGCATCGCCACCCTCACGTGTCATTACACATGATGCAGATTTCTATATTCCCGTCATGGGTATAACTTCACAATGGCTGGACCGTTTGGGCTGAAAATTTGCATAACTATAGTTCCCCTTTCATAATTTCCGTGTAAATTTCGTTGTATGTTTTAATTATGGATCCTACGCAAACATCGTCTTTTCCCTGAGCTCGGACTTTTGATGTCGCTATTCCCGTTATTGGATATCTCATTAACGCATGATCCTTTTATTATGAAAATTTGGGAGGATTAAGATTAGATCCCTTCCTTTCTAATGGCCTATCAAGCTTGTCTCGGTCGTTACTGGTTAATTTTCGCGCTTGCCTTTTAGATATTGTCCTCGTTTTGCAGGAGTTTTAGTCATATCTCCGTCGTTTATGGGTAGTTTCCCCTGTAATTACTCTCATTGGGTCCGTTTGGGGGACATCCATTTCCTATTATAAACACGACTTTGAATTTTGCATTAGTTCCTGAGGAATCCTTGTTCCGTGGTACTTCCATCCTTGGCTACATGTGTGGACGTGGGAAAGTAGTTTCCGTGGAGGTTCTCTGATTGTTTTTATAGTCAAATCTTGGTCAATTGTCCTAATTCTTGTTTTAATATTTGCTATAAATTCCCCGGGAATTCCGTCTCGTTGATGGTAAGCTTGAAGTATTTTTGCTATTTTTCTTTCTTTCGATTTATCGCATATAGTCATAATAATTCATAAAAATTCGTAAAAATTCGTAAAAATTCGTAAGAATTCGTGTCCTTCTGTTTTCTCATATCTACTTGTCGTATGAGGTTTTGTGATTTATCTGGCATATTTCCCTAATGGGTTTCCATAGTGTGACCGTTATTTCTCCTACAATGGGTGTAGCACATGTAACTAGTGCAAGGCATGGGAGTAGAGAGGTCTCTGAAAAGTATTAAAGGCTGCCACTTCTGCCCCCTCTCAAACCTCAGGTAGAAATATAAGTTTAATTCTCCTCACCAGTGGTTGGTTTGTGAAGGGGTTGGTGTAGGTTCCAACCCCAGTTCTCCTCAATCCTCAGGTTGTCAATAAAGTTGAGCTGTATGGAGCTTTAATTATCAATGATGGGGAGGAAAAGGAGTTCTGTTCCTTTTCCCAAATTCCCACGTTATTCTATATACATTGTTTATACATGTTTATTATGAGACACATATAGAATAAGGATAGAAATTAAGGGGTGGGGTTACCACTCCTTACAGTTCATTTGCTCCAAAAGATAAAAGCAAATATTAGTTGTTAGCTAATATAAAACTAACACATCACTCTAAGTGTGAGTTAGACACAGCTGAACAAAAGTGTCACAGTGAGAATTAGTGAGAATTTAGTGGAGGGACTTCTGGATTGAATAATCTCTCAGTAATATTTGGTTACCACACCACAGGAGAAAAGTGAGCGATCCTGAACCTGCTAGATAACCAGCATGCACTCTAAGCGATAGAAAGAGCAGTTTGGTCACTCCTGTATTGAGTAACATTTATTGTGGAATTATTTTATTAGTAGTTTTTCTTCAGTAAATTATCAGGAAAATCACATCCTACTGAAAAGTGGTATATGTAGGTGAGGTACTCTCCAAAAGTGTAATCCTGTGTCATGAAATCATGAGGAGTCATGACAATTGAATTGAATCAGACATTTTTTACATTGAAAATTTCGGATTTCATGACAGTTCATGACAAATTGTCATGAACTGTCATGAACTGTTCATGCCTGCTGGTTGTCATATCCGTACAATCCTGACCTCCGCTCCGGGCTCCCGGAACTCCGAACCTGACTTCCAGAGTCCTACTTCCCTTCTGCCACCTCCTCCTTGCCAACTTCCAAGAGGTTATCCCACCTCCGGCTCCAACACCACCTTCGGTCCGACTCCGGAACATTCCGGGTCCGACCTCATCCTCGACACCTTCCAGATGAGCATGCAACACCTATGCTCCTGACTCTGGACCTCCGCTCCGGAATCCCGGTTGCGCCTCCATCTCCGGAACCTCCGGTCTTAGCTCCGACCTCAGACTTAGACCCCACCTCCGCTTATACCCATTGTATTGGTTAGCTCATTCCATTTAATTATGTTTGCCAATATTCCGGAGTTTAACCTCCGAGTTCGGACTTTCTGGACTTACTCCGGACCTTGCAACTATTGCATTGTCCATTTCAATTCCACTATTCTCCCTCATTCCTTGCTGCTTCCTTCTATTCAGTCAGCTAGCCATTCCCGACTCCCATCCTCCTTCCTTCCTCCTTGGGCCTTGGCCCTTCATTCCTCCTTTGAGAAACACCATTGAGTCAAACCCTTGACCCTCGGTGTTGTTCTCCTTTCCATCTCCTTTCGTCCTACCCTTGTTCCTTTTGATTCCAGACCCCTCCTTATATACAATGTACCTAGTAACTTGTAACCTCAGTCCGAAATTGACTTGAATTCCCCCAAGAGACTTCCCCTCTGCTAGATCCGAACTTAGGGACTCCTAGGACAACCAGCAATGGCACAGCGCTCTGCATGAGTCGCTGAGGCCTGTCATATCCATCCCTGGCCATCGACTTCCACTCCCTCCAATCCCTCCAGTCTACCTCTGCTCCTTCTTCACTAACCTCGGAGCTCCCATATTCTGTAATCACCTCGGTACCTCTTGATGGTCACCACCCCCTCTTTTCAATTTATTACCTACGCCTCCCTAAGTACGGAGCCCCGAAGGCTTCCGGACAGCTCCGATGTCCGCTAGCGCACTCCCGTCTCTGCTGGGCAATACACTCACTTGCCCTGCAAGCCTACCTTTGGGCCTATCCCTCCTTTCCGTTTCTGGGTTATCACCTACCATTCCGCTAACCCCGTTAGCTCCGCTCCGCTCGGCTCTGCCATTTGCGGACCTGCTCTCATTGTAACCATATATATACTCCACTTGTACATAGGTTACACCTCAGTAATAAAATCGACTAGAGTTTACCCCTTTCAGTTCTGGTTGCCAGTTTAGTAAGTTAGGGCACAGACGTGTTACTTGGCACAGCGCTCCTGGCACAAGTCGCTGAGGCTGAAGCCCTCCGTCATGGAGACACTCCCTCGTCTCAACCTGGTCTCTGACAAGGCCAAGGTCCTTCCACGCTAAGTCTCCGATTCCACTCCGGAGTCGTCCAAATCCGCCCGTTCTAACACTGGTGACACAATATGACATGATGCCTCATGGAGGTTCATGAGTGGTCATGATATTCATGAGTGTTCATGAACCTTCATGACCTTTCATGACCTGTCATGAAGGTTCATGGAGTGTCATGGAGTGTCATGGAGTGTCATATGTTTATTTTGACCTTTCCCCATCATGTAAAATGCTATAATGTCCCATGGACATTCATAATGCTCCATGAGCATGTATGATGAGTGTTAGAGACCAGATGCGAGATGAAGGAAACGTCTCCATGGCAGAGGGCTTCAGCCTCAGCAACTCAGACCAGGAGCACTGTGCCAAGTTACACGTCTGTGCCCTAATTTACTTACTGGCAGCGAGAACTAAAAAGGGGGATTAACTCTAGTCGATTTTATCACTAGGGTGTAACCTATCTACAAGTTATGTATATATAGTTACAGTGAGGGCAGGCCCATGAATGGCCAAGCTGAGCGGAGTGGAGCTAACAGAGTTAAACGTTAGCCAACTGAATATTACTGACAAGTTGGGTTACAGGGTTAGCGGAATGGCAGGCTATAACCCAGAAATGGAAAGGAGGGATAGGCCTGAAGGTAGACTTGCAGGGCAAGCAAGTGAATTGCCCAGCAGGGGCAGGAGTGCGCTAGCGGACATTGGAGCTGTCTGGAGGCCTTCAGGGTTGCGTACTTAGGGAGGTGTAGGTAATATATTGAATTGAGGGGGTGGTGACCATCGAGGGAGTTGGAGGTGATTGCAGAATATGGGGGCTCCGAGGTTAGTGACAAAGGAGTGGAGGTAGTCCAGAAGGATCAGAGGTAGTGGAGGATGATGGCCATAGATGGATATGACAATGAGTCATCAGCTTGCATGAGATGTCACAAGCACTTATGAACTGTCATGTGACAGACCTTATTTGTGACAGCACAGCACTAAACTCCACTTTTCCTCCAGCCACCTTTGCTGCTTGGTGTCAGAAATGGTGTTCAAGGGTATTCGTGGGAAGTGGAGTGGAGTACAGTGGTGTGAGTGATCACTTAGCTGATAGGTTACTCTATTTCAAGGCATCAGGGGTTGGGATGTTGGTTTCAACAACTCAGTGGGAGCATTGTGCCACACACTCTAGGCTATCCTGTATTTCAGGTGTAGTGGAGGGAACCTTGCAGTGATGTAGGCTCAAGTGAAGACAAAGTCAGAGGTGAACTATGGACAAGAGGACTTGGGGGGTATTCTAGTTGACATTCAAACTGGGGTACATAGGTAGTAATCTACAATGCATAAATACAAAAGGGAGAACAGAAGAGGGGTCAGTTGGTCTGGCACCTGAACAGGAGGCAGAGCAGTGAATGAGAGTGGAATGAACAATTAAACAAAGAAGCAAAGTAGGGAGGCAACCTAAGAGAACTGACAACCTGGGTGCCAATATTGGCCACTAAAGTAAGTTAAGCAAATGGGCAGGAACAGGACATGTGGGTGCTTGGCAATAAATGAATAGCATGTAGCTGAGTGATCAGGAAAGTTAGAGTGGTGACAGGAAGGGAGAAGGTGCTGATGTGGGACTGCAGACAGGGTCAACTATTGGCACTGCTGAGTGATGACATCAGCAAACCTGGATGCGGAGGCCTGAGAGCTCATAGAGCTCATAGAGCTCTCAGAGCTTCAGTACTTTGAAATTGCAGGTCCCCTTCTCTGAGAGCTCCAAAAAGTAGTCAAAGCTCTGAGAGCTCATAGAGCTATATTTGCACACAGGGGACTATTATCTATATGAGCTCCCTGAGTGTTTAATTTACCCGATATCAAAATTAAAATTTAAAAGCATTGACTATGGCATCATGTGACTAGCCATAGCCAACTCCCTACCATACAAGGGACTGAACAAACTCAGCTTCACTTTCAGCACCAATGCAGCACCAGACACCAAGGGTATGTAGCCCAATCAATATATAGACCAAATGGATATAAATGCAGATAATCTGAAATTACTTAGGGAAAATGCGGGAAAATGAGTGGGGGGGAAATGGGGGGGAAATGGGGGGGAAATGGGGGGGAAATGAGGGGGAAAATGAGGGGAAAATCGAAGGGGGGGATGGGGGGGAAATTGAGGGGGGGGATGAAGGGGAAAATGGGAGGAAAATGAGGGGGAACTGGGGGGTTTCTAAAAACTTGAAAAAAAGTCAGGGAAAATTAAGGAAAATTCAGAAAATGGGGGACTTTCTAAAAAAGGAGAATGTCCAAAAAATCAGGGGGAAAATCAGAAATTTTGGGATAAGTTAGGGAGAGATATTTCAGGAAATTAGGAATAATTGGAAAAAAAATTAATTCACTTTTTTGATAATTCAATGTGCATTGGAAAGTGCCAAAGTGGGGCAATGTAGCAATGTATGTTTCAGTGTTAGAAAAGTCTCCCACCATGTTTTGGTGAGTGTCAGGGCACAGCCCCTCACTATTCCACAATCCCGCATGCATGCAGACCCATGGGAAAGTTCTGGATAAGTTACTCACCCAGAAACCATCACAGCCACAACTGTGGGAACTTTCTGGGTGAGCAGCTCGTTCCCACGGGGGGTGCCATTTATGGGGAGTCAACAAAGAGCTGAAAACTGTATAGGCCCTGGCTCCCATTTGTAGAGGAGGTTGAGAAGGTTTAGCCCCCTCAGTGAGTTTGAGGATCTCGGACTGGGACTAGATACCCCAGCGACTAGGAGGATCCCCCTGGGCCCATCACAGAACAAGGGCTGGGCCCTGACAGTGAGCCAAATAACCATGGCTTTTTGACCATGGGAAATTTGGTGTCAAAGGCTTGGATGATATCTGAAGAATACATCAGCTTTTTGTTTGCTTTATTTTCAATTTACTTCATTTGGAACACTTTGTTAAAACTGATTTATACCCTACATAACATGCATGGTTACATTGCCACACTTTGGTGCTTTCCAATTCACATAGAATCATCAAAATTGGTTGAGTTTTGAGCAAGAAATGAGATGAAAGATAAAGTGCAAATTTTTGAATTTCAGAGTTTTCCTCAAATTTTGTAAATAGCAATAAAAAATAAGGTGCTGATTTTAGTAAACACAAAAGGTATATGAGCTCTATGAGCCCACTGAGTTCATAGAGTTCATAGAGCTCATAGAGCTTTCAGAGCAATGACAATGGCCATTTTACACACATATATATCCATATTATCTTTGCACTACTGGTGCCAAAATAACTAAGCAGATTTCATGGAGATATGAAGACCATCCATGATTTAAAAACAAAAAGCTCTATGAGCTCTATGAGCTCATAGAGTGTTTCAAGTAATGATGCTGGCCATGGAATATGCATTTCCAAAAATGTATATACATATTATCTTTGCACTTCTGCATCCTTAGGAGAATAAAATCATTCAAACATTTAATTTTCTCCACCCAATGTGTAGAGGGTGCACAGCAAAAAGACTCAATTTGCTCACAGAGCTCTGAGAGCTCTGAGAGCTCCAAGAGCTCCCTACCAAGTTTGCTGATGGAATTATGGAGACTGACAGGGCAAGATAGGTGGTGGGGAAGTGGGAGAGTGGTAACAGTTGGGCACCTTTGGCAGGGCCATGACACTTGGCAGCACACTATTCATTTCTTGCTAAGTACCTAATACATTTATCTATTCATTCACTTAACTCACCAATATTGGCACTTGATCCACTTTATATTAGCACCTAGGTTGTCAGTCCCATTCAGTTGTTCTTCCCACACCAATACCCTCACCACTCATTTGTTTACTTATTCATTCTTCACTTCCCCTTACCTGGGTTCTTGTCCTTGATTCAATTTAACTGGCCCTTCCCATGATTTCTCTCCCTTATTTATACCTTGTAAATACTTTCAGGGACCTTAGTCTGAAATCAACTAGAGCAACCCCTCCTGTCTGGACAGAGTCTCAACTTCTGCAAAAAGGGCCCCCCCCTCCAAGTCTGTCCCCACTGAGTTTTGCCCTATCTCCAACAGGCCTGCTCCATCCACAAGTAAGTCCCTGCTCCACAAATAAGGGATCTACCCCAGATGTCAAGCTCAGGGCACAGCACTCCCCTTGAGTTGCTGAGGCCACAATCCCATTCTGCCAACACTGAACAGTGCTTCCAGACACACCACTTGCTTCCACCCATACCTCTGCACATGCACACTCTGACAGATGGTATTCATGACTTTCTTGTGTGATGCTTTCATATCACTTTCAACTTATGGGTAACATGTAATTAACCATTATGCCCCCAATTGTCATTGTTGTATCAAGAAGCCTAATTTATGATCAATCACAATGATTAAGGTCCATGAGGGTCCATGATCCTTTATGAAGCCCCATGAAGGCTCATGACACTTCATGACACTTCATAGACAGGCATGTAACCACTCAAAACCTGCCTGGAAGAACCACTTAAGTCATGAGCAATCATGACCCCCCATGCAGGTTCATGACATCTCATGAAATTCCATGATGGTTTGTCATGAAATGTCATGACTTCCATGATGGTTCATGAACTGCCATTACACTTTTTGCAAGTACTGCATAAACTCTGGATGAGAGAAAAGGGAGATGGGCACAGATACCACAGCTTGTGAAACCCCAAACACCTGCAAATGACATGCCACTTTCTGAGGTCCGGAACCAGCTGGATGGGAACAAACATAGAGCACACCTACTGCTTGATGCAAGCAGGTTGTTAGATCAAGCGGATTCGGACGACTCCAGAATGGAATTGGAGACTTAGTGTGGAAGGACCTTGGCCTCAGCGACTCATGTGGAGTGCTGTGCCATTGCTGGTTGTCCTGGGGGTCCCTAATTTCAGATCTAGCAGAGGGAAAGTCTTGTTGGGGGGAAATCAAGTCGATTTCAGACTGAGGTTACAAGTTACTAAGTACATTGTATATAAGGAGGGGTCTGGAATCAAAAGGAGCAAGGGTACTCCAAAAGGAGACAAAGGGAGCTGGAAGGAGGAACAACACCGAGGGTCAAGGTTTGACTCAATGGTGTTTCCCAAAGGAGGATGGAAGGAGGATGGGAGTGGGGAATGGCCAGCTGACTGAATAGAAAGGAAGCAGCAGCCCAAATAGGAATGAGTGAGAATAATGGAATTGAATGGAGCAATGCAATAGTTGCAAGGTCCGAAGTAAGTCTGGAAAGTCTGAACTTGGAAGTTAAACTCCGGAATATTGGCAAAGGTAATTAAATGGAATGAGCTAACCAATACAATGGGTATAAGTGGAGGTGGGGTCAAAGTCCAAGGTCGGAGCTAAGACTGGAGGTTCTGGAGATGGAGACACAAATGGGATTCCAGAGTGGAGGTCTGGAGTCAGGAGCATAGATGTTGCATGCTCATCTGGAAGGTGTCAAGGTTGAGGTTGGACCCGGAATGTTCCAGAGTTGGACTGAAGGTGGTGTCGGAGCCAGAGGTGGGATAACCTCCTGGGAGTCAGCAAGGAGAAGGTGACAGGAAGGAAGTAGGGCTCCAGAGTCAGTTTCGGAGTTCTGGGAGCCTGGAGCAGAGGTCAGGATTGTATGGATATGACACAGGTTCAGCTCCCAGTCATGCTCGAGGTGAGTGCTAGAGTCATGCTATTCATTGAATTGACAAGATCATCATCTTGATTCACAAGGACACTTGCCAAGCTAATAATCCTGTGAGTGAGATGGGAATATGAGCATGCATTATCTGACCTCATGGACCTCATAGGAGTGGAGGGTTCAGCACCAAGAGAAGGATGAAGCCTGTGAGAATGATGCAGGCAACGGAGTTCGGCAACATGAGGGACCACTTGTGGCTGAGGAGGCAATGGGGCTGACAGTGGGGCACTGTCAGGGCACACCTGCCTGACCCCGTGCCACACCCCACACCGTACTGCACTACTCCGCTTCCCCCACTATCACTCCCCATCTCTCCTTCCCCATTTTCCCCCTTTCTCTCTATTTCTATTCTATGGTCGATTTCCCTTTCTCCATGTACCACTACATACCTAACCCTGCCCCCCCCTGATCACTGCACGTGCTGTGCACACTCCCACCTACTGAGTGGCCACCTCTGGGATCTCCTGCAGAGACACCCAGGGAGGTGCGGCTGTGTGCAGAGATGACATGGCTTCCTCCACATGACCCTAGCTGCATGTATATAGCGCCTGGGGTGGGAACAGAAGAAGCAGCCTTCTCAACTTCCCACTTCAGACTAAGTGGTTGGGGACACTCCCCCATGACGGGATCGCCGCTATGCACAGCCGACATCTGTCCCATCGGGTCCCTCATGCCGGGACTTCGCCACTTTTGGAGCTGTCCCTGACAGGCACATTGTACGACATCGCAACTATCCATCTTTGGATCTGAGATTTTTAGCTAGGATTTCTTGGCAAAATACTTCCCAGCTTCCATTACGCCAAGTAATCCATCCCATCATGATGGTTGGGCCTTCACAAAGGGGTTTGGAAATTAAAATAGAAGGCTGGCCGACGAGTTCAAGGACATGAATATGAACATTCAAAGTGGTGAGTGAGGAGACATGGATTGTGTCAGGTGCAACATCCCTACAATGCCTGTCATCTGGGTGATGTTGTCATCTGCATTTCCCATGCAATGCAAGATGCTTTGATTAAACTGATGACCAAATTCATTCAGCATAATCTGTTGGTCAATGGTTTCGTACCCTGGCTCAGATTTGTGATGTACTACATGTAACTGGATGAGAACAGACGAACCCATGCCAATGGAGAAACATGCACTGTGCTAGCCAGCCATGGTAAACCTCAGTGAAGTTTTCAGAATCTTCTTCAGGTAACCAGTAAAGATGTTCTGGGGTGTCCTGTATTAGAGTAACTAGTAGCGTATAAGTGCTCAGGTCCAAGTTTGTGAACTGAGAAAGAAAAAAATTGTGTGAGGTGGCTTTTTAAGCCATTCTTGACTGTGTTCATCAACATCTGTACTGTCATGACCAACAAACCCCAGGGCTCCGTCAGCAGTGAATCAATGCTGATAGGCGAATCTGCCGACCTGGAACCTGTCCAATGTCTGGCCCCCTGCCCGATCAAGTGAGACTTGCCAACAATCAGACCCTGGACCCTGTGTAAGGACTTACAATGTGTACCCACACATTGTCTGTCGTTTGCATACTTCACATCAAGCACAACTGCAGTTGCGCTTCAGTAACATAGATAACATGTATAATATAAAGCCACATTACATCATGTAGGTACATGTATATAAGGTGTGCAGGTAGGGGGAAAGGCCCCTCAGCCTTTACTCCCCCGTTAACAATACAGCTCACCAAAGCGTACTTGTGTGACAGACTGTGAGTGTAAGGCGCTTATAACCATGTGCTTACACCCTGCCAGCATTCCAACTTCACTTCCAGTTCCCGAGCCTTTGGTGCTCCTGGCATCCAGTCCCTCTGGTTCCTCCTAGGCTTATAGCATAACTCAGTCTCACATCACTGCCTCTGCATCCTCAGCATATTTTGCATCTTCCATATTCTGCGCATCTTCCACATCTGGACCTCTGACCACCCTCTGTTGCAGACTTATCAGCACCATGCTGATTCCCATATCCCATTTCACAGACTTGTGTCGGTGCCGCACTGACCCCGCTTATTTGCAGACTTGTATCAGCACCGCACGCTGACCTCTGCCTTTCCCCTCTGGCCATTTTTGTCACTTGGCAGCATACCATTCATTCCTTGCTGAGTGCCTATATTGTTCATCTATTCATTTGCTTAACTTGCCAATATTGGTTCTTGATCCATGTGCTGATGCACTTCTTATTACCAATATTGGTACTTGATCTGCTTTTGCTTTAGTTCATTGCCTCCCATTTCCTGGGCTCTTGTCTTTATTCAGTTTGACAATCCCTGCTCATTTCTGCGCTGGACTGCGCCAGACCGACTGGCCCTTCTTTGTTTTCCTCCTGCCTATTTATATCCTGTAAATACTTTCAGGGACCTCAGTCTGAAATCAACTAGAGTACCCCCCCTGTCCTGGTCTGAGTCCCTCCTTCTGCAAAGGGGGCTTCCCCCCCTCTGAGTCTGCACTCCACCTACAGGTCCGCTCTGCCTGCAAGTCTTGTTTGAAGACCACTGTAAGTGTCAATCTGTAAACATGGGATCTCCCCCAAACATCAAGCTCAGGGCACACCGCTTCACTTGAGTCGCTGAGGCCACAATTCCACTCTGCTGACCTTGAACAGCAGTTCCAGACATGCTGCATATTTCCACCTGCACATCCGCACGTGTGCACTCCAACAGACCTCTGCCACAACCTCCAATCCCAACTCAGACAGAAACCCAATCCATCTTCAGTCCATCTTCTGACAGTATCTGCCTGTCTCTGACATGTACCAAAAGTGGAAGCATCGGGCAGAAATATATGTCCATTTGCAAGAAGTATTAGTCCATAGGACTCAATGGGCAGTCCATGGTGTACAAAAACTCCAACATCCTTCCCTTTTCCCTTCTGAATCAACAACAGGCTCTCTGCAAGTATGAAGGTAGGCCTGTATTAAACATCAATACAACAAAAGTACACATGATGATGATGAATAAATATCCCATATCAAATTACATCCCTCTCTGCCTTGGGAGCCTGTTCTTATCCAATCGACTGGGTAGAAGGGACATCTCAAAATGGTCCTGGACCCAGTTCTGTGGCTTGGGAGGCATAGTGTTAGGGTACAAGAAGATGGGAGGGATAGGTGATGTCTCGTCAGGGCAAAGAGTAAGCCTTACTTTCTGCCTGCAGGCTTCACATATGATGTCACAGTACATGTGGTGCCTAAAACCGGTTGGTTTGCTGGTCACCCTCCCCCATCTCTCTCACATCCACTGGCTATCCCCACAGCATGGATCAAGAAAACCAGTCAGGTAGCCTGGGAGGAGCCTTGACATCACAGTATCACACTCCATGTCTGGACTTTCCCACGGGAGCCAAATAAGGGAGGTGACATGCAATTTGGTCTCCTTCAGAATTGTCAGGACGATGGAATGCCTCCCCTTGATCGCTTCTTGGCCCCTGAATGCTATCAGTCTTGCTGCAACAGGATCTCCACTCTCAAAGGACTCCATAGCGGGTGACACGATTGATGTGGCAAGAAGATAGGGGGGGATGCTCTGAGAGGCGATGTGAAGGATGGAATTGAAATGAGAGCTGTTGGGAATCAAATTGGGTGCAAAATATCCATGCTTTTGAAGGACATACATTTTTACTGGCTGTGTGTCTGGCTGTATGTGACACCAGCATAGTGATTCCGCTGATTCTAGAAAGACACCCATGACAGATGTTTTGAGGGCATCAGGTGATAGCTACATAATCTCTTCATCATGGAACAGTACAAAGAATTAATCACCTGCTCACCAGGAGAGAGTTCAGCTTATAGACTGCCTGGAGGGCTGCCAAGATCTTGTATCTGTGAAATATGGCGACACACAAGATGGCATCACCACCATCTCTTGTCTGGTGGTTGCCAATGATCTCTTTAATCTGCTTCAGAGTCTCAGGACCATCTGATTCGTTCAAGTTTTTGATCTGGGATCTTGAGTCAAGCATGGATGCAACGTATTAGACTGGGTATGCACCAAGAGACTGTTGGGACAACTGTGGAAAAGGTGCATGAGGGCAGAGAGTATATAATTGAGGAGTGGATCCCAGTTTCTGTCAGGGCACAGCCCTCAACCCCACTCACCCTCAGACACCCTTCCCCTCTCCCAACATTTCCCCATTCCCCCCATTCTTCCCCCTACTGTTTCACACAATGATGCATGCACACAGACCCATGGGAATGTTCTGGGCGACTCGCCCAGAAATGCACAGCCACAGCTGCAGGAACTTTCTGGGAGAGTAACTCGCCCAGGACACGTGACCTGTGGGAACATTCTGGGCAAGCAGCTTGCCCAGAACTTTCCCACAGGTCACACCCGTTGTGGGAAGTGGCAGCAAGTGGGAACTATAGTTCCTAGGCTCCTTTTGTGTTGGCCTCACAGGGGGCTGAGAAGCTCACCCTTCTTCTCAGCTCATTCCTTGTGAAGGCAAGTGTACTTACCCACTTTTCAATGAATAGCAGCTCATTCCCTGTGAAGGCTGAGGCTAGTCCCCTCAGCGACTTTGAGGAGTTAGCAGCTGGGGAGAGCACCCCAGCTTCCACACCTGGCCTTGTCCTCTGGCCACTCCCAGCTGGGGTCTGGATCCTGACAGTTTCCCAGTTGGCAAGAGTAAAGGGAAACTGTTAAAGACCAGAACGAGACGAAGGAGTTGTCTCCATGGCGGAGGGCTTCGGCCTCAGCGACTCAAACCAGGAGCGCTGTGCCAAGTTACACGTCCGTGCCCTAATTTACTTACTGGCAACAAGAACTAAAAAGGGGGATCAACTCTAGTCGATTTTATCACTAGGGTGTAACCTATGTACAAGTTAAGTATATATAGTTACAGCGAGGGCAGGCCCATGAATGGCAGGGCCAAGCGGAGCGGAGCTAATGGAGTTAAACATTAGCTGACTGAATATTACCAACAAGTCGGGTTATGGGGTTAGCGGAGTGGCAGGCTATAACCCAGAAATGGAAAGGAGGGATAGGCCTGAAGGTAGACTTGCAGGGCAAGCAAGTGAATTGCCCAGCGGGGGCGGGAGTGTGCCAGCAGATGTTGGAGCTGTCCAGAGGCCTTCGGGGCTCCATACTTAGGGAGGCATAGGTAATATATTGAAAAGAGGGGGTGGTGACCATCGAGGGAGTCGGAGGTGAATGCAGAATATGGGGGTCCGAGGTTAGTGAAGAAGGAGTGGAGGTAGTCTGGGAGGATCGGAGGTAGTGGAAGACGATGGCCATGGATGGACATGACAAAAACCATGAGCGCTGTGCTCTGTGGTATGATAAGGGGCACGGTCCAAAATACTTGACCTCGTCAAGTTCATTAGCACATGTGATCTAAAGCAAAACATACATAACCCACCAGGGGCTGCTGGCCTCTCATTTTCTGGCAGCGTTGGCAATAATATGGCATTGCTAGCTGGTCTAGACTGTGCTTGGCCATGCATCTGGTGCAGTGGGGCTTGCCATCGACATTTATCTGGATGGCTCCAATGCACTGTTTCACATTGCAAGTTGGGCAATCCACACACTCTCCCACTGCAGGTGTCATATCCTGGATCTTCCACCTCCCTCCGCTCTATCCATACATGACTCCTATGACCTCCACCAGCCCTCCCAATCTCTCTCCGCTGCCTCCAGTCGATGCCAACGACCCTAGGACTACCTCCTCCTCTGACTCTCTCCCGCTCTGCCACCCACCTACATCTGCATCACCTCCAGACCTCCACCACCATACCTCCACCTCCTCGGACACCTTGTTCAAAGGAGTTGGGCTTGCTTGTTGTTGGTGAATCTCAACTTGCCGATCCACCCTCCTTCCAACCTCCAGTCTCTGCACCTCCAGTACCTCCGGTACCTCCTCACCTCCGGTACCTCCGCATTCCAATATTATCTCCAGTCTTGATAATCCTATTGTTTTATCATTTGATATTTTCTACAACCCCAATCTTCCGGACTACAACTTCCGGGCTCCGGACCTTTCTGGACATCTTTCTCTGTGTTCCCTGCTTGTTCATAGATGCCTCCAGACCTTGCCATTCAGTTGGCTTTTAATTCTCTCACTCCACAAACCTCAGACATAATTCGGGCTTTTCACCTATTCCCTATTTGTCTTGTGGATTCCTTTTCTATTTACTTCCCCTTCCCCTTGGTAACCTTTGTTTACCTTTGGATCCAATTATTTCTACTATATGTACACGCGTACCCCTCTAGTAAATAGTTCCCCCAGTTATAATATAAACAGTCTTCAGCCCTCCAAAACCTCTTCCAGGATGTCTATTGCATCCCACTTGTCTGCTGCTCCTAAGAACTGAGTAACAGGCGCTCCCAGAGACACCTTGGTATAACACCCAATGAATCGCATGACGAATGATTGACCCTTGCTGGCGCCTCCTCCATTAAGTAGTGAGGGGGGGCCTCTGGCCCCCTTCTGCTGCAGCCTCGGTTCCTCCATCGCCAGCTCCCCTGACAAATGGGGACAATGAGAACGTACCGGGCACAGTGCTCCATTCCGAGTCGCTGAAGCTGAGTCCCTTCAACACCCTGTCACCCTCGGAGCTCTGCCCCACCTCCAGTCTGTCTCCGACCCACCATCGGATGACCTGGAACACCGAGCTCCACCCGACAGCGTCGCCTGGATAGCAATCGACCTATCCTCTAAGGAAAGACGTTCATGACAGCAGGGCAGGAAGAGCAGGTTGCATGACTGTCAGGGCATGCTGCTCCACTCTGCACTGCTCCCTCCCGTTTTCCCTCCTTCCTCCTTTCCTTCTTCTCTTCCTTACTCTTTTCTCTTCCTTCTTCTTCTCTCTCCTTATACAGACGACTTCCTTTCTTACACTTGTAGCATGGACACATCCGATGCCAAGTACCCCACATGGTGCGGTGCCGCCAGATGCGCTGCACATCTCTACTTGTACCTCTTTCCCTCAGCACTTGGGATCACCCATGGAGCCACCCATGATAGCATGGCCCTATCCAAAGCTGATGTGGCACCTTCACATGACCTGTTCCCACTATATAAGCTGAGCCGGAGCAGAACTGAAGAAGAACCTTCTTCTCATTCCTGCTTCAGTCTAAGAAGCCAGAACAGGGATGCTAGCCTAAGTGAGGGCTGTCCGCTATATGCTCCCATCACCCAATGACTGGCCGAATAGTTGGCACTAAGTGGCTCAGATGACATTGCTAGTCTTCTCCAGAAATATAACAATGACACTCTAGTGTGTGAATTCTGGATATTAACAGAATAACCACCAGATAACTAAACCAGTCTCACAATATGTGGGAGAACTGATGATATTACCTAAAGCAACTAACTGTAAGGTAAAATGAGTAAGAAGATATAAGGAAATAAAGGAAAATAACTAACCTCAGTCTCACTATATGTGCAAGAACTGAGGGAAAGGGGAAACTAATAAATATAGTTTGTGGCCTTTGCAGATATGTAAGTCTGAAGAAAGAAGAAAGTGTGACTTATGGGAACAAGTCACATGACTCAGTCAGACCAAACCTTCCGGCAATTCCCAGAAGGGGTCACATGCTAGTGCCTTTTGGCACTATATGTGCTGCCATCCAACAGCTGATTCCAAAAAAATCAGCCATTTGATTTCATTGAAAGTGATCTAAAAGCACTCATTCTCTGCCAGAAACGGCAACTTTTGAGTGCAAGGTGGCAAACCCAATGGTACTGTGGAATTCCCTCTAAAAAACCTTGTGTGTTTGCGTGCACTTGCATTCATTTCTCCCCCCTCTAGACAGCATGGGGAAACATCTTGAGTGCACTGCAAAGGACACTCTAGTCTTCATGCCCTCAAAAACAAGTCCAAATTTTGTTTATCAGACTTTTGTTCATCACATGAAGGCTAAGTCATGCTCAGAGCATGGAAGGACTTTATTAGAACGGGTGGATTCGGACGACTCCGGAGTGGAATCGGAGACTTAGCGTGGAAGGACCTCGGCCTCAGTGACTCAGGCGGAGTGCTGTGCCATTGCTGGTTGTCCTGGGGGTCCCTAATTTCAGATCTAGCAGAGGGAAAGTCTCTTGGGGGCATTTCAGGTCGATTTCGGACTGAGGTTACAAGTTACTAGGTACATTGTATATAAGGAGGGGTCCGGAATCAAAAGGAACAAGGGTAGGACAAAAGGAGACAAAGGGAGATGGAAAGAGGAACAACACTGAGGGTCAAGTGTTTGACTCAATGGTGTTTCCCAAAGGAGGAATGAAGGGCCAAGGCCCAAGGAGGAAGGAAGGAGGATGGGAGTGGGGAATGGCCAGCTGACTGAATAGAAAGGAAGCAGCAGCCCAAATAGGAATGAGGGAGAATAGTGGAATTGAATAGGACAATGCAATAGTTGCAAGGTCCAAGGTAAGTCCGGAAAGTCCGAACTCGGAAGTTAAACTCCGGAATATTGGCAAACGTAATTTAAATAGAATGAGCTAACCAATACAATGGGTATAAGCGGAGGTGGGGTCAAAGTCCGAGGTCGGAGCTAAGACCAGAGGTTCCGGAGATGGAGACACCAATGGGGTTCCAGAGTGGAGGTCCGGAGTTGGGAACATAGGTGTTGCATGCTCGTCTGGAAGGTGTCAAGGTTGAAGTCGAACCCGGAATGTTCCGGAGTCGGACCGAAGGTGGTGTTGGAGCCGGAGGTGGGATAACCTCTTGGAAGTCAGCAAGGAGGAGGGAAGTAGGACTCTGGAAGTCAGGTTCGGAGTTCCGGGAGCCTGGAGCGGAGGTCAGGATTGTACGGATATGACAGTGCTGGGGAACTCAGCTGGGTGGACATAGAGGTAGATCCCACATTCAGCCTTGAAGTGGTCGAGGTCCTCACTGACTCCCAAGAAGGGGGTGGGGGGGGGGGGGGGGCGACCTTGGGTGGTCTGGGCATGTGTGCAGGTGTGTGCGTGGGCTGGCCTGTAGTTCCTGGAACCGGGCCAGCAGGTCATCATACTGTTCTTGCATCACCATGGCAGGGGAGGTGGGGGAAATGGGGTTGAAACCTTCTTCTGCTGTCAGGGACCGACCCAGGGTCAAGAGCATCCAGGTATGTCTCCCAGGGCTGAGGGCCTGGTAGGGTGTGATGCAGGCATGCATAACAATGGGCCCGGTGCAAACAGGTGTCCCTGGCCACTTAGGCTAAAGTGGGAAGTGTGAGAAGAAGGTTGCTTCTCAGTTCCCACCTGTGTTTATATACATGTGGTTAAGGCCATGTCATCTACGCTGAAGGAGAGAACGAAGGAAGGTCAGTTGGGAGGTTCAAACAAGACCACCACCAAGCTGTTCCCTTTAGGATGGGGAAGTGTACTAGTGATATTTGTTGTAATTATAGTACCAATCTGAGTGTTTTGGCTAATTCTATTTTATGGGTTAGTCTAAAAGTTTCTGAGAATTGACTTACAGATAAACCAAGCCCTGCAGAGCTGTTCCTCTATTGTAATTTCTCAATTTGTCTGGGTGTAATTCTTTGTAGAATTGTTTAATTTGGATTTTAACTTGAATTAAATCTTCTACTTGGTGAAGTTTCAAATATCCTACTCAGTTAATGATTTAGATTGTGTCTGGAGTGTCCCTTGAGTTTGTTTTATTTTTGTCTTATTTTATTGCTTGTTTTAACAGTAGCAAAATAACTGTTTTGTGTTTACACTTTGAAATCTGGAGTGTTAACCAGCTCTCCTCTTGAAATATCTACTTAATATTTCTCTCCTTAATTGCTGCCTTTTACTACAGTGGCAATCTTAACTGTATATCACTTTTTTGCGCTGGAGTGACAACCAGAAATGCTTGAGAAAAATAATACTCTATTTTCTTACTTCTCTGAGGGGGGCAAAAAGTCGCAGAAAGAGTCTCCCTTTTATACTCCTTGGGTTGCCTTCCTTTTTCACGCTCTACCTCATATTTACAGGATTTATTTACAGTGTATTTTCCTCAAACTGAATAAAAAAATGAAAATTTCACGCTATAGTTCTACTGCGCTCAGCTGCGCTGAACTGCAGCTCTACTGCGGTCAGACTGCACCTAGAATCCTTATTGTCCTTCCTCGCCTAAGCTATTTTAATGGTTAATTAGAGCTTGACTGCACTGCATTTGTCGCAGTTTTCTATTTCAAATTCCTCATATTTACCATTAAGTTCGCTATGACTCGGTCATTCTGAATTCAAACTTCGCATTACTATGCGTACGGCTGCGCTGAGACCTTCAGCTGATTTATTCTATTTTTATCCAGTAACATTTAGTTGAAATGAGACTTGAAATGATAAATGAGTGAATTATTCAGGTTTAGAACCAAAAGAAAAAGTTGCTAGTAGTCAAAAATTGCTCAAACGAATGTATTATAGCTCTCCACTTCATTGGTATATCGTTCCCTAAAATTCCTGCCATGGTCCGTCGTAGTTTAGTGGTTTTCGTGGATTTCATCCTTCTCCCCTGATTCCCCTTTGTATTATTGCATCCTAGTCCTTCAAATGTATTGTTCGTTGTTATAGTAGGTCGTCCTCGAAGATATCATATTTTTATGTATTTTATTTGGGGCTCTGGACCTCTTGAAGCTGTCTTCCCACGTGTTTTCAGGTTTCTAACTTCATGTCCCTATATCTCATTCATTTCTGGATGGTTTTTCACGTTCTTGGTATCATAAATTTTCATTTATTCCCACCTTTCCAATGGTACTAAAGTTGTGTTCTATTTCTTGGTATTCGTCGAGTTAGCAAAAGTTCGCATGCACATTCAGTAATCACATGCATCATTCCTGTAGTCGTTTGTATGCAGGCGCCGTTTCTGTTTAATTGTTCAGGATTTATGGTATGCGCGGGTGTTTGTATCCTTAATACAGGCTTCCGTGATTTATTTCAGATTTTTCCCTCATGATCTAAGGTTGTTTTGCACTTTCCATGCGTTGTTTTGACCAGGCTCTTCCTTATTTGGATGGAAATTGGTCTTCACGATCTGCCGAAGTGCAGATCTCGGTTCCGATGGCCGGTTCCCTTTGCATTGCCACCCTCACATGTCATTAAACATGATGCGGATTTCTTTATTCCTGTCATTGGTATAACTTCACAACGGCTGGACCTGTCATATCCATCCCCAGCCATCGACTTCCACTCCCTCCGATCCCTCCGGTCTACCTCCACTCCTTCTTCACTAACCTTGGAGCTCCCGTATTCCGTAATCACCTCGGTACCTCTCGATGGTCACCACCCCCTCTTTTCAATTTATTACCTACGCCTCCCTAAGTACGGAGCCCCGAAGGCTTCCGGACAGCTCCGATGTCTGCTAGCACACTCCCGCCTCTGCTGGGCAATACACTCGCTTGCCCTGCAAGCTCACCTTCGGGCCCATCCCTCCTTTCTGTTTCTGTCAGGGTTCAGCACCCTGCCTTAGGGTGCCCCGGACTCCCCACCTACTTTACCCCCTTTTATTCTTTGACTGTTGCCTTGTTGTTGCCTTTGTGTGTTGTGTACACGTGCGCACGGGATAGCGTGGGAACTTTCTGAGCAAGCAGCTCGCCCAGAATGTTCCCACGGGTCACAGCCACAGTTCTGGGTGAGCAGCTCGCCCAGAACGTTCCCACGCTTACTGGGCACTGCCACCTGGATGTTCCCTCCGGGTCACACTACACAACTCTAGGAGCTGTATAGTTGTGGGCATGTGACCCATTCCTTTATATAGCAACCATGCGGGGAGATGAGACCTTTACCCTTCTTCTCATCTCATGCCCCGCATAGTGTGAGGACAGGCCAGATGGGGGTTGAGGTCAGGGAGCCTCCGAGTCTGAGGCCAGGCCCTGACAGTTTCTGGGTTATCACCTACCATTCCATTAACCCCATAACCCGACTTGTCAGTAATATTCAATCGGCTAATGTCTAACCCTGTTAGCTCCGCTCTGCTCGGCTCCGCCATTTGCGGGCCCGCTGAAGGAGGAGAACAGAAATCCTATAAAAGGCTGTTCTTTCTTCTGATACTTATATGTTAGTATTGGTACTTTAACTCAACCACTGTAGCGTTTTGGTTGCTTTGTGTATTGATATTTGTATGTGTTACTAATTGTTTGTGTGTGTATGTAACTCTCAGGGTTCAATTCACTTGTCTACCTGATTGTTCCACACGAAAATCACGCTATAGACCTACTATTTTTAGTCGTTTCACCTCTGTCTTGTCACTTTTAACTCGGAGCGACTCCAACCGACTTGACTCAACGTCACTATTTCTTAACTTCTTCTTAACTTTTTACTGAGGGTTGATCACTTTTACTCAGATGTGATCTGAACTGCACACTTATACTAATAAAACTTAATTTTTATTAGGACGCCTTATGACCTATGAGCCAGAGCACGTAGGGGAGAGGAGTAAAGAAGGAAGAGGGGTCAGACCAGAAAATGCGGTCTTTTATACCTTTCCTAAGGGCTCTGTTTTCACATGTCACTTTACTATTTACATTGCTGAGTAATCTTATATTGAGCTTAGCAATCCTCTTATGTAAGCGATCAGCATCCCATTCTGCTTCTAGAACTTTCTGGAAGTTTTGGTGTGGGAATTAGCCAATTGCATTGCCTAACACCCATCATGACCTTGTTTACCCTTGTTTACTCACTTTATTCTAAGTCACATGTCATGGGGTTATTTGTTAGCTTAAGGGTGTAGCTTTCCGTCGGTATAAACAACAGTAAACTACGAGGATTATTTATGAAGATATGAATTTTTCAAGATTTAATTTTGAGGTTCTCCAGATTGCTTTGGCATTAGCTCATCCATTTACTTACAATTAATTCTGGATAAATTATGCCTCGTTCCTGGACTCGAACTCTTTAGTTTCGCATTTCTAGCTCGTCCGTTTTAACCACAAACTCAGGATGTTTGAGCCAGTCTTCTCTGAAAGTGTGTTTTAATCTTGTTAAATCCATTTCTCCCTCAATTCTTCAGATTTTAACATGAAATCTTTTCGAACACAGACCTATACTTCAACTCTTTAAGACCGACAAAGATTCATATTTTCTCCTATTTTCCTCGTATAGATATTTCCAATTCTTTCATCTTTTCCTTGTACCCGACCATTTTTCATTATGTGAATTCCTTAATTTTCTTCCGATTTCTCTTTGTCATTCGTTTCGTACGTTCGTAAAACTATTTTCCCACGTTACCACGAATTTCTAATATTTTATTTGATACAGGAAACCTTGTTTTTGTTTTCATGTAAGTTTATTTGCTGTTTTTCTTCATTTTCTGAACCATCTTTTAATCCCTAGACTTGAAAGTTCACGTAGATACTCAATCCATCGACTCTGTTCTTCTCAATTCATTTTGTTGAGTTATGATTTTATTCCTATTTTTATTTCTGGTCCGTGGAGGTTGTATGATTTTTATCCAATTTTTTGTGATGGTTTCTGGTTGTTTTAGTGTTGTAACTTTTATATTCCTACACCGCTCTCATTGTAACCATATATATACTCCACTTGTACATAGGTACACCTCAGTAATAAAATCGACTAGAGTTTACCCCTTTCAGTTCTGGTTGCCAGTTTAGTAAGTTAGGGCACGGACATGTTACTTGGCACAGCGCTCCTGGCACAAGTCACTGAGGCCGAAGCCCTCTGTCACAGAGACACTCCCTCGTCTCAACCTGGTCTCTGACAGGACCGTTTGGGCTGAAAATTTGCATAACTATAGTTCCCTATTTTTCATAATTTCCGTGTAAATTTCGTTGTATGTTTTAATTATGGATCCTATGTAAACATCGTCTTTTCCCTGAGCCCGGACTTTTGATGTCGCTATTCCCGTTATTGGATATCTCATTAATGAGTGATCCTTTTATTATGAAAATTTGGGTGGATCAAGATTAGATCCCTTCCTTTCTAATGGGCCATCAAGCTCATCTCAGTCGTTACTGGTTGTTCTTCCTGCTTGCCTTTTAACGTTGTCCTTGTTTTCCGGGAGTTCTAGTCATATCTCTGTCATTTATGGGTAGTTTTCCCTGTAATTACTTTCATTGGGTCCATTTGGGGGACATCTACATTTCCTATTATAAACACGACTTTGAATTTTGCATTAGTTCCTAAGGAATCCTCATCCCGCGGTACTTCCATCCTCAGCTACATGTACAGACGTGGGAAAGTAGTTTCCATGGAGGTTCTCTGGGTGTTTTTATAGTCAAATCTTGGTCGATTGTCCTAATTCTTGGTTTAATATTTGCTATAAATTCAACCGAGAGTTCCGTCTTGTTGATGCTAAGCTTGAAGTATTTTTGCTAATTTTCTTTCTTCCATTTTATCATATGTAGTCGTAATAATTCGTAAAATTTAGTTAAAATTCAGGTTCTTCTATTTTTTGTTGTATGGGGTTTTGTGATTTATCTGGCATATTTCCATAATGGGTTTCCATAGTGTGACCGTTATTTCTCCTACAACGCACACAGCCATATCCATCCAGGTATCTCCACAAGAGATCCCAGGAGCACCCAGTGTGTGGGAGGTTGCCTGGCATGTCTGGGTCCAGGCATGTCGTACTGCAGCCAGGTCAATAGTACACTGATAGAAGGGAAGTTGTCCATGTAATAAGGAAAGAAGAAAGAAGAGAGAAAAGAGAAGAAAGAAAGAAAGAGGGAAAGGGGGAAAGAGAGAAAGAGAAAAGAAGGAGGAGGTAGGGGAGGAGTGGGTAGCAGGGGACCAGGTCAGGTGGGGCTGGGTCAGGTGGGTGTGCCCTGACAGGCACCTCTGAGATGAACTATAATGTTTATACAATAGTAGAAACAGATAAAGTTCATCTCTGCAGTCATGTGACATATAAAATGAGAACAAGAGGTAGATGGACTACAACACCTTGGCCTCAGCAACTCAGGTGGAGCGCTGTGCCATTGCTGGTTGTCCTGGGGGTCCCTAATTTCAGATCTAGCAGGGGGGAAGTCTCCTAGGGTGAAATCAAGTTGATTTTGGACTGAGGTTACAAGTTACTAGGTACATTGTATATAAAGGAGGGGTCCGGAATCAAAAGGAGCAAGGGTAGTCTGAAAGGAGCCAAAGGGAGCTGGAAGGAGGAACAACACCAAGGGTCAAGGGTTTGACTCAATGGTGTTTCCCAAAGGAGGAGTGAAGGGCCAAGGCCCAAGGGGGAAGGAAGGAGGATGGGAGTTGGGAATGGCTAGCTGACTGAATAGAAGGAAGCAGCAGCCCAAATAAGAATGAGGGAGAATAGCGGAATTGAATGGGACAATGCAATAGTTGTAAGGTCTGAAGTAAGTCTGGAAAGTCTGAACTCAGAAGTAAAACTCTGGAATATTGGTACAGGGAATTGGCTAACCAATACAATTGGTATAAGTGGAGGTGGGGTCAAAGTTGGAGGTCGGAGCTAAGACCAGAGTTCCAAGATGGAGATGCAAATGGGATTCCAGAGTGGAGGTCTGGAGTTGGGAGCATGGTTGCATACTTGTCTGGAAGGTGTCAAGGTTGAGGTGGGACCCAGAATGGTCTGGAGTCGGACCGAAGGTGGTGTCAGAGCTGGAGGTGAGATAACCTCTTGGGAGTCAGCAAGGAGGAGGTGATCAAAGGGAAGTGGTGCTCTGGAGTCAGTTTCAGAGTTCCAGGAGCCCGGAGTGGAGGTCAGGATTGTATGGATATGACAGTTATGCTCTGGAGCGTCAAGAGTGGCTGGAGCATGTGGGAGACAAAACAGCAGATTGGGCACTTGTGGAGCCAATAGTGTTCTCTTGGGAGGGGTCAGGAGTATGCAATGTGACAGGAGCAGTGGGAGGAAAATTTTGGTTCCTAAAAAGCTGAAGAAAAAAATTAGGGAAAAAATCAAAAAAAAAATCAGGAACTGTAGTGCCTTTGAAGTACTTTCAGGACATATAATTATTTGCAAAATTGAGGAAGAAATGATGGAAAATACTTTCTGAGACCTACGAAATAATGAGAACTGAATTGATGGGAAAGTCTGAAAATTGAATAGGAAAGTGAGGGGAAACCTTGTAGCATTGTTATTTTCTGCTGTTCTGATTTTTCCTGATTGTTCTTGGTCTCACTCCCAGCTGCTCCTGGACCCTCCCAGGAGCTTTCAGGGGCTTCCAGGAGTATTGAGAAGCAGCTGGGAATGAGACCAAGAAGAATCAGGAAAAATCAGAACAGCAGAAAATAAAGGCTTCCCCTCACTTTCCTATTCAATTTTCAGACTTTCCCATCAATTCAGTTCTCATTATTTCTTGGGTCTCAGAAAGTATTTTCCATTAGCTGCTCCTGGACCCTCCCAGGAGCTTCCAGGAGTATCCAGGAGTATCCAGGAGCAGCTGGGAGTGAGACCAAGAAGAATCAGGAAAAATTAGAACAGCAGAAAATAACAATAGGGACACTCACAGTACGAAAAGTCGACCAAAAGTCAGTCACAAGTGTGACTTTTGTCTTGCGGATCCAAGGCTGCAACAGTGCCAAAACCACGAGTCCCTCTCTTTCATAACTGGGCCTTAAGTTGAGTGACCCCATGTCAAGCTGTCTATATTCCATGTAACTATACAGTTCCTTGAATTCAATTCTCTCTGCTTCACTATCTTCCACTACCTAGTCCAACAGGATTTTTGTCCCTGCTCCTTAATTTGGTAGCTGCTATGCAATGCAAGCATGCAGCCCCTTCATTAGCACCTGCACCCAATAAGTGCACTAATCGCAGTACACCTGCTTCAAGAGACTATGACTACATGCCACACCCAGTGGCTTGCCAACCCTGCATGGATGGACCGACTGGTGTCCTTCCTGCTTGAAAATCCATCTGTGCATCTCAAATTATGTGGTGATTCATCTCAGACAGCCAAGGCAGAGGGCCGGTTAAGAGTTTGACTTTTTCTTCCACTCCAACATGCGTATTCTCACTTAGTTTGTATCTTAGGTCTCCACAGGAGATAAGCAGGATTACTGGGCCATGATTGCAAGGTCTATTTTGGACCAGGAGGATGAGCCTGAGCGTCTTTTTTACTTCAAGGACTTAGCCCACTACACCACCGCTATTCAAGGGCAGATCAGTTGGTGTGTCGTGTTTTTTTTTTTTCATGCCATAGATACAACTGCCCATCCTCTCCTCTGTTCAACAAACAGGCTTGCAACACAGTATAACAAGTTCCTTAAGTTGCTGAAGGAAACAGGCCAAGGTATTAAGACTGATGAAGAACTTGAAGAAATCTGTGCAAATACAATGGGTAAGCAGACCTGCTGCTTGCATATTCAAGTACTAACATTACTAAATATTAGAAGATATGCATGCAAAGTTCCCTTGGTTTGATGATTTGGATGGAATGTGGCACACTCTTCCAAAGCATTCAGTCGAATTGATCTCAAATTCAACTGTCAGTGCAAGCAAACTAGCCCATGATTTTGAGAAGCTCTCATCTCCAGCCTCATCCACTGTGGATATATGTCATATCCATCCATGGCCATCACCCTCCACTACCTCTGGTCCTTCGTCACTAACCTTGGAGCCTCCAAATTCCGCAACCACCTCTGACTCCCTCGATGGTCACCACCCCCTCAATCCAATATATTACCTAAGTAGAGAGCCCCGAAGGCCTCTGGACAGCTCTGACATCTGCTAGCACACCCCCGCCTCTGCTGGGCAATTTAGGTGCTTGCCCTGCAAGTCTACCTTTGGGCCAATCCCTCCTTTCCATTTCTGGGTTATAGCCCATCATTCTGCTAAACCCATAACCTGACTTGTCAGTAATATTCAGTTGGCTAACATGTAACTCTGTTAGCTCCACTCCGCTTGGTCCCACCATCCACAGGTCCACCCCCTATGTAACTATATATACATAACTTGTAGATAGGTTACACCCTAGTGATAAAATCGACTAGAGTTTCCCTCTTCTAGTTCTCGTTGCCAGTTAGTAAATTAGGGCACAGACATGTAACTAGGCACAGTGCTCCTGGTCTAGTCGCTGAGGCCAAAGCCCTCCGCCATGGGGACGTCTCCTTCATCCCGTATCTGGTCTCTGACAGCTTCCACCATTTAGAAAACCCCTGTCATTCATGCGACAACTCGATACGAATTTGGTACCTAGAAATAGGGCTAATTCGTACGATTCCGACGATATCAAGAACGTCCTAATCGGTGGAGAATTGACAGAGTTCCGTGTTGGAGAAGTTAGGCATGGCAGGTCACGAGTATGTGCAGGTGTGGGAATCTCAAGCAGCAACCCAGAATTCCAGCCTCACTCGTTCCCACAACGTCTAATAAATTGGTAAAAATGTTTATCGGCTGCATGAGAGTTATCTCCGGCTGAATTTCCAATTTAGGCTCTTAATTCCATAAATCTGTTGAGATATCGCTTATTTTCTTATATTTTATATTTTTTCCATCATTCCAGATATTGATTGATTTTCTTTTATTGTTACTGTTACCCTTTCTTATTATTTCACCTAATAAGGTATGCAGGTGCCATATGGCACCAATATTTCCCATCTATTAGTTCTAAAAATAATTGTTCCTTATATCCTGTACATACTGGATTCTGGAAAGTTCTCCCCTCCCCAAAATTCTCTAAGGTGCTAGGATGCACTAGAGTTGGAGTGAGTGAGTGGAATTCCAACAGCAGGAATAAGGGCAGCTGTCTAGCTCACAACAAGTGAGTAGTGGATGCTGAGCCCGGACCTTGCAGAAATCCTGGAGTACCCACATGGAGTTCAAGGATCGAGAGCATAGCAAAGTCAAGTCAAGAGAGAAGGAGTTTTGGAGAGTTTGGCCCCGCGAGCTTAGTCAGCATAGAGAGCCACTAGCCCTCTTGCAATGGTGCACACACAATTTGTGCATGAGAACTAAGTGCAAACATTGCCAACATGCATTGTCAGGCTAGACAACATGTGCATGATCACTGATGTGCATTGTCAGGGTAGACAATGCATGTGGGACACAGTAGGGTTCCAGTTGACACATTCACATAATGGTTGTGCACTCTTGGAAGAGAGAGAGTGGGTCCATGATGGTGAATGCGAGGGTGGCAGTAGGACAGATGCCAAGTGGGGTTGAGATGCTGCAATGGGTTGGGCCTCTCCTGAGACAGTATGATGCATGTGAGGCACATCGCTGGGCCCTTGCAGGCCCAGATCACCACTTCCAGATGGAGTGGTGTCAAAGTAGGATCAAAGGTTCCAGTGTGAACCTTGATTGAATGTGCACAACAACATGTGGGTTGCCAAATGGGGTTTTGGCACCAGTGTTGCAGTGCTGAAATTGTAAAAAGGAAACTAGCTTAAAAAAGTGTAGGGTTTGCTTACTTGTTTGGGGACGGTAACGTTCCATTCCCCTGTTTGCCTCAGGTGTCATATCCATACAACTCCGGACCTCTGCTCCTGATTCTGGACCTCCTCCTCCTCCTCCAGAACTCCACATCCTCCACCACCTCCTCCCCCTGTTGGTTGTGGAGAGCCCACTCTACCTCTGGCTCCAACACAACGTCCAACACTACCTCTGGTCTGACTCCAGTTTACTCCAGGTCCAATCCCAACCTTGTACCTTCCAGACCAGAGTTTGTGATGCTCCACACCTCCGGCTCCAGACTCCTGTACCGGAACCCCATCACACCTCCACCTCTGGAACTCCAGTCACATCTCTGCCCCCAGACTTTGACCTCCTCCTCCATCTTATCTCCTTGTATTCCTTATTGCATTTCATTTATTATGTCTAGCCAATATTCCAGACTTTGACTTCCAACTCCGGACCCTGCAGTCTCTACTGTATGGTGTCATTTAATCCTCTTGTTGCCTCTTCCTTATTTAGATGGCTGCTTCCTTTCCATATTAGTCAGCTGTCATTCCCCACAACCCACTCCACTCCTTCCCCTCTTGGCCTTGCCCTTTTGGGAAGCACCATAGAGTTCCAACCCTTGACCCTTGGGGTTGTTCCCTCATCCAGTCCCCCTTTGTCTCCTTCCAGTTCCCTTTGTTCCCTTTGGGTTCTATTCGTCCTCTGACTCCACTCCTGTATTATTATATACACACTCTGTACATAGCTTCCTGTACCCCTAGTCTGAAATTGACAACTAGAGAACCAGAATCGACTGGATTGTCCCCCCAAGAGACTCCCCCTGCCAACCTGAAATTAAGGACCACCTTAGACAACAAGCCAGTGGCACAGCACTCCACTTGAGTCACTGAGGCCAAGGTCCCTCCTTACTGAGTCCCTTCTCCACTTCCAGACAATTATGCACTCTATAACATCAGGCCTCAGTAGGTCCATCTCAATATAAGCTTTGATGGGCTGTATATTCAATGGGGTAGAGGTAAAAGGCTGCCAGGCCTTTACAACTACTCCAAGGTATATATATATGTAAATTACATATCTTGGCACAAATAAATAAAGAAATAACAGCATCACTATAATGGGAATTATAGTGACACAACATAATGAATATAAATATCACTATAATCTTATAGTGAAGTAAGGTTAATCCCTTACAGTCCCCCTATAAAGGCCCACATAGTGGTTGTCCAAGGTGACTATAACCACCATAAGTTCGTTGCATGTGGCATGAAGATTTTGGATTGAATTGATTACACACCCAGCTCTGAGGTTGGGTGCCCCCAAAAAGGTCACTTGCTTTTACTATTCTGTTTGTGTTTACTATCCCACTGTTGGTGGCCCCTCCTTGTAATATAAATTTTACTTAGTAAAAAAACTCAAAGAGTTCATTTGCTTCAGGATAGTAAACATAGGTGGGTACTCACTGGTGATGTCAGTGGAGGAACTGGAAGGTCCAGAAAGCATGAGAGAAGCAGTGAAGTGGAACAATAGTACAAAGAGGAAGGGGGGAAGCGGCATGAGAGTGGTGCAGTATAAGTGAAATTGTAATGAAATAGGAGCTATTGCGTGTAACTCAGTCTCGTAATGGAGAACTAATGTATTAAGATATTTCACCTATCGCACATAACTGTAACATAAAAGTACAATGAGTTATTGTCAGAACCGTGCGAAGGTTCGCCGAGGGTAGCCGTAGGCGACCGAGCGTTGCCCGCTAGTGGTAAAGGCGTCCTACACCCGACCGAGCTTTAGCGAGGGATAAACCCCACCGATCTCGAGGCCGAGGCTACTTAGGCGAGTGAGCCGGGATTTCGGCTTCAACGACTCTAGGAGGAGCGTTGCGCCTCGTTCTCGACGCGGTCCCGATACTTAGAAGGTCAGAGGTCTCGCGGGGACAGAGGTAAGCTCTAGAGGGTAATTCTAGTTGATTTCGAACTACAGTACAAGCACTAGTTACAAGCTGTATATAAGTGCTAGGAAACTGAATAGGAAATAAGTCGCCAGATCTCGCGGAGATTGCGGGCGGAGAAAAGAAGGAGGAAAACAAACAAAGAGCACGTGTTCAAGACAACGAAGGTCAAGCGTGACCTTCGCCGCGAGGTAACAAGGTGCGGCGTAACATGGGACAACAGGTCGCGGCGCTCTGCGCCGCTAGGTCGTTCAACGACAATCAAGAGAGGGGGTGTGGGGAGGTGGTGGGAAGTGGTTAGATGGCGACGGGCGGCGAGCGGAGTGTGCGGGGAGTGTTCGGGCGTGGGAGAGGGTTAGGGAGGAGGTCGTCTGGCCCCGGGGAACGCCGGGTCGTGACAGTTATGTGCAAACACAGATAGGATGTAAATAGTATCACCTCAGTCTCGTAATGGAGAACTGAGGGAGGGAGAGAAATTATGGCATCCAGTGTAACTTATATGACTGGCACCAATATTTCTTAACACAATTGCCAGTGACAACTGGTGATAGACAAAGAAAAATTGGGAGTGCATGGTATTGCGACTCTGAAACAAAAAGGATATAGTTGTTGTTAGCCATGACGATATTAAGTTAAAGTAAAAACTCTGCAGCTCAGCTGTTGTCAATGAGTGTTGATATTCCAACAAATTGTTGGGAGGATCCTGGGTTATTGTCAAAAACCACGAACAAGGGGAAAGTGCGTGAGTCCGAATGCAGGTGGGGCTCAACTAGAGGGGATCCGAGAGCTCTGGTAGTGAACTGAAGCTTCTCCAGGAAGCCCAGGTCTGCTGGGTGGTGTCATATCCATGCAATCCCGACCTCCACTTGACCCTCGGTGTTGTTCCTCTTTCCATCTCCCTTTGTCTCCTTTCATCCTACCCTTGTTCCTTTTGATTCCGGACCCCTCCTTATATACAATGTACCTAGTAACTTGTAACCTCAGTCCGAAATCGACTTGAATTCCCCCAAGAGACTTCCCCTCTGCTAGATCCGAAATTAGGGACTAGGACAACCAGCAATGGCACAGCGCTCCGCATGAGTCGCTGAGGCCAAGGTCCTTCCACGCTAAGTCTCCGATTCCACTCCGGAGTCGTCCGAATCTGCCCGTTCTAACAGGTGGTACAAGAGGCTCTAAGAAGGATGTGGCCTCAGCGACTCGGAGGGAGCACTGTGCCTCCATTACGTCTCAGTTAGTCCTTATATTTCATGTGTCTGAGGTATCTTGTAGGAAGAGGTCAGGATTCACTCATAGAGGGACTTGGGGTAACTTTTGGTCGAGATTAGAACTGAGGTACAAAGAGTTCTAATCTACAGGTATATATAGAAGGAGGAAGGGAAGGACTTTAGTCAAAGTCCGAGTGATACTGACAAATGCCGAATGATACCGAAAGGTCCCGAACGATATCCTTAATGGGGAACTGGGGTGTCAGGTCGAGGAGGGCAGAGTAGAAGGCTGGAGGATGAATGGGAACAAGAAATAGGTAAGAGGAGGTTAGCCGACTGAATGGAAGAAGACAACAGTCGTACTATAAATGGAAGGTGACTAATTTGTGCCCCCGAAGTTGATAAAAGTGATAAGAAGCACTTTAATCACTTCTATTTGTCATACCAATGTAATCTATGTGTTGATTGAGACTCAAGCAGCTCAATCACAACAATCTCAATGTACAATTATGTACTTTCCTTCCCACGCATGATATGTGAAACCATGGCTTCAACTAGGTTAGGAAATATGCCTATTTGCATCCGATCAACTTCACAGGTTGGCTCCAAATGAATAGCTTTGTGGACTTAACATTTTTTTCACTCGGTGACAGTGATGTGGCTCTTATGCATCACTTGTAGTTTTCCAGGTAGGTCCCTTATTGTCACGGCCGTGCATTCCGGCCCGTTAGCCGCCCGTCCCGATGCCGCCCGAGCCCGTTACCGCTATGCGAGCGTGAGCGCAAGCCCCGACCTCAGCCCTATCCTCCCTGAGGACCCCCTGCTCACTTCCCCACTTGCCCCTAGGCTCCCCTGCACCTGGCCGACTCCCCCACAGCCACACCGACCTCCCTGCCCCGAGTCCGCCTCTGGTACCGACCTAGCGTGACTCCGCGACATCGCCTACTCCGCTATGATACCATCGCCGCTATCGCGGCCCTACACCCCTTCGTTTATTTATCTGTTATTGTTTGTTTTGACCCTCGGTCATTGCCAGCCGCGGTGCGGCCAACCCCGCTCTTTGTTCCTATTTGCTTCCGGACCCTTCGGCCTTCGGCCCGGGTCCGCTTCTATTCATTTCACCTTCATATATATATCCTGTATACTACATTATAGTACCTTAGCTCTAATATCGACTTGACCACGACCCCAAGCCCTGACCCCAACAAGGCAGCCCCAGTAAGTTCGAAATGAGGGCCAAGAGACAACTAGGGGGCACAGCACTCCCTTTAGAGTTGCTGAGGCATCGCGGCCATCGCGGCCCTTAGCGGTCCGCATCGGCGACCTTCGGTGCCCGACCCCGGATCAGTATCTAACACTTATATTTCTTTCATAGTACATATTTTCAAAGTTACTCATAGCACTCTATGCATAATTACAGGTTGTACAAGCTGCTCAGCCATGTCTGGTGAGTGCTACCTGTCAGAGACCAGATCAAGATGAGGGAATGTCTCCGTGGCGGAGGGCTTCGGCCTCAGTGACTTATGCCAGGAGCGCTGTGCCAAGTTACATGTCCATGCCCTAATTTCACTTACTGGCAACGAGAACTAAAGGGGGTCAACTCTAGTCGATTTTATTACTGAGGTGTAACCTATGTACAAGTTGAGTATATATAGTTACAACGAGGGTGGGCCCGTAAATGGCAGGGCCGAGCGGAGCAGAGCTAATGGAGTTAAACATTAGCCGATTGAATATTACTGACAAGTCGGGTTACGGGGTTAGCAGAATGGTAGATGATAACCCAGAAACAGAAAGGAGGGATAGGCCCAAAGGTGGGCTTGCAGGGCAAGCAAGTGAATTGCCCAGTGGAGGCAGGAGTGTGCTAGTGGATGTCAGAGCTGTCCGGAAGCCTTTGGGGCTCCGTACTTAGGGAGGCATAGTGTCACGACCATGCATCCCGGCCCGTTAGCCGCCCGTCCCGATGCTGCCCGAGCCTATTCCCGCTGTGCAAGCGCGAGCGCGAGCCCCGACCTCAGCCCTATCCTCCCTGAGGGCCTCCCTGCTCACTCCCCCACTTGCCCCTAGGCTCCCCTACACTTGGCCGACTCCCCCACAGCCACACCGACCTCCCTGCCCCGAGTCCGCCTCTGGTACCGACCTAGCGTGACTCCGCGACATCGCCTACTCCGCTATGATACCATCGCCGCTATCGCGGCCCTACACCCCTTCGTTTATTTATCTGTTATTGTTTGTTTTGACCCTCGGTCATTGCCGGCCGTGGTGTGGCCAACCCCGCTCTTTGTTCCTATTTGCTTCCGGACCCTTCGGCCTTCGGCCCGGGTCCGCTTCTATTCATTCTACCTTCATATATATATCCTGTATACTACATTAAAGTACCTTAGCTCTAATATCAACTTGACCACGACCCCAAGCCCTGACCCCAACAAGGCAGCCCCAGTAAGTTCGAAATGAGGGCCAAGAGACAACTAGGGGGCACAGCACTCCCTTTAGAGTTGCTGAGGCCAAATGCCCTACCCTCGGGCCTTGTCTGAGGCATCGCGGCCATCGCGGCCCTTAGCGGTCCGCATCGGCAACCTTCGGTGCCCGACCCCAGATCAGTATCTAACACATAGGTAATATATTGAAAAGAGGGGGTGGTGACCATCAAGGGAAGTGGAGGTGATTGCAGAATATGGGAGCTCTGAGGTTAGTGAAGGAGTAGAGGTAGTCTGGAGAGTTCGGAGGTAGTGGAAGTCGATGGCCGTGGATGGATATGACACTACCCATTAGTACATGTTCACGCACTAATCCCTCATCACCTAAGGGACCTGATAACTTGCAGAATCACCCATCCCACAACTCCTGAATCCAACCATTCCCCAAGCCCCCCATGTCTGACACACACTGTCATATCCATGCATATCTGATCCCGACCCGACTCCCGGACCTCCTTCTTCACCACCTCCAGAGTCCTACCCTATCGCTGTCCGTTCCAATATTCACCTTTGGTCCTGGCACCTGTCATATCCATCCCCGGCCATCGACTTCCGGTTCCTCCGATCCCTCCAGTCTAACTCCGCTCCTCCCTCACTAACCTCGGAGCTCCCGTATTCCGCAATCCTCCCGGTACCCCTCGATGGTCACCACCCCCTCATTTCAATTTATTACCTACGCCTCCCTAAGTACGGAGCCCCGAAGACTTCTGGACAGCTCCGACGTCCGCTAGCGCACCCCCGCCTCCGCTGGGCAATACACTCGCCTGCCCTGCAGAGCCCACCTTCGGGCCTATCCCTCCTTTCCGTTTCTGGGTTATCGCCTGCCTTTCCGCTAACCCCGCGACCCGACTCGTCAGTAATATTCAGTTGGCTAAGGTTTAAACCCTGTTAGCTCCGCTCCATTCGGCTCCGCCAATTGCGGGCCCGTCTCCGCTGTAACCATATATATATCCCACTTGTACATAGGTTACACCCCAGTAGAAAAATCAACTAGAGTTACCCCCCCTAGGTTCTAATTGCCAGTCAGTAAGTTAGGGCATGGACGTGTCACTAGGCACAGCGCTCTTGGCAGAAGTCGCTGAGGCCGAAGCCCTCCGCTACAGAGACATTCCTTCGTCTCGAATCTGGTCTCTGACAGCACCACACCTCCTCTCACCTCCCACAACACCTCCACCCTTCCGTCACCCTCCTACTCTTCTCCCGTCCGCTCCGATACTCACCCTCGGACCTGACACCTTTCCTCTCCTCCACACCTTTCCTCTCCTCCACACCTTTCCTCTCCTCCACACCTTTCCTCTCTTCTACACCTTTCCTCTCCTCTACACCTTTCCTCCTTCCTCCTTCCTCTCTCTCCCCTCTGGCCCTCTTCCATCGACCCCCCACCAAGTTATGACCTTCCGCCGCTGTCCCATACTTCGTACTCGGACACCGCTCATACCTTTGCTCCAAGCCTCCATCATAGCTCCTACCTCGGACTTTGACTCCACCTCAGCCTTAGTCCATTGCATTGGTGACCTCATACTACGTAAACACCATTGCCAATATCCCTCGGACTTTCAACCCCACCTCTGTAACCTCCATAAGCTCTGCACCTCCGAGCTCCATGGATCACCTTCGGCACTTTCGCTGCTTGTAATGTATCCCTCACGTTTTCCCCTCATCCCTATTTGGACTGCTGCTTCTTCCCATTCTAGCCAGTTAGTCATCATCCCCACTTCCCCTCATCCTCCTGCCCCTCTGGGCCTCACCCTCCTTACCTCCTTTCGGACGTACCACAGGTTCTGCCTTATGACCTTTGGTACTGCTCCGCTTTGGTCTTCCCTTTGTTCCCGTTCGGACGCCTTCGTTCCGATTTGGACCCCCTTTGTTTCCTTGTGCTTTCGCCCTCCCATTATATATATCGGCGCCTGTACATACTCGTTTTAGACCTTAGTCTAAAATCGACCTGAAATGCCCCCTAGAGACTTCCTGCTCACCTCCTATGAAATTAAGGACCAAATGGACAAACAGCAATGGCACAGCGCTCCGCTTGAGTCGCTGAGGCCAAGGTCCCTCCTTGCTAAGTCTCCGGTTCCCCTCCGGAATCGTCCGCCCTTGCCCAGTTCTAACAGTACACACCCGGAATCCTTCAATGAACTGGGGCCTTGCCCCTTCAACTTTGTTTACATTTTGTATTATGTATTTATGCACAGTACATAGAGATCGTGAAATCCGAAATATCACTGCAATCACCCCTGAATTTTAAGTTGAAATTGACTCCATATGGCCTCTTGTAATCAGGGGGCATTCTAGAATGATATCACGATAAAAATGATTCCTATCATTTCTATCAACTTTGGTGGTTTGCTGATGTAGGAAGGTGTGTGGGTGGGAGGGTGTGGGGTCGGGATTCCGGGATATGACAGTTATCCTGAATTAGCAATAATAGAGGACCTTGTCATCAATCAAGGTCGAAAAATTTACAAGACCTGCTACAGAGTAGTGGGAATTGATGCAACTTTTTGATTACAAGAATGGCCATTCCTTTTGACCCAGTTCCACTGTGAAGCCATGCTACAATAGGATCCCTCATCAGTCACATGAATTTGGGCTTCGGCAACTTGTCAGGGTCGCGTCCGCGGTCGAGGCGGTCCGGGCGTAGCGTCCGGTGCTGAGGACCTCACGGGGGATGGATCGGGTGTGCGTACTGGCAGCCCCGATGCGGGACGGCGATCCCTGGCCACTTAGACTGAAGTGGGAATGTTGAGTTATTATTAAAAGGGGAACTATGCTACTTACCTGAAGTGGGAATGTTGAGAAGAAGGTTACTTCTTCGGTTCCCACCCCAGGTGTGTTTATATACATGCGGCTTGGGTCACATGAGGTCCGCCACGTCACCCCGCATACAGCCGCAGTCACCCGGGTGTCCCCGTGGGGGATCCCGAGGGTGTATGCTGCACGCGCGCGCACTAGGTTGCTCCCTAGAGCCGTCCGGGGTCGTCCGGGGCTAGGCACGTCGTGTGTGCGTCGCAGGCGGGTCAATAATACATGGATATAAGGGAAAGGTCGTCCGTGTGAAGTAGAAATAGAAATAGAAATGGAAATGGAAATAGAAGGGGAAGTGGGAGAGGGATAGAGGGGGAAGGGGTATGAAGGAGGGGTGCAGGGTGGGAGAAGGGGAACCAGGTGAGGTGGGCCCGGGTGGAGGCGGGTCAGGCGGGTGTGCCCTGACACAACTGCTGCATGCACTCAATAACCACAAATCCCACTGCCCAAATTTCTCCTTCATCTCATAGTGTCTTGACTTTACAGATGAATTGAATATTTATTGTATTGGATATATCTAGGTATTCATAGGTTTCGTTTTTAAAATTAATGGCATCTTTCATGTTTTTCCCTGTGATTTCTCACCATATCTCAACAAAGAAGCATATTCAAAATGAAAAAACACTCAAGGTGCACTGGTATGGGTCACCAAGAACACTATTTTGCAATCACTTGAGTTCTATAAGAGTCAAATGTCCCGCCGTTCCCAGCTTTATTCACAATAGACAGCACAGCCAAGGGTGGGCAAATAGTCATCAACCTGAATTGCCGACCCCCATTTACAGTGGGCATGCCAGCCCCATAGTACAAAGTGGGTTTCATTCGGACGAAGGAGGACAAGTACTTCCAGATCTGACTTGTTTTGTTATTTTCTGCTTTATTTGCATTTATTTTCCCTGAGATCCCCCGCCATTGGCACTCTCACGAACAGCCCCTGAAGTTTGCAGGTTAGATATCCAGAATAAAACAGAACAGTCACTACCAACAGCCCAAGTCTTTAATAGGAGGGCTAATGTGGGAACTCAGTCTCTGTAAATGAAGAACTGAATTACTACGTTGAGTACTAACCTAATGCGGGAGCTATAGTACAGAAGAGTACAGAGTAAGTAATGTAACAACTAACTAAAACCAATGATACTAACCTCAGTCTCCGTAAATGAAGAACTGAGGGGAAAAGGAAAGTAGAGCAAAAACAGTATATACAATTATATACATTGTGTCACGAGGTGAATACGGATGTAAGAGGGATCATGTGGTGTTGGTTGGTAAGTCACGGGTCGTTGTTACTCCAACAGTCTTAAGATGTCCTCCCCGGGCAATGGGAGAGGAGACAAGATTGGAAGTGAGTGGGAAAGACTGATTCCTGATGGTTTGTCGCCACCTGGTATTGTTTTCTTGCCCACTCAAATGTGGCGATATCGGGTTTTTAGGCGCACTTGATGAAACGATAGTGAGGATATCAGGTGATGAAAGGGTCGAGACTGCTTGTGAAGTGAGATATGCGCTTTTCCCAACGAACCTACGTGACGGACTCATGAGAATCGCTCCCCGGAAAATATTCGACAGAGGCTAGTTTCCAGTGACGAAGTCTCATGTTTGCTTGTCACCAAGACCACCCCCGATGGCAAGCCTCATGAAGTGAGTAAGACTCACAGCAATTCATATTCGGACATCCTTTTGCTGTAAACATGAACAGGAGTACCTTGGACTATTCGATGTGAGTGATGGTCCAGGATGAACTCCCACCAATCGATTTTACATTTCGCTCTAGTTCGCCGATGTGAACGTGTTCCTTCTTCTGGCTATAGGAGCGTATGTACCCTCAAATGAAGAATTAGCGCAAGACTCCCAACATGCAGGCCAGCTGCGAACGATTATAACTGCTGTTAAAGAAGGATCCGATGTTTTGTGAGTCTTGCCTTGCTCTATGCCCTGAAAACTTTCTGGTATTTTCGTGACCTTTCGGATCTACAGCGTTAAAGATGCTTTCAACCTTTCTGAGAAGAATGACCTACTATTGCTCCAGGAGGACCAATCAACTGTTATTTCTCTGCTCCAGGCTTTCTCCCAAGGGAGACATTGGTGAATACCTGGGACCCTCCGCGATTTCGCTGTTAACAACCGATTTTGATCACTACTTTAGCATTGTGATTAGAAAGATGGATGGCACCGTCAAGGGTGTCTTGTCCGATCGACGATTCGTTCGATGGCTTGCAGATGATGTGAGCACCCATCTTGCCCGCCTGTTCGTTCTTCATCCTGGATTCCAATTCCCACCATACATGACACCACAGGAAAACAAGTTTTCGGACGTAGAATCTACACTGGCATTGCCTCTATGCGAGCTTGAGATAGGTGTTAACAAACACGTTGTATCACTGTCGAGTGAAGCTTCCGTCTTGGATGCAATGCGACTTATGTGTGAAGAGAATGTCAGCAGTGTCGCCGTCGTTGACACCCAAAACTTACTCTCGGTACACCGTTATCCTACACCGATAAAGCCATTAAAGCCAACTGATATGGAATTTCAGGCCGTGTCCGTCACCGATATCGGAAAGCTAGTGGCTACTTCTGAAGACCGTGCTGTTCTAACGCTTCCTCTTAATCAGTTTATTTCAATGATCAAGGTCAGCTATGATCTCCCCTCTAGATAATCTGGTGATAATCATTTTGAGGTCAAAGTTTCAGCACGGCTTCACTGACGGCGAGGATCTATATCCAGTGTATAGCGTGACTCCTCTGAGCTCCTTCAAACATACCATTGATTTGCTCTTGGCTAGTTCGTGTGCTCTTGGTATCCTTTTGATATTTCGAATGACTGAATCCGTTTCTCCGCAGCTAACGCCCATCGAGCATTTATTACGGCTACACCGTCCTCCTCACCTACTCTCAACCCCGTGCAGCCTCGCTCAGGATCTTTCATGCTTCCCTCGCCATATTCCGTTGAATCATCACCTCCGACTCCATCTGGATTTTCGCCTACTACGGGTCCGGCTTCACCGTTGTACGGGGTCGTGTCGGTAGTGGACATACTTTTAGTTATCGCACGCATTGCAGGACTAGTCAACATCGATCCTAATGCGATCCGCGGGCAGAGGAAACATATGCGAACGAGCTCTCTGAATTCCACTGGAGTTTATGCTGGCAGCCTTGGACGCTCATCGCCAATGAACCAAAGGACAAGATCGATGTCTGCCTCATCCGATCTTAGAAACAGTGCAAACGACAGGCTTGATGTGAATTAAACAAATTTCTTGGTATTGCATGTATATAATTAATAATGAATAACTGCCGCCCACCGACTTCCCCTTCACTTTAGAGCCTTCCTTCCTGGTTCGATGCCCCTGGGAGCTCTCGACACAGATATCAGTTCTTTGATCGTCGCCACCAGAATCGGGGCAGATATTGGGGCGAAGAGTGGTGTGTACACGGCGTACTTGTGCTCGGGAGGAAAATAGAGCATGGCAAGCATTCCTGGGTTGAAGAATGCACGAGAAGAGAGGGTAAGTGCTTGAATAGAGTTTTGCAATATCGACAGGGCCGACGATGATGAGTGCGCCTATGCGAGGCTATCAATATTGAACAACCGCTGGATGCTGCACCTGCACCTTACCTTTTCGAGGTAATCTAAGGAATTCATGACATATTTCTGAACGTCTGCTTTCACTGGCATACCCTGTATTTGGTGAACAAGCTTTACGATACTTTCCAAAGCCTCTTGGCTGTGCTTGACATTCTCGAGTGCCCGGGTCCGAACCAAATAATCAATCTGCCATTGACTTAGGGTGAAGGGATCATCCGCAGAGTTCAACACAGGAGGGAGTTCAGGGACGCCAAGAAGCGCATAAAGCTGAGACCTGAAGAGCGTAAATGGCTGCAATAAATCCTCAACGGATAAAATGTAACCCGTCGAGTTTTGGAGAGTGGCGGGGGGGTTCATTATGACAATCCCGCCCCACTGTGGGATCACGAAAGCGTTCGCGCTGGACGGTGTGCCTGTTTTCGTCCGTTGTCGCATCTGAATTCTGGGATACTAGTACACTTACCGTTGGTTTTGATGACCTTCATTGGTCTGTGCCCTACAGAGGGTATGAAGAGTAGGAAATGCAGAACAACGTCATTGTTGATGGTCGAGGCTGCAACAACAGCATGTGTCAGTGATGAACAACCCCTTTGAAGCATCCTACCGAGTGTCCATTCTTCGGAGTTCACAAATGTCTTGATATGGTCCTGATCCAGATGATAACTTGGAGCAGACGCGTTATCATCCATCATGGTGGTCACAATATGGGGCTCGAAGGCCAATGGAGCGTGATACTGAACTTGACTCTCGATGGTGAACTTGTAAATCATAGAAAGCTCCCTTAATGAGCGGCGCAGGTGCCCTAGGAATACCAATTGACTCAAAATCAAAATCCGTTCTGGAGGGACTCACGGGTAATCGCAGCCTCAATGTCCCATGCCATAGCAAAACCTCCGAGGGACGAGTCCTCATTTAAAAGCGAGAATGCGAGGCGATATGTTGGCGAATATTGTGCCTTGACTGGCGGTGAAAGAGGATTGATGAGGGACTTAAGTGCACGAATAACGGCGTCGGTTGATTGTGATGGCACTTTAAATAGTCATTAATCCATGTAACCCCGCAGTGCGAAGTAGATTACCGTCTAAGGGAACTTTCGAAGTCAGTTCACGTCCACGCACAAATATTTCTGGTCCCCCCGCATGCGAGGGAAGAATGGAGAGAGTATAATGGGTAGCATCATCTACATCGCAGCGTGAGTCACACCATCAAGTGACAGAAAAAGCTTTCTCCCCTAGAGGCAGGTGTTTGGGACATTCGGTGAGCCACGTGAAGTTGACGCTGTCTGGGAATGGTTCTCTCTCAAGCAAATCGGCCAATTGGGCCATTACGGGGCGCGCTTGAGGCGGCCCTTTGGAGCAAGCAGAAACTGGGAACACAATCTGACAAAGGATATTTAGCACACAACAGGTTGAAAGAATTGAAAATGCCTACCTTCCTTGCCGTTTCGTCGTGCACCTGGCTCTCCGCAAGCGGTAAGCGCTCAATGCGAGTCGTATACCACCATAAAGGTACGCTGACAAAGATGATGATCCAGTAGGAAAGAATTACAATTCGACGCGTAGGTGTTTGCTGCTCTTCTAGGAGCTTGTTGGCAGCCTCATCTTCATCCATCTGGCGAACGAGGCAAGGTAACGTGAGAGGTGGGCACGGGCACCACGTGATTCAACCGTCCGTAACAGTACGACTCACCGCTACGTGGACGCACAATCTCGACCAAGTTGTTTTTGTATTACAATTCAGTTTCAGAGGCACAGTCCAATACAAAAGTCACATGTTACGTATATAAACTCAACTTCGAAACTGAATTGTAATACAAAAACATCGTCCAACCCCCGATCTGACCGTATGTTGCACTGTAGATAGGCTTTGATCACTGGTTTGGGCTCGGCGTCCTATCCATTTCAATAGGGGCCATATCCGGGGGGGGCACAAAATCCGTGGTTCACGTCATGTGAAAATCGCATCTGATCCCACCTCAAGGCCATCACGCACAAACTCATTCATCCCTGTCGGTTATCGTTGGGGTTCTTGACAGGCCTCTCGCTGGTAAGGGCACTCTCGTCGAACCTTCTGCCTGTATCGACACCTCTCACATCACACCCTGTATTCGACAGATATTGCTGAAGAATCCCCTCGTCGCAGCTAACTGAACACGACCGGAGGCGCTTAGTGCGTCGCGGTTAAAGGACACTCTTCAGCCAATCGAGCCTCCGGGAAATACGTCATCTGTGTGGAACGGTGATTGCTTTCGACGTCCCATGCAGTTCCATAGCCTTTTCGTAGAGATATCCGACTAAGGAGGCTGGAGGCTGTACCCTTGCACCGCTGGCGTCTCGTTGTCGTTTCCTTCGTCCAGGCAACGCGCTACAAAGGCCGATCTCCCACTCCGATTCCGTATGGCACCTTTCACAGGCATAACCAGTACGAGCCACTTCATCCCCACATTTCCTCTGAACGGCGAACACATACCTACCTACCCTGCTCCTCACTCGCGCACGGAGACTTAGATCTTGCTCTCTGTTGTGGGACATCCCCAGAATAGTAATCAAAACTCTGTGTTCGTCTACTTCCATCGAATGGCCTCAGCCGGCGGGATTGTTGGCAGTTGTCGCAACCCTCTGCACCCCGATTTCCACGCTACCCCCTCGGATTAGTGGGATCACATTCACATTGGGTCTGAGTAACCGCGAACTCCTCAGTCGGTGCTGGTCAATCCCAGACGGTGCAATCGGACAGAATTTGACCCGACGTGTACCCCCGCCACCATCCACATGGCTATTCAGCTGAGCGCGCATTTCATTTACAGATCAGCAGCGCGACCCGCGCACCCTTGTTGAGGGGCCTGCCCTGTTCTTGGCTTTCCAAAGCAACTACACCATGCCGAGGAGATACAAACCTGTAAAGCCTCCCGTTTCTACTTCACCTGTAAAAAGATATCACTCATATAATTATAATAAAATGGCAATCTCCTTAACCCCCAGCCTGTACGTTATCCTGAATTCTCAATGCCATCTCAGCTCGTGACACCACCGGACTCCAGCCATCACGACAGGTGATAGCGACATATGTGCGGAGTGCGATGCTGGCGTTGCACCGACAACATCTCGACTCCCCTTACCGCAGGCTCCAAAAACGGAGTCGAAAAATCTCCTCACTCTTGGTTGGAAAATGTCACAGAAGCCGCTATCCCAGGCTCAGACACCCTCCGTCATTGCCATCAGCTTCCAAAAAATGAAACAAGGGAGCATTGCGGAATCCACAAAAGCGGGCAGTTTGGCTTCATTAGCGCGAGGACGTGATATATAAAGCAGTAGGAATCTACTTAGATTTGGAGGCGAAGGTTGGGACGCATATCTCTTGACACCCCTGGTGAGACGTCGTTTGATGAAAATGGATGCCTGTGCGCACCGACAGCGTCGCTATGCTCTCGTTGCAACACGTACCTCCGGTTCCATTCACTCATGACGATCACATCCTCAAGCACGTTGGTATCTTGGCTTCTCTACAGTGGTTTAATGACCTCACTACAGGTGCCGTGCGGCGTACGTTTGAATACTGCGAATGTACCCTCCCGCTTAGCACCATCCAGTTCGCCTACTTTCCTGGGTCACCTGTGATACCTCAGGTTGCCTTCGAGATTATGCTATAAGCTTGACAACACCACCAGCTCTTCTTATCTTTCTCCTATTGGGGAATTAGACGATGACGGCAGTTCAAAAGATGGGATCGGACGCACTCTGCTTTGGAAGAAACCGACCGAGTCTTTACGATCAGAGGCATTTTTGGCAGACTGAAAGAATAATGACATTAGTGATCAATATCAATGCAACTATGGATAAATGTACGCACAATCCTTTACCCAAAAGTTTACTATACCCATGGGCGAGAATATCGATGACAGGCACAACCTCGCTTTCTGAGCTGAGCCCTGCCTTCTCCTCTTCAGGAACGAGGGACCATAGCTTGTCCACATTGATAGTCGGGGACCAATACGGGTTGCGCTTCAAGTGGAAATAGCGCATACCGACTTTACCAAAATAACCCGGATGGTACTAAGTTTGTGAAATGAGGAGTGGAATTCTCATTCGCCAAATCCCCCAACCGCACCTTATCCATGTTTGTCCTAGAGTCGAGGGTGAGGAAACTGAACAAGGAGTTGGTGTGCAACGGGAGCACTCACCGGTGGTGGTGTTGACCACCAGCAAGACCGCGACCACCCGGGTGCTTACGGTGCTTCCCTACACGTCCATAACCAGCGGAAACATGTCCGCGGTGCTTACGGGTCTTAGAGAACCGGGTCGGCATTGTCTGTTCTTCAGGGAAAAGCAGTCAGCCCAAATACATCCAAATGTACTTGTGTGCATCCATCAAAATCAAGGCTGAGACCATGCGAATTTCAAACACCACCCCCTTGAGGAGCATCACAGAGCATGGAAGTGCAGCAGGAAGGCAGAATGGCCTAGTGATCCAACGAGATTTCAGTACCTTGTAGACCTGGGTGAAGGTTCAAAACTGAATTGATACTTTTGCTTCCGAGTAAGTTGACCTTTCCTTCCCCTGAAGTATTTAACCGCCTCAGTTTTGGTGGTCCCCGATTATTTTTCAGGAACGGGTCAAGTGCTTGGTAAGCTTCCGCAGTTGCCGAGTGGGAGCGGAAAATGGTGGAAGGAAAATAAAAGAGAAGGGACAGGTGAGCTGACGTAAAAGAAAGCATGTAAAGGGAAAATGATGATAAATTTTCAGAGTCGCCAATTGCGTATTGGGAGTGGTTAGTGACTCTGTGTGTAGAGGAAAGAGTAATCTGTCAATCCTCCGAGCTCAACGGGCAATTGAGTATTCTTGATCTACGTTGCATCTGACATATTTGACTGTAGGTATGAATATTCCAACTTGATGCGTTAGGGGATGGGAAGTTGTGGAGATCATTACGATTTTGATGAGTGGACGTACCCCGCTGCTATGGGCAAGATCAGAAATTCAGGAGGACACGAAAATTTCCCATGCGGCGACGTTCAGAATCAACAAACAAGATCACACGATGGCGAATATGATACGCTCGTAACCCGCTCGCCTGCATCCCTTCCTTCTGGCGCATGTTCTGCTTTCCACGTCTTTTGATACAGACAGTGTCTCAGAGGACCCAGCGTTCTCTTCGCAGGCTACAAAGTCCCCCACCTGCTGGAACCTCGCTTCGTCCTCCGAATCCAAACTAATGGCTGCATACCCCCCTCTCAAGCTTCAGGAGGCATGCCGGCAAGTCATTGCCATCATCACTGACTTACAGCAGAAGTTCAACAAAGAGTTTGAGATGAAGGAAATAGATGAAGTTGGTGCTCGTCTTGGTGTTGGGTTGGGTCCATATGGCGAGACCCTTGGCTCAAGAGGCATTGGGATTTCGGTGGCTCATGGACAAGCAGAAGAATATTCACTCCCTCACTTATTGTAATTTGAACCAAAGGTTGCAGTATTAATCCGCATCGATGCTCGACACAATGGACCTCAGCGACATCTAATGCATTGACAAAGCTATGTTGCAACAAGAAATGATAAAGATATGCACAAAAAGATTGAGATCCGTTGTCCGATCATCATCGCAGAAGTCCAGTCTGAGTCATACTCATGTATTTATCCAAATCGGCATCAAGATCGGCAGCAACCGCTGGACGGTCACGCGCCAATGCGAGTCTCTGGGCCCGTTTTGCCGTACGTCTGGGACCTTTCTTCACGCGGGCTCGAAGTGGTTGGTTGATGTAGCTGGTGGGACCATGCATGAGCAAACATTTAATATCGAGTGTTGTAACTCACGTAGTGTTGGATCGAAGTGTTAAAGCCACGGCCGAAGGCGTTGGGGGAAGGCGTTGAATTGGGAGAGGCGAGGCCACAGGGGGGCCCAAACGTTGGGAGAGGCGAAGAGGCGGAGGGGCGTTGACATTTTGTGTTGGTTGAGGATGGATACGGCCGGCTAAGCTACGCGGCTGGGTGGCTCCATTCAGGCCACCGCGAGGAAACTCTGGCTCTTCAGTGTCGATAACGAGTCTCACGCGAATCGGAGAGCCTGGAGTGAACTCGCTACGCGTCCAGCATTGAAATCACACCAACATTGGCACTCACGTCCATCAATGACTCGACCATGGTATTTCTAAGGGATAGGGGATTGATCAGTGATGCAACATTGGCGAGAGCAATCCTCACCCTTCGTGCTAAAGCTGCGTCAGAAGGATGACTGAACTGGACATATCCCTTCCCCTTGGGATAGCCCTGTCGCAATTGGTTGGCGCCAATTCTTGGATCGGGATATGGAAAAGCATACTTTGTCATTATACAGAAGATACGCGTCCACTACATATCCAACCTGTAGTTGAATCAGATACCTCCCAAGTGCTCGAAAGAAGGTTGCTTGCCGTCGTTGCAAAAAGCTCCTACAAAAGTTCGCCGCTTAGCTAGTAGAACCTGTATTCTGACGTCGACGACAAACCTCAAGTTCTCCAGGTAATGCATCAAACGGAAGTCCTTCAATGAGTATCGCGGAACCTGGAACACTGAGAAAAGAAGTTGGATTCGATGCAGCGCCCCATGCATGGTGAACTTACGGTTGCAAGTGTACTTTTAGTGCATTATCTTTGGCCTCCTGACGAGCTTGGTTAGCGGCATCTCGGCGTTTCATAGTCTCTTTTTCTCGTTGCTGATCTCTCCATGATGGTGGTATTGTCGACCGAGGCCCATGAGGAATGACGGTTTGTCGGGCTGCAGGTCGTCTCCTTGAATTATGCATAACCGCGCAGTGGCTATCTGTGATGCTGAGAAAAACGCGCTATGCGAAGCTAGATAGAGGCCCGAGAACGTTAAAAGATAAAATCTGAACCTCGCGATATTTGGCTTGTGAGGTGATGAATACACGTGATGAGAATTTTCAAGATTCGGGCCAAGTTCCGGGGCTGGTTGTCAGGGCATAGCACGTGGACCACCCAACCCTGTCCCTGTCCCCTCTACCTTCCCTGCCATCACTCACATTTCCCTATGTGCGCGAACCCGCGGGAAAAATCACGTGGGCTAGGCGACAAAGTCGCAATGGGAAGAAGGGGTGGTCGGCAATTCCCGGAGCAGAAGGTAGGGGTCCGCACATTCGGTGTCAACCTGCATGTCACCTTGATTAATTGGATTCTGCCTGCATGTTTAACGCCGTTTCTGGGTCTCCCAGATCACCAGAACGTAAATAAAAGTAGGGGTGCTGTGGTTTGGTTTGGTTCGGTTCTGGGGCAATTTTTTGAGAACCAGAACTGAACCGGTTCTGTGTTTGGGCGATGATGTCAAACCAGAACCGAACCAGTATATGAACCAAACTGAACCACAACTCGGTTCTGGAACGGTTTGGTTCGGTTTTGGAACGGTTCAAGCAAGCCTTGTATTACTGTCCAAGTTAATTATTGTAATTACACTACGAAGTGCACTAATAATACTTGGAACACGAAATTTCAACCAAACATTAAGAATCTAGGTTGATTCCCACTCTCAATCTCTCTGCAGACATGCGGCCATATTCACACCACTCTTGGGTCTTCACTGCCTCTGAGGTCTTCTTTGCTTCCCTTTCCTCACAATAACGACACTGTATATCAGCCTTGGCAATTTGGATAGCACCAAGGTGCTCAGGAGTGAGGTGATTCCGATTGTCGTTGTCAGTGTGTTTCGCAGCAGAAAATGCCCTTTCACACGGAATGGATGAGGCTGGAACCGAAAGTAAGTCCTGAGCAATTGACATTAAAACCAGATATGCGGCGCCTTTTTTCTGGAAGTTGGAAAGGATAAGTCCAGGTTGCAGTTGAGATCAAAATGAGTGCTGGCAATGTGGCTTACCATCCTGAAGTTGAGAATGTCGGTTCCTGGAAATGCAAGTGGTTTGATAAGATAACGTTCGAGTTCCGCACAAGGATCATCACTTGAGATTTCTTGGGCACATCGAGCTTGACTGGCTGCAAGATGGTGTGAAAGGCCATATACTTCATCAGTTGAGGAAGCAATTGGCACTATCATCTGAATAGTATCGCCTCCATTTGTTCCAGTTGCAATTGAGGTAGCAGCCTAAGACCGGGTTGCATGTGCTGAATGGTACTCAAGAAACTTGTAGCAGTCAGCAACAATCAAATTTAGGGGATCTTAGTGGAACATACAATGTTGCGCACAGTCCGTATTGCAGCCTCCTGGTATTGACGCACAAAATAATGCTTGATATATGAATCCTTTGTCATTGGATCAAGAACTAGATGAATGAGTCATCGATACAATCCTATTCAAGAGTTTGGAAAGATACCTGTGCTGAGAACTGCAAGAGGTGATGCATCCATCTCATCGTAATACTTCCCCAGAAGGGCAATACCAGCATCAAGGGCATCATAGATATTCGTGTATCTAGGCCCTTTTCGCATTCCCTCCCAACTTGTATAATTCCCTCATACACTGAGAGCAGGCATGGTTCCAGAGAACGACTGCTGTGCATGAGCTGCAACCTTGCATGTGAAGATTGTTACCAGTATGCTGTGAAATGATAGGAAATAAAGCTTACCTCGGGTGCATCTACAACAAGTTCCATAGTAACCCAGTCATTGTCGCTAAATGTCCATGTGCTATACTTGGGTGTGTGACCCTTTGCTTTTGGAACAGAGTCTTTGTGATCGGCATGCTTGAGAAAATGCATAATAGCCTATGCATTGGAAAGTGAGATATGAGACAAAATCACATAGTAGTATCATCATACCAGTGCAATCCAATAAATCGTTTCAGAAGCAATAGCCATGAACCCCAGCGTGTGTTTCCATACATCACAAGTTCTAGTGGTTTGATAGATACTTTGACACAACATTCTCTTAGATAATGCTTCGCACCAGGGGGCTTTCGGATCTATGTCATGATCCAGTTCAGAATAAAGATTTTATTAGTGAAGTGAGAACATAACTCACACAGACAATTAGAGTTCGAACACAGACTAACAATGGCCCAATTATGGTGCCTTTGGTAGATAGCATCTCGAGGCCAGAAAGGTCGGTTTCATCATTGTTCCCAGCATCGGCCTCCTGAGGTTCTATAGGATTGTTAGCATTGCCCATAAGAGCACAAATAAATGCCTGTTGTGCAAGGTTGACAATATGACCCATGCATCTGGAAAATATGTGACCTAAGTGAAGAAACTTTGCGCACCACTGGAAATTGAAAACCTAACACGGTAACAGGAAGCATCCCATCTTGTGTTATGTTCCTCGCTGAGGATTTCACTCATCACACACATTGCTGCATCGTTTGTTGATGCATTGTCAGAAGCGATGTACCTGATCTGTGGAGGAATGAGATTGAATTATTGATGTGGGAACAGTCAGTCAAAACTCACCTTCATTGTTGGGATCATTTCAGTGGTCTCTCATAATAATGTCTTGGCAATATTATCGCCTGTGTGAGGCCCATCAAGTTCACAAAAAGACATGAGCTCAGAGTGAATGTGCCATTTGTTGTCCAAGAAGTGGCATGTTACCCTGAGGAAACCTCTCATTGTTGCGGAGGTCCATGCATTGCAAGCGAGAATCTGCTACACTCTCCAGGAAACAGAAGGTAGCACTCCAACTCACTCCCCAAAGGCTAGGGAAGAAAGAGAAAGGGGGCTGAAAGGGGTGTTGCAGTTAGAACAGGTCCATATATCAACAGAGGGAGGGGGGGGAGGGGATTTCGGGAATAATATAACTCTGGTAACTCCTGTTTATCTTCTTTCCATGGTGGATTTCCCTAAAGGTCACAATAGGCCTTTACCAATCGTGTGGACACTCACAGCACTCAAGTACATGGACTTCAAAAGTAGCAGGAGGGGGGGAAATCTTTAGTCTGTTTCAATCGCTATGTACATATACCCATTCAGCAAACATACAATCTGTGAAAAGAGTCCGAAATATATGGGTTTGGCTGAGCTAAGCCTCCACCAATCAACAGCAGTAAGGTTTGGGTGCTGTTGGCTTAGAATAAAATTCCAAACAACAATGAAAATTGAAAAGAAAAACACAAACTTCCTCATACCACTCCAAACACTGCGTCAAACCTCCGTCCCTTTATCCCACTCGACTCTCCTCATCCATAGCTTTCTAACGATACCAATTTTGTGAAATTTAGTGGGGATTTGACTGAGAACAGGAATTCTCAGAAACAGAATATATATCTTGATTATCTGTGCACAGGGAAACTTGGGCCAAATAATATGCCATAATTCCAAGACTCCTCCAATGTCTTCTTTAGCATTTGTATCATTTAACTAGCCCATATTCTTCTGGAATTTCACTGAGACTAGCTCGCATGTGAGCATCCACATAGTCCATATTGTCCCGTGACTCCCATCATGCCTGATAATCAGAATATCTCCACAACCACTGAACCGATTAGGGTGAAATTCAACGCTGGGTATTTGGGCATTTTTCTCGATTAAATGACCCCAAGATCGTCCTCTTCCGTCAGCTTTTGACCTTGTTCTCATGGTTGTGGTCAAGTGCACGGACTTTGTTCATGAGGACATCTCAGGTTGAATTTCTCCACCAAATCTCAACCAATTCCTTCGCGGAAAGGCTCTTTCGGTTCGTACGAAAACCCTCTTTCTTCTTTCTTATTACTCCCCTCTATCATTCTTTCTTTTTCCTAATAATGTACAAGGGTGGGAGCCCAATTTTGATGTATTTGCTGTGTAAGGTTCCATGAATTTGAGCACACCCATTATGCACTCCTACAGCATCAAAGGAAAAGTGAACAAGGCCAGGTGCCTCCTATGATCAAATCATGTAGTATTTTCTAGTGGCCAAAGTGGGGTGAGAAATACCTCAAGTTGTTTTTTCAAGTTCTCCATGACCATTTCTGACCATGCAATGATGAGTTCGGTCAATTTTGTGCAGTGAGGAAGGTCCTTTTCCTTGTAGCGTGGGGAACCACCAAGGCCTGTGCAGGATTGAAACTTCATTAGGTCACAGAATGAGTTTGAGTTGACAAAATCAAAGCCCTGCATGGTGAAAGTTAGCTGAGGCAGAGTGATCAAAGAGTAACCCACAAGGTCATGTTCAATGGTTAGATTTTCAATTCTACACAATAGACCTTCCACAGACCATGATTCTTCATCCTCAGCTAGATGATAGAAATGGGTGATTCGTTTTTGGTTGTTCCTGTGAAGGCAATACATGAAGGTTGAACCTGAAATGAATTCAATTCAATCTGTGTGGCATACTTGTTTGCCGTGAAAGCTGCTTTTTGCTCTTCTTGTACAGTGCCAGGCATAGCTCTATCATCAGGTGGGATTCCAAGGGCATTACATTGCTTCAGGTAGAGCTCCCAGTGCTCTCCCCCACTACGGCTGATGTGCTTGCGAAGTGTACTTGAGCCAGAACTGGCAGCAAAGTGTGGCATCAACAGTTTTGACTGGTTCCCTTTGTCATAAGCAGATCTATAGCACATGTATGTTCATTGTTTAACAGAATAATGAATATATTGAAACTTACTTGCACACTTGGCACACGCGATAGCTTTTCTGCCCATTGTGAATAACTTCCGTGAATACTGTTTCAAGATCTTGCATCCCTCGTGCTTTCTGAGACAGCTTAACCACTTCAGCAGTGCATGCATCTTCACACACAAATGCTTCTGGATCCTCATTAGCCCCAGGTACAGACTCCTCATCCCCGTCTCCACCTGTCTCATTTTTGGACCCAGATACAAGTGTCGGAGCCTCAGGCACTGCAATACTAGTTTGAGTTCGCTTCAACGCTTTCTTCCCCTGGCCAGACCTGCCCCGCTTCCCCAAATTATTCCCAGCTGACTCTCTGTCTGATGCTGAAGATTCCTGGGAGGATGTTGGAACATTGATGATCCCAGCCATCTTCACATGCCGTTTCAGGTTGCTAGGCTTGTTCACCTGAGCCCTATTCTTTGGCAGGGTTTGCAGAGAAGCATTGATGGCCAGGTCTCTGCTCCATGCTTCACCAAGCTGATTTTTTCCCTTTGCAGCAAGTTTTTGCTGTTCGAACACTTCAATTGGATTTTCCCGAGTGATATGCTTGATAATCCGTTTGGGTCTCTCAGCCATCCGAAAAGAAGCAGGCAAGTCATCATCTGGGTCATAGCCCTCAGAATTGGAGATATGGTTCGGCAGGAGGACTGAAGGACTGTAGACAAACTGGTCCGGTTTATCAGCAGCATCACACAGTTTACCATCTTTACCCAGCATAGGATTTTCAGGGTCTGTATGCCACTCACTTTCGTTGCCACAGAGAGTTTCCATTTGCTGAAGGGAGGGTGTATAGATTTTTGTTTTTCAATTTCTCAGCCAACCCTGAATGCATTGATTTTGTAAAATTTCCATGAAAAAATTGTATGAATGCATGCTTAACATTACATTTCAATAGCTAAATCCTTTGATGGTTCTGTGGTTCAGTTTGGTTCAGAACTGGTTCACAATATCCCCCAACATTCAGAACCAGAACCGAACCATCATAGAACCAAATCAGAACCAAACCGTGGTTCGGTTCTGCTGCGGTTTGGTTCCCAGTTCGAACTGGTTCAGAACCGGTTCTCTGTGAACTTCAGCACCCCTAAATACAAGCATGAGATATATTTTATAATGACATTTCAGTTGGTTATTCTTGTCTCGCTTCCGCTTCTGGCAAATCTCACAAGTCCACTTCATCTGTGTTTGTCTGAGGTTAACACAGTCAAGATGATACTGTAATGGTGACACTTATATTAGCTAATTGTGGGAATAGACATGGATCATTGTGTACTGAAAGGCTGGTGTAGTTCCAGCCTTGGTGCCTCTTCAATCCCCAGGCAGTCGAGAACTAAGTTATACAGAACTTGTGTTGGAAACCACCTTGGCCTAGAAGGGGTGTTTGGTGTAATGGCAACACACCAGCTTGGACCAATGCAGAGTTCTGTGGTTTGATTCCCAGAATGTCCAAACTTTTAGGTCTCGTGACCACCCAAACTTCCAACAACTTGGTATTTTGATGTGGGTGAGGAGAAGAGTGGGGACTTCACTCGACTCTGGGCCACACATATGTAAATACATGGTTACAACAAGAAAATAACAAATGAATAAAATAGTAGGACCCCTTCCTTACATGTACCCAGCCTGTTTCACAATCTGCATAATCACAATTGATTGCACCACCATTAGCAGCCTCCTCCTTGCTTGGTATGCTGCTACAAGTGCAAGTACACAGAAAGTCCACTTGAACAACCTTCTGCTTCCGGCCACATTGTGTTTCAGCAAGTTGTCAGGGCTCGGTCCTCACTCAGGGACAGCCCGGTGTCAGGGCCCAGCCCTCATTCCACGATGAGCCCAGGGGGATCCTCCTAGTCGCTGGGGTATCTAGTCCCAGTCCGAGATCCTCAAACTCACTGAGGGGGCTAGCCCCAGCCTTCACAGGAAATGAGTTGAGAAGAAGGGTAACCTTCTCAACCTCCTGTGAAGCCGCTACAAATGGGAGCTGGGAACTATATGTCAGGGCACACCTGCCTGACCCGGCCCCACCCGGCCCCACTTCACCTGGTACCCCACCACCCAGTCCTCTCCTACCTCCTCCCCCCTTCCTCTTTCTTTCTTTCCCCATTTCACTTCCTCTTCATTTATTTCACTTTCTCTTTATTTTCTCTTTATTCTACATGGATGACCTTTCTCTGTATCAATGTACCATTGACCCACCCGCAGCGTGCTCACGACACGCCCAGCCTGGGTGCTTTGGGCGACCCCCCACTATGTCCAGCTCGCACATTCACAGTGGATGCCCTTGGGATGCCCCACAGGGACACCTGGGTGACTGCAGCTGTATGCGAGGATGACATGGCACCCATCATGTGACCCAAGCCGCATGTATATAAACATACCTGAAGTGGGAACCGAAGAAGTAGCCTTCTTCTCACCCTTTTCCATTTCAGTCTGAGTGGCCAGGGACTGTCTCCTGAGCCAGGCCTGCCAGTATGCATGCCCGCTCCACACCCTGTGAGACTTCTAGTGTCGGGCATCTCACCCAGGCCTCCTCTACCCCAGATGCATCCCTGACACTATACAGTTTTCGGCTCTTTGCCAACTTTCCATAATTGGCACCCCACGGTTGTGGCTGTGATGGTTTCTGGGTGAGTAACTTGCCCAGAATGTTCCCACGGGTCTGCATGCATGCGGGATTGTGGAATAGTGAAGGGAAAAATAGGAGAACATAGGGGAAGGGTACCTGAGGGTGTGTGGGGTCAGGGGCTGTGCTCTGACACCCAGCCTCAGGACTGGGTGTGTGTGATGTTCAGTGCCAGACCCTGTCCTTAGTGTTACAGTTAAGATGTAACACCAACAGAATTATGGACTCATTGTGGGCTCAACTTAGTTAGCACCCATCCAGTCTCGGAACAGTCCAGAGAACCAGTCCAGATTGTCATCGGTCTAGTCCAAGTTGTTGTCCATGTGTGTATATAGATAGTTGATCACTGAAGGTGGTCCCTTCAGCTGATCAACACTGGTTACTCACCTCAATCGATCTCAGTGTCTAGCCCTTGCCTCCCTTGTCTTGTTTCCTCATGATCTCGTGACCTTGTCTTTCCCTTCCATCCTAGTCTTAAACTCTGCAAGGCACATAACAGTTTGATCAGCTCCACTAACACGCAACTCCTGGATACTCCATGTCTTTTTCTGATGTGTCAATGTCAACCCCTGGCCCTAGTGCCCCTCCTGAGGACCTGGCCACATTCAATCCAGGAGTTCTATTGAATCTCCTGCAGCAACAGGTGATTCAGCACCAGGACCTGATGACTGCAATTCAAGCTCAACAGCAACACCAACAAGTTCTAATGGAAACATTTCAGATCCATCTTCAGAATGTTGCTGCTGCTCCCAATCCCGCTCCTGCTCTGGCCCCTGCTTCCATAATCACAGTGACAGCTAATCCTACTGCAAAGTTTCCCGACCCTATGGCCTTCACAGGCAAACCCTCTGGTGTCCGAGCTTATATTGCTGAGATTGAGTCCTGATTCATGCTTTTCCCAAACCAATTCAACAGTGATTTCATGAGAACCACATTTTTTGGGGCCTGGCTGAAGAGTGAGACCATGTCTAAGTGGTTTATGGGGGTCACTCGCTCCAATCCGGCTCTGTTGCAGTCTTATGTGAATCTCAAGGCCACATTTGAGAAGCACTTCAGCAATGTTGACTATGTTGAAACAGCCCATTGAAAGCTTCATTCTCTCTGTCACATGGTTATCAAGAAGGCCACTGAAAATGCATCCTGGTTGACTGCCAACACTCAGATTATGATATCAGGTCGATCTACTTTGATGGGCTCCAAGCACAATTCAAGGATGCCTTATAGTGGATGTTCCTAATATGCTGGAGGCTCTCATAGCTAAATCAATGGAGATCAACATGTGGCTCTTCAAGATGATTGCCTGAAAGAAGACACCCAATGCGTTGAATTGGCCAGATCATGAAGCAACCATCACATCTGAACCCAAAAGCAACCCCAACTCTGGGCCAGCTCCTATGGAAATTGAGGACGAATCTTAGAATGCCTCTGTTATGAGGATGGGGAGAATTTCTCCCTTCTCAAACCATTCTTGTAGCTGGAAGACGATCGCAAGATCTTGTTTGTACCTTAATGGGATGTGTAATCAATGGGAGGTCCCAGTCATGTATGAGAGTAGATGATCGAATCCGCATTGATCATGGTTCACAATGGAATGAGGTATTAAGGGTTTGATTACAAGTAGTTGGGGATGCCAGGATAGATAGGTTGGCCATGGGTACTTGGCACTCCTCAGGGGAGCGTACCTGCACAGTTGCAACTTGTATGTTGTGTGAAGATCCCATATTGTTGCTATCGGTTACTTGGTGTTTGTAGTACGAACGTACCAGTAGTGGGTTATAATCATGAGAGCCCAGTAAGGAATGGCTAGTGGGGCCTTCAGTGACTTGGTGTTCCCAAAGGGAACGTACCGTTGGCGGTGAGGTACGATGACTGACAGGGGAGGGACCAGATGGTTGATGGGCAGCTACTTGGCACTCATGCAACAAGCATGCCGGCATCATGGGAATATGAGTCTCAGAGCAGTCACGATCCCGAATACCATAATGTGATGTTGTCCGTTGAATGCTGGAGCGAGAGCTAGGTGATGATGTCCTGTAGGATACGGGTTCCAGTGAATGATATACAAGTTGTGAGGCTTCGACTCACAACTTCAAGTCCATGTGGTGAGAACCACCAGAAGACTCGACATAACCAGGCATATAGGGCATATTGAAGGTTGTACACACACACACACGTGTTCAACTGAGTCACAGAAGGGGTTGTTACAAGAGACAATGCACAAGGTAGTTTGTAGCAAGTCGTGGTAGTTAGCAGGAACTGCCTCTGGTGGTTTCTGTACATGATGCATGTGTCAGAGACCAGATTGAGACAAAGGATTTGTCTCCATGGTGGAGGGCTTCGGCCTCAGCGACTCAAGCCAGGAGCGCTGTAGGAGAAATAACGGTCACACTATGGAAACCCATTATGGAAATATGCCAGATAGATCACAAAACCTCATACGACAAGTAGATATAAGAAAACTGAAGGACACGAATTTTTACGAATTTTTACGAATTTTTACGAATTATTATGACTATACGCGATAAATCGAAAGAAAGAAAAATAGCAAAAATACTTCAAGCTTACCATCAACAAGACGGAATTCCCGGGGGAATTTATAGCAAATATTAAAACAAGAATTAGGACAATCGACCAAGATTTGACTATAAAAACAATCAGAGAACCTCCATGGAAACTACTTTCCCACGTCCGCACACGTAGCCAAGGATGGAAGTACCACAGAACAAGGATTCCTCAGGAACTAATGCAAAATTCAAAGTCGTGTTTATAATAGGAAATGTAGATGTCCCCCAAACGGACCCAATGAGAGTAATTACAGGGGAAACTACCCATAAACGACGGAGATATGACTAAAACTCCTGCAAAATGAGGACAATATCTAAAAGGCAAGCGCGAAAATTAACCAGTAACGACCGAGACAAGCTTGATAGGCCATTAGAAAGGAAGGGATCTAATCTTAATCCTCCCAAATTTTCATAATAAAAGGATCATGCGTTAATGAGATATCCAATAACGGGAATAGTGACATCAAAAGTCCGAGCTCAGGGAAAAGACGATGTTTGCGTAGGATCCATAATTAAAACATACAACGAAATTTACACGGAAATTATTAAAAATGGGGAACTATAGTTATGCAAATTTTCAGCCCAAACGGTCCAGCCATTGTGAAGTTATACCCATGACGGGAATATAGAAATCCGCATCATGTGTAATGACACGTGAGGGTGGCGATGCGCAGGGAACTGGCCGTCGGAACCGAGATCCGCACTTCGGCAGATCGCGAAGACCAATTTCCGTCCAAATAAGGAAGAGCCCGGTCAAAACAAAGCACAGAAAGTGCAAAACAACCTTAGATCATGAGGGAAAAATCTGAAATAAATCACAGAAGCCCATATGAAAGAAATAAAAACCCGTGCATATCATAAATCCCGAACAATTAAACGGAAACGGCGCCCGCATAACGAACGACTATGGGAATGACGCACGTGATTACCAAATGTGCGCGCGAACTTTTGCTAACTCAACGAATACCAGGAAATAGGACACAACCTTAGTACCATTGGAAAGGTGGGAATAAATGAAAATTTATGATACCAAGAACGTGAGAAAACATCCAGAAATGAATGAGATATAGGGACATGAAGTTAGAAACCTGAAAATGCGCGGGAAAACAGCTTCAAGAGGTCCAGAGTCCTAAATAAAATACATAAAAATATGATATCTTCAAGGACGACCTACTATAACAACGAACAATACATATGGAGGATTAGGATGTGATAATACAAAGGGGAATCAGGGAATATGAACGAAATTCACGAAAACCACTAAACTATGACGGACCATGGCGGGAATTTTAGGGAACGATATTCTAATGAGGTGGAGAGCTATAACACATTCGTTTGAGTAATTCTTGATTACTAGCAACTTTTTCTTTCAGTTTTAAACCTGAATAATTCACTCATTTACCATTTCAGTCTCATTTTAACTAAATGTCACTAAATAAAAATGGAATAAATCAGCTGAAGGTCTCAGCACAGCCGTACGCATAGTAATGCGAAGTTTGAATTCAGAATCATCGAGTCATAGCAAATTTAATGGTATATATAGGGAATTTGAAATAGGTAACTTGTCAGGGCATGCCCCGACACGCCCCGCCACCGCCGCCGCGCCCGCCTTGCACCCTCAGCGAGCCCTCTCGGGATCTTCCGTGGAAGCACCCGGAGAGCCATGGCTGTGTGCAAGGGTGACGTGGCGCACCCCACGTGATCGTTCCCGCATGTATATAATAACAGCTGGAGTGGGAACCGAAGAAGTAGCCTTCTTCTCACATTTCCACTTCAGACTAAGTGGTCGGGGATGCTCACCCCACGACGGGATCGCCGCTACGCATAGCCGTCATCCGTCCCACCGAGTCCCGCACGCCGGGACCTCGCCGCTTTCGGAGCTGTCCCTGACATAACTGCGGCAAATGCAGTGCAGCCAAGTTCTAATTAACCATTAAAATAGCTTAGGCGAGGGAGGACAATAAGGATTCTAGGCGCAGTCTGACTGCAGTAGAACCGCAGTTCAGCGCAGCAAAAGCGCAGTAGAACTATAGCGTGAAAATTTCATTTTTTATTCAGTTTGAGAAAAATACACTGTAAATAAATCCTGTAAATAGAAGGTAGAGCGTGAAAAAGGAAGGCGACCCAAGGAGTATAAAAGGGAGACCCTTTCTGCGACTTTTCGCCCCCCTTAGAGAAGTAAGAAAATAGAGTATTATTTTTCTCAAGCATTTCTGGTTGTCACTCCAGTGTGAAAAAGTGATATACAGTTAAGATTGCCACTGTAGGAAAAGGCAGCAATAAAGGAGAGAAATATTAAGTAGATATTTCAAGAGGAGAGCTGGTTAACACTCCAGATTTCAAAGTGTAAACACAAAACAGTTATTTTGCTACTGTTAAAACAAGCAATAAAATAAGACAAAAATAAAACAAACTCAAGGGACACTCCAGACACAATCCAAATCCATTAACTGATTAGAATCTTTGAAACTTCACCAAGTAGAAGATTAAATCCAAATTAAACAATGCTACACAGAATTACACCTAGACAAATTAAGAAATTTCAATAAAGAAACAGCTCCACAGGGCTCGGTTTATCTGTAAGTCAATTCCCAGGAACTTTAAAACTAACCCATAAAAATAGAATTAGCCAAAACACTCGGATTGGTACTATATTTACAATAAATAACACTAGTACACTTCCCCATCCTAACTAAAGAACCAGGGAACAGTTTGGTGGTGGTCTCGTTTGCACCTCCCAACTGACCTTCCTTCATTCTCTCCTTCAGCGCTGTGCCAAGTTACACATCCATGCCCTAATTTACTTACTGGCAACGAGAACTAAAGGGGGGATCAACTCTAGTCGATTTTATCACTGAGGTGTAACCTATGTACAAGTTAAGTATATATAATTACAGCGAGAGTGGGCCCGTGAATGGCCCAGCTGAGCAGAGTGGAGCCAACGGAGTTAAACATTAGCCATGTCATATCCATCCACAGCCATCGACTTCCACTACCTCCGAACTCTCCGGACTACCTCCGCTCCTTCTTCACTAACCTCGGAGCTCCCATATTCTGCAATCACCTCCGCTTCCCTCGATGGTCACCACCCCCTCTTTTCAATATATTACTTACACCTCCCTAAGTATGGAGCCCCGAAGGCTTCTGGACAGCTCCGATGTCTGCTAGCGCACTCCCGCCTCCGCTGGGCAATTCACTCGCTTGCCCTGCAAGCCCACCTTCGGGCCTATCCCTCCTTTCCGTTTCTGGGTTATCGCCTACCATTCTGCTAACCCCGTAACCCAACTTGTCGGTAATATTCAATCGGCTAATGTTTTAACTCCATTAGCTCTGCTTTGCTCGGCCCCACCATTTACAGGCCCACCCTCATTGTAACTATATATACTCAACTTGTACATAGGTTACACCTCAGTAATAAAATCGACTAGAGTTGACCCCCTTTAGTTCTCGTTGCCAGTAAGTGAAATTAGGGCATGGACATGTAACTTGGCACAGCGCTCCTGGCATAAGTCGCTGAGGCTGAAGCCCTCTGCCATGGAGACATTCCTTCATCTCAATCTGGTCTCTGACAAGCCGACTGAATATTACTGGCAAGTTGGGTTACAGGGTTAGTGGAATGGCAGGCAATAACCCAGAAACGGAAAGGAGGGATAGACCCGAAGGTGGGCTTGCAGGGCAAGCAAGTGAATTGCCCAGCGGAGGCGGGAGTGCGCTAGTGGACGCCGGGGCTGTCTGGAAGCCTTTGGGGCTCCATACTTAGGGAGGCATAGGTAATATATTGAAAAGAGGGGGTGGTGACCATCGAGGGGAGCAGAGGTGATTGTGGAATATAGGAGCTCTGAGGTTAGTGAAGAAGGAGTGGAGGTGGTCCAGAAGGATCGGAGGCAGTGGAAGTCGATGGCCATGGATGGATATGACAGCATGACTATCTACAAATGGAATGGTCATGGGAAATCCTGTGAAATGCAAACAACCTCAGCCAGCACCAAAACCCTGATGGGGAAAGCTTTGCATGAGGGGGGGGAATGGGAGAGGATAGTAGGGTATCGGGAAAGAGAGAGAGAGAGAGTGGTAGAAAGGGGAGGTCTTCGACAATGTGACGGATATGGTCATTGGAGACTCTATACCCATAACAGCCTCCTATCCCAGCTTTCAATACCATCCCAGGTGTTAGAACAGGTGGATTCGGATGACTCCGGAGGGGAATCGGAGACTTAGCATGGAAGGACCTCGGCCTCAGCGACTCAGGTGGAGTGCTGTGCCATTGCTGGTTGTCCTGGGGGTCCCTAATTTCGGATCTAGCAGAGGGAAAGTCTCTTGGGGGCATTTCAGGTCGATTTCGGACTGAGGTTACAAGTTACTGTGTACATTGTATATAAGGAGGGGTCCGGAATCAAAAGGAGCAAGGGTACTCTGAAAGGAGACAAAGGGAGTGTCAGAGGCTGGATTATTGTCGGAGTCGGAGATTGTGGCAGAGGTCTGTTGGAGCGCGCGCACGGATATGCGGGCGGAAATATGCGGCGCGTCCGGAAGCGCTGTCCAAGGTTAGCAGAGTGGGATCGCGGCCTCAGCGACTCAGGTGGAGCGCTGTGCCCTGAGCTTGACGTTTGGGGGAGATCCCGTATTTACAAACTGACACTTACAGCGGACTTCAAACAAGACTTGCGGGCGGAGCGGACCTATAGGAGGAGCGCGGACTCCGCGAGCACGGACTCAGAGGGGGGGAAGCCCCCTTTGCAGAAGGAGGGACTCAGACCAGACAGGGGGGGTACTCTAGTTGATTTCAGACTGGGGTCCCCGAAAGTATTTACAAGGTATATAAATAGGCAAGAGGGAATATAGAAAGGCCGGTCAGTCCGGCACGGTCCGGCGCGGAGATAAGCGGGAATTGTCAAACTAAATAAGGACAAGAGCCCGGGAACTGGAAAGGAGGAACAGATCACTAAACAATAAGTGGCAAGGGTTATTGATGAATAACTGAATGAGATCAATAACCTAGTGCCAATAAAGAGGGGATCAAATGCCGATATTGGCAGGGAAGCAAACAATAAATGGCACTCGGCAAGGAATGAATGATAAGCTGCCAAGTGACAAATGGCCAGAGGAAAAGTGGAGGTCAGCGCGCGGCGCCGATACAAGTCCGCAAATAAGCGGGGTCGGTGCGGTGCCGACACAAGTCCGCGAACAGAAGTTGATCTGCCAGCACTGTCACACAAGGACAGCATGAAGGCCAACAGAGGTACAGAGGGGAGTGGGAGTGTTGACCTGACCAGAGGTGTCAAGGGCAACCAGAAGTGGCCAGAAGGTGCAGAGATGGGCAGAGGGTGCGAAGTGGGCAGAGGGTGCGGAGTGGACGGAAGCGGGGCATGGCTGTGACCACATAGCAGGAAGCGATGAGTGTGGTTCAGATGGAGACAAGGCAGGCGTGACTGAATGCCGGGAGTGCCAAGGGCTCAGGAACTGGAGGTAAGGTCGGAATACCGGCAGGGTCTAGGTTCTGATTCTTGGCCAAGTCTCACGCAGTAAGGCAGGGGGCCAGACATGGGGTTGGGGGCTGGTTAGGATGGGTTTCGGGTCGGCGGATTCGCCTATCGGCATTGGTTCGCTGCTGACGGAGCCCCGGGATTTGTCGGTCATGACACCATCCCTATTTGGACTACTGCTTCCTCCCATTCTAGCCAGTTAGTCATCATCCCCACTTCTCCTCATCCTCCTGCCCCTCTGGGCCTCGCCCTCCCTACCTCCTTTCGGACGTATCACAGGTCCTACCTTATGACCTTCGGTACCACTCCGCTTCTTCTACCCTTTGTTCCCATTTGGACGTCTTCGTTCCGATTCGGTACCCTTTGTTTTCCTTGTGCTTTTGCCCCTCCATTATATATATCGGCGCTTGTACATACTCGTTTTGGTTCAGTCTGAAATCGACCTGAAATGCCCCCTAGAGACTTCCTGCTCACCTACTGTGAAATTAAGGACCAAATGGACAAACAGCAATGGCACAGCGCTCCGCTTGAGTCGCTGAGGCCAAGGTCCCTCCAAGCTAAGTCTCCGATTCCACTCCGGAGTCGTCTGTATCCGCCTTTTCTAACACATGTACTGGTCTGACAACTGTCAAGTCCCAACCAACCACGCTACCGGTACGCTCCCATGAGTGCCAAGTCACCAATAGCAGACCCATAGGTGGCTCCCCCAAGGAACCCCCATCATACTCGCTACCAGTATGCTCCCGTGAGTGCCAATTCACTGATAGCAGACCCATAGGTGGCTCCCCCATGGAGTCCCCATCATACTCACTGCCGGTATGCTCTATGGAGTGCCAAGTTACCACTAGCAGGACACTAGTTGGCTCCCCCAAGGAGCCCCCACCACACTCGCTACCAGTACACTCCTCCGAGTGCCAAGTTACCGGTAGCAAGCCTCACCTTGGATCTTCTCCCACTCTCCCCCCAATGGTTTTGCAGCCACCTCCATCCATGAGCAGAATGGCTCAGGTTGGGTTCCCCGGAACCCATTCCTGTAACACTGGTGGTAGTTGACTGATTGACCAAGCAAGTGCACTTCATCCCAACTCACAAGTCACTGGATGCACCCAGTCTCTCCCAATTGTTCATTTCCAACATCTTTAAACTGCATGGATTCCCATCATCAATCGTATCCAATCAGGGCCCAGTTTTCATCTCTGAGTTTTGGAAAGCGCTTACATCGCAATTGAAAGTACACTTGAACTTGTCCACTGCTTACCATCCACAAACAGATGGACAGATGGAACGGGTCAACCAAATACTGGAACAATTCTTATGGGTATATTGCTCATATCAGCAAGATGATTGAGTTGATTTTCTTGGAATTGCAGAATTCCAGTATAATAATTCCTGTCATGAGTCAACCCAAGTATCCCCCTTCTTTGCAAACTATGGATTCCATCCTACTTTCACCTCCATTCTGATTCAGATCTGCAACCCAGCAGCTAGCGATTTTGTATCCCAGATGAAAACAATTCAAGAGGAGCTCTGGAATTAGTGCAGGAATCAGCAAGGAGATACTATGATCAGAAACGATCTCCTGCACCTGTCTTTAAGCCAGGGGAGGAGGTTATTGTCAGGGCACGGCCTAACCGGCTACCCTGACTCCCTATGCCGGAAGGGAGTTGCCGTAAGACGATCCGGAGTGATCCGAAGAACGCAGGTAATCTCGCTTAGCTCTCGCTTAGCTCCCGCTTCCTATCTTCCGTCCACATGTCACCCCTTTCCCACACCTCGCTTACGATTATCCGAATGAATAGCTATCTTTTCATGTCGTCATTCTATCGGTTATCTTCTATCTCGTTGTAGCCGCACTCTAGTGGGTAGCGGTACCCATGTATATAACTCCTATCTCTGCTGAGGGTGGCACCTCAGCGTTAACAACGACTAGGATTCTCGGGAACGCCCTCTTTGTCGTGAACTGACACGCAGTCCCTGACAGTTATGGTGCTTCAGTAGAATATTCAAAGCAATCGTCCTTTGTCAAAATTGGATTATCAGAAAATTGGACCTTTCAAGATAGAATGCAAAGTGGGGAAGAATGCATACCGTTTAAAGTTACCACCTTCATTTTCTCGCCTACACCCAGTCTTCAATGTCAACCTGCTTGAGTGCTACACTGACCTGGCAGAGTTTCAAGACCGCTGTAGGCAGGAATCTCTGCTACCATACAAACAAGCCCAGAAATCGCGATTCTAACACCCTGACAAACACCCCGTACCCAAGGCACTTTATACACGGTCCCAGATACCCTTTCTACCATTTCCCGATTTTCCCGATTTTTCCGATGCATTTCCAGCCCTACAGTCAAGATTCCCATGCCTGTCAATCCAGTGGCCACCCAATTCCAGGCATATCTCAAGAACCACTGGATGGATTTGGATGAAATTAGTACCATTGGAAAGCTACGAGCGAGGAGAGTCCATTCGGGGAGCGGGAGAAGGTTGTTGGATGCTCGATTAGGAGGGATACTATTTCCATCATTCATTTTATTGTTTCTGATGTTGTTTTCATTGCTTTTATTTGTATTTCCTTTCTTTGCTATTCTGTGTCGCCATAGAGGCGTATTTCTATTCTTCCCCTTTGCCCTGCAATTCCTCACTTATAGCGCACATTTTATGTATGGTACAGAGGACTCCCCCGATGAGAAGGGACACCCCCATCAAGTAACAAGTTGTTTGATAAGTTTAGTGATGCCAGAGGGCGACATACGAGTTTATACAGTATCTCTGACTCCTGACGATAGTCCAGAGTGACCAGGAGTGAGTACTTATTTTGTGAGATTTTGTTGATTGTTTTCTAGCACCCAGACCATGGCGCAGTATCAGCACTGTTGCCACCATCCTTCCTTTCCCTCCTTCTGACCCGACTCAGACACTACCCCAGGTCCCTACTCTCTTGCCTGGGCAGCTCTCTTGCCTGGTTACACTGCCTCCACATTGCCCACCCTGCATCAGACCCTGGTCTCATCCTGTCAGGTGAAAACCCACTTAAGATCAATAAAATCCTGGATGTAAGGAAAATCAGCTGTTGATTCAAATAATTAGTGGAACAATTAGACAAGCCTCCTTTGGAAACATTGTGGATATTGCTCTCCAACATCCCCGATGATTACAATGAAATGCTAGAAAGCTTCCACCAGTGGCACCCAAAACTTGCGCGATGTCAGGGCATACACCCTGACCTAGCCCATTCCTGCATCCACACCTGCACTCGCACCTGCACCCATGCCCACACCTGGCCGTTGCACTTCCTGCATGTGCCCTGTGCTGGATGCTCCATGCAGCCAGATGCCCTGGGCCCCGGGTCTCGGGTCTCATGTGACTTCCGGATATCTCCGGAAGTTTTCGATCTATTGTGGCCACTGTGGGAAGATGAGAAGTTAACTTCCTTCTCATCTCTGACCCACAGTAGGTTGTGCCCTGGATAGGGCTGGTTACACCAGAGGCTGTGGACCATAGGGGAGGGTCATGGGGACCCAGGAGTCGTCCCCTGACATGTGACCAGCGGAATTCTTCCCAAATCTGAAAACTGTTACTGCACAACCATTGGATGTTTTGGCTCCCACTCCCACACTACCAATCCTGTTTTGTGACTCAGCATCTTATACCCTTCCCCCTCAAACAACAACGTGTTCTGGCTGAAGATCCCATCCTGTGAACCGGGATAAAATCACGGAATCTATCATGAAATAGTCTGCACATTTTCTGGAGAGGGAAGATAATGATTTCTTCCAGATTTTGGGCGCTCCCCCCTAGAGCTTCCTCTAGGGTATTTCTCGTGCGTATTGCTGCGAGTCTCTTTCTCTCTGAGTTTTTACTCAGGGTACTGCTTAGTAGCAGTTTTTCGTATTCCTCGATTCTGTCGGGGATAGTATCTTCTGCATTTTTGTCCAGATGGATGTCTGCCGACATGTAGTCATCGAAATGCAGATCCTCGTCTGTTGACGAGTTGTAGTACTGTGAGAGTGCATCTGCCACTTTGTTCTTGTGGCCTTCCATGTATTTTATTTCGCAATTGAAGCTTGCGAAGAAGGCTTGCCATCTCAGGTGTCTACCTGAGTTGTGGTTTTTCGCTTTGAAATATTCCAAAGCTTTGTGGTCCATGATTACTGTGAATTCACGGCCTCCCATGAGATCATCTTGCCATCTCTTGAGTGCTTTGAGGACACCCAGTGCCTCGAGCTCGTAGGTGAAGTACCTACGTTGTGTGTTGGTGAACTTTTTGGACATGAATGCGGCCGGGCAGCAAGTCTGCCACTTTTCGCCTTGTCCAATTAATGCGCCCATGCCCACTGGGCATGTGTCTGTTATGACCCAGATGTGGAGTTTGGTCCTCTCTTCTTTCAAGAGGCTTTCCGGTGGATTCCACTGGACGGGCTTCAGGATCGGAGCCCTGCATGCTAGACATTTAATCTCATCAAAGCATTTCTGGTGGAGTGGTGTCCACCTGAATGTCTGCTTGTTTGAGCAGATTGTTTGCAGTGGTCCTGTGTAGCCACTGATGTTTGGCATGAATATTGATAGATATTCTACCATTCCCGGGAATCTTAGGACACCTGTGTGGTCTACTGGCTCTCGCCAGTTGCGGATTTTTTCCATTTTATCCGCTTGAGCGTGGATGCCCTGTTCGTCCATGTGGCTTCCTAGAATGTCTAGGATTGGGGCAAATGGCTGGAATTTTTTCCAGCTTATGTAGAACTTCACCCCCTTGAGGCGAGTGAACAACCACAATAATGCTTTATTGTGGTTCTCCACCAAGCTTGTGCTGGTGAATATATTGTCGAACCAGATGTGTAGGCGTCTGCCTACTTCTCCTCATAGTTCCCAGGTCAGTGCGCGCTGGAAGGTGCAGGGAGCATTGCAGTCTCCTTGCTGCATCGTTTTCGAGTTGTACGTCCCGTGGGGCATAGAGAATGTCGTTCTATGGATGTCATCTGGATCCACACGTATTTGTTTGTACACGTCCGACATATTGATCTTGGATTGGTATGTTGCTCTGGCGACTGATTCTTGGATCAGTCGCAGTGTCTGGCATTGGTGTGACATCAAGGATTGTGTTTGAGTTATGATTCCTCGTGTCTATTACCATGCACAAAGATCCATCTGCTTTGCAGATACACAGTAGCAGGCATGCTCGCTCGCTGTTCGCAGGATACCACCATCCTGCTTTTACATAGCGATCTATTTTGGTCGCTAGTGCTTCCTGCAGTGCTGCAGGACATCTCAGGGTGTTTTCCCGAAATTTCTTGTTCGGATCCTTCAACGGGATTCGATGGTTCACCTCCCTCAAGGGAGGCATTTCTAATGGCGCTGGTGCCATTATGGTTTCGAATTTCTCTCTCCACCACTCCCTGAGTATTTCGAACTCGGGGTTGTTCATGGAGAGACCTTCCAGATGTGGTACATCTGGAAGTTCTAGTCCTTCCAGACTAGGATTGGGCCAACCTTCAGGGTACTTTCTTTCGATTACCCTGAGGTGTGTTTCAATCCTGCCTCCCTGTCAGGGGGGCTTCTTTTTTGGTTGTTCTCGAGCTCTTGCTCGAGTTTTCCATCCGTGTGATCTTGTCACATGATCTTCGCTTACTCCAAGGGTATCTATGTTGCCCTTGTTCACCATTCCCACTTTGTGGGACCGGAAGTCTAAGCTTACCTGGTTTTTGTTTAACCAGGGGGTGCCGAATATGGCATCATATCTATCGATGTTAATTACATTGAAGTAGTGTTTTTCTATGTGGCTGTTAATCTCAACGTCCACATTTGTTCCAAACAGGATCTGTGATCTTGTTCCTTTCGTCCCCATTTGAAGGACGACTGGGTTCTCCAATTGGAGAATTGGGATGTGGACCGCACGGACAAAGTCAGGCGATAAAGCATCCGTTTCGGCTCCACTATCGAATAGCGTGTAGGCTTTTATGCCTGCTATTTTTATGTGAGCTGTCAGCATTCTCTTTGTTGAGAGCAGTCTGTTTGCGGGGTATTTTCCCGTGTCTTTTGAGATGCGGAATTTCACATCAAACAAGGGGGACTGGGTTTTGATGGACTTTTGGTCCTTCTTCCCTTTGTCCTTGTTTTCCTTGGGTACTTTGGTGTATTTCCCCAAGGCGTCTTTTCTTGGTGCTTCCACCAAGGCTTCGGTGACTTTTTCATCTGCTGTGTTTTCTAACTGGCGTGCTACAGCCAGTTTGATTTTGTAATTTATGTCGTCATGATTGGTGACTGACATTGGGCCCATCCTTATGGTCCCAACGTTGACTTCCTCACCCTCTGAGTCAGGTGAGTATTGAGGTCCTTCGTATGGGTCCTCTACTTCGAAGCTTGATGTTTCGGAGTTACCAGAGTTGTTCTCTGGTTTCTCATCTGATGAGTCTTTCGACTCTTCTTCCGTTGTGATCGCAATCTCCATGGCGGCTATGCACCTTGGTTTTTCATCGCTTGTTACATTGTGTCTTGGGCAATCTTTCGTTTGCCCTATTTTGCCACATTTGCCGCAAATTGGAACTGACTTTTGGTCAGTTTTCCTCGAGTTTTTCGAGGATGTATCCTCTTTCCATCTGGGTTTCAGCTCTTCAGCCTTCTTTCCTGATGGGAGGGCTCTACCGCAGCTCGTGGTTGCCGTGGTAGTTGTTCGGGTATCGTATCCTGATTTGTAGGCTGAAGACATTTTCAGCCCATCGATTATCTCATCTACACGAGATATTGCTTTTAACATCTCCTCATTTGAGGAGAAGTCTGCTCTGATTCTATCATGAGCAATCATTTCCCTCTTCCATTCGAGGGGAATGTAGTTTAGGAACCTGGCGTTAAAGGACACCTGGTCTGGCGGCGTCACCATCTGGGATGCTGCTTTGGACAGTTCTAGGTAGAACTGTTTTAGGCCTTTTTCTGCTTCGTATTTGACTTTGCGGTACTTCTTTGTCGCGTTCAACGTGGCAGAGGCTTTAATGAAAGTTCTCATCAATATGTTGAGAACTTCGAGGAACATGCCCTTGTCTCCTCTGAGGAGAGTTTTGTCTCGGAGTCTTATTCCGAGGTCGAATGTGGGCCCCCCTAATCCACGAATCAAGCAGTCCAGATGGACTTCGTTGAATTGGGGACCTTTGCATCCTTGCGAAGCGAGGAATCCTAGTTCTGTGAACCACTGCCAGAACGATTCCATGTCGTTCTCCCCTGACCATTTCTTGTCAGGGAATGCCGGCCCATTTTTTAGGGCTTCAGGCTTCACTCCTTCTGGGTAAGGAGTGAGTATTCTCACTTCGGCCATTCTTATGGCCTTTTCGCACCATTTCTCTAGGTACTCCTCTTGCTCCCCTGCCTTCGCGGGGTCGCTATCCAATGGAGATCTCTCCTTTGGGGGGTTTTTGCTGGGGGAAATCTTCCTCGCAGCGTTTCTTTGGTTTCAGGCGAATTCGCCTGAAGTTGTATTTGGATTCTCTCATTGTTTTGAGAGAGTGTGTTTGAGTTACCTCTCTGTTCGAGAGGTCTGTCGTAAGTGGCCGTTTGGCCGAACCTTTGGTACGTGCCAATTCTCCTCCTAATCTCTGAACGATGCCTTCTTTCGGCATCATCTTCTCCTATCCTTGGGAGAAGGATCTCCTTAGCGTCTCTGTCGAGTCGCTGATGATACTCCAGTGTGCTTTCACTGGTGGTTCTTTTCGTGAATTTTTCACGAGTTCTATTTATGTCCTGGACCGTGGTCCAGGGGTGTTTATTTGTTTCCTCACTTTTTTATGAGAAGTTTATTTCCTTCAGCAAGTCCATCTGTTCGCTGATTTTTTCAGTCAACGTGTCGATTGCATTGGCCATCCTTTCTAGAGTTATCTCTAGACGAGCCGTACTATTGTGGTTCGTTTCCTCGATCTTTTTTTGGATCGAGTTTATCGCGTTTATTATGCGCGATTCCTGGTTTTCCAGGAGGAAGTTTGGTTGGGCGAGCAGTGACTCTCCCCAGTTGACATTACCGCTTCTGGGGGTTCCAGAAGGGGTTCTTGGAGTGAACACTCCATGCTTGCTTTGTTCAGGCGAGGCCATTGCGGAGGGTGCTTCCCTTTCATAGAGGGGTCTGTTTGCTGGTTTTTCCTTACTTTTCCGTAAGGCTTCCTCAGCAAACTCCCTCATTTCAGTTCGCCTCCTCTTCGTTATCTCGGAGACCTCCTCCGAGGTTGGCGACCTTGCCTTGTCTGGCATAGCGTGTGGGAGTGTAAACAGCGGAAGTTCTTTTGGAGCTTCCGCACTCTGGGAGATCCTGCTCTCAGGGCCTATCTTCGTGCCTTCTCGGGCTTTCAGCCTGAGAAGAAGTTGGTCTTCGCTTTCCGTCCTCCATTCGGATGGAACCTGGAACAAGTCCAGTAGTTTTTCGGATAGCCGACGCGGGGGCTCTTCCCTTTGTTTCCCTTTGTCTGCCTTTGGGGCTTGACTTGGGGACATGAGGGGGGACTCCAGGGGATAGTTGGGCCCTGGAGTTTCCAGCGACTCTATCCGATCAGCTTTTTGGGCTGATTGTTCGGCGCTTACATGTTTATCGCGCAAGTCAATCACCTCCTCAGGAGGTGAGGGATCTTCCCCAGCTTGGGTTAGATCGGTATGTCATGGAGTTCTAGGGGTATTAGGCCCCGCACTTACTCCACGTAAGTTTCTAAAACCTTCAGGGGCCAGCCCTGAGGTGGTTGCTACTGCCGGATCGTGTTGATCCTCGTTGTCGTCTGACAACAGCTTTTGGTTTGAATCTCCCATGATGGGAGATTGTGGTTTCTTAATAAACCGCTTGTTTCTTTTTAGTGTCGCTGCAGATGCGACCTTGCCCTTGCGGGCGTGTTTAGGCACCATAGGTGTCAGGGCATGGGAAAACGTTACCGTGACTCGCCGTTGGCGACCGTTAAGGTCCGCTGCTCCGGCGTAACAGCCCGTCAAGGGCGGGGATGACAATCACGGCGAAAAGGGGTTTCGGCTTCAATGACTCGTTCATGAGCATTGCACCTCGTACTTGACGCAGCCCCGATATTTCAGAAGACAGGAGGTGTGACTGCGTCGGACAGAGATTGCAGGGGGTAACCCTAGTTGATTTTCGAACTAAAGTACGAGGTAGTGTACAACCGGTATTTAAGTATAACGGAATGAATAGAAATAAGTCACCAGATCTCACGGAGATTGCAGGCGGGGTTAAGAAGGAGCGAAAACAAACAAAAAGTGTGGGAGAAGGACGGCTGTGCACGGCTGTCAAGAAAAACAAGCGCAATAAGGAAAGACTCGTAGGCCCGTGACGGGCCGTGGAAACAGGTAGCGGTGATGGGGAAGGGTGACGGGCTTGTTCAGGCAGTGTCGGGTGGGCAGCGGAGTTGACGGGGTCGAGGCAGAGGAGGGAGAAGGTGTGGGGAGTGATCACATGACCGTGGGAATTGCCGGGTCGTGACAATAGGCGCTACCGAGTCAGATGTTAAGAATGGATAGTTTTTTGTGGGTTGTGTTGTAAAACACACCTCATACACTTAAAAAAGTGTGAGGTCTCTGGGGTAGCTCAGCACACAGAGCCGTAAGTGATACAAATGTGTGTATTTTACGGTAGTGTGTAAGCAGTTACCCGGAGGTTCCCGCTTACCCACGTGACTATATGTATCTAATTACATGTGGCTCGGGGTTCGGGGCTATTGCCCTGACAATAGCGCCATGGGCTACTCCGCTACCCCCACCTCTCCTGCACCATCCCTGACAGCAGAAGAAGGTTTCAACCTAGCCTCCCCCACCTCCTCCAGCATGGTGACCGAAGAGCAGTACCAGGACCTGCTGACCAGGTTCCAGGAACTGCAAGCCATCCTCGAGAGCAGAATCCAAAACCCACTGTCTGCATCCACACCCACACCCACACCCGCACCCAAACCCAAAGCACCCAAGGTCGCTCCCTCCACTGCCTTTGTCATATCCATGCATACCCGATCCCGACCCGACTTCCGGACCTCCTCCTTCCCCACCTCCAGAATCCTACCCTACCGCTGTCCGTTCCGATATTCACCTTCGGTCCTGGCACCACACCACCCTTCACCTCCCATGCCACCCCCACTCCTCCGTCACTCTCCTTACCTATCTCCGTCCGCTCCGATAACCACCTCGGACCGGACACCACCCCTCTCGCCACCCTCCTACTCCTCCTACTCATCCGCTCACTCCTCCGCACCCTCCTCACAACACCTCCATCCTTCCGTCGTCCTCCTACTCTACTCCCGTCCGCTCCAATACCCACCTTCGGACCTGACACCTCTCCTCTCTTCCTTCCCCTCTCTTCCCTCTGGTCCTCTTCCGCCGACCTCCTGCCAAGTTACAACCTTCCGCTGCTGACCCGTACTTCATACTTGGGCACCGCTCATACCTTGCTCCGAGCCTCCATCATAGTCCCTACCTCGGACTTTGACTCCACCTCGGTCTTAGTCCATTGCATTGGTGACCTCATACTACGTAAACACCATTGCCAATATTCCTCAGACTTTCAACCCCGCCTCCATAAGCTCCGCAACCTCCGAGCTTTGCGGATCATCTCCGGCACTTTCGCTGCTTGTAATGTATCTCTCGCGTTTTCCCCTCATCCCTATTTGGACTACTGCTTCTTCCCATTCTAGCCAGTTAGTCACCATCCCCACTTCCCCTCATCCTCCTGCCCCTCTGGGCCTCGCCTCCCTTACCTCCTTTTGGACGTATCATAGGTTCTGCCTTATGACCTTCAGTACTGCTCCGCTTCTGTCATCCCTTTGTTCCCATTCGGACACCTTCGTTCTGATTCGGTCCCCCTTTTTTCCTTGTGCTTTCGCCCCCTCCATTATATATATCGGCGCTTGTACATACTCGTGGAGGCTCAGTCCGAAATCGACCTGAAATGCCCCCTAGAGACTTCCTGCTCGCCTACTGGAAATTAAGGACCAAATGGACAAACAGCAATGGCACAGCGCTCCGCTTGAGTCGCTGAGGCCAAGGTCCCTCCATGCTAAGTCTCCGATTCCACTCCGGAGTCATCTGAATCCGCCCGTTCTAACAGCCTTCACTGGCATGAGTGAGGACCTTGACTGCTTTAAGGTGGAATGTGGGATCTACTTCCACATCCACATGGCAGAGTTCCCTGACACTCTGTCCCAAATCCTCGTCATCTTATTGTACATGAAAGGAGGAGCTGTGGGAGCATGGGTGACAGTGCACAATCGCGTTGCTGACAGCGGGATCCCCCATGATCACTATGGATGAGTTCATGGCAGAGCTCGATGCCATGTTCCAAGACCCCAATCGCAAAGCCACCGCCCAACAGAAGCTCGCCACCCTGTGGCAAGGTAATGACTCTGTGGATAGGATCATTCAGGAGTTCGAGATCCATGGCCCCCCCCTCACGGCTAGGTGACATAGGACTGATAGACTGCTTTGAGCAAGCGATCAATGTGCGGCTCTGCGAGAGCATCTATCACCTGCACCCCATGCCAAGGGCTTGGGCAGAATGGAAACGAGAAGCCACCCTTCTCGACAACCAGTGGCAGTGCTTCCAGGCAACACAACCCCGTCTCCCCCTGTTCAAACCACCCCTTCCCCCCACGAGACCGCCACCACCAGCCTCCCAACCCTTTGCATGCCCATCACCCGGACCCCCGCTGCAACTCGCTGCTGCCCCTGTGGCCCCCATGACCACAGCCCCATGCCCTCCAGTCCCACCCCCCCAGCCAATGGACCTTGACTGCTCAAGGGCAGACTAGTGGCAAGGGCTGTGCCATAACTGCAATGCCCTGGGCACTCACATGAGACTGCCCCCACACGAAGGTTTGCCAAATATGCTGCATGCATCCAGAGGACCTTTGAGCACTTGCAGAAGGGCTGAGAAGCCAGCTAATGGGGACACCTGAGAGGGACGAAGAGGGAGAGGAGGCAGACCCCCCAGAGGATTTTCAGGAAGGCGACCGGTGAGGGATGCGTCCTGGCCACCTATGAGCAATAGTACCCAGTGTAAATACCGAGATACATGCGAATCTGCACCATCATCCAAATTCCACCAGGTGATTGCCAAGAAACAGAGGAAAACCGCATCCTCAACCAGGAAAGATGTGAGAGCTGCTGGCCCACCATCTGAGGTGGCTGTCTCCCCACCCGCCATCTACATGCTCACCAAACAGTCCCCCTGCTCCCTCAACATGAAAGTGAAGGTGACCACATTACCATCCCTCATCGTGGTTGCCATGTCAGCACTGTGAGACTCCAGCACGACTGGAAACTTCATGAGTCCAGACTTCGTCCGGAAGCATGGGCTCGAGATGACCCCGCTCCCCCAACCCATCCCAGTGCACAATGTAGATGGGACACCCAACAAAAATGGGGCCATCACTGAAGAGCTGGAAGCCTTGCTGACTTTCAGCCAACACACAGAGCGGGCCCACTCCACTGTGGCTAACCTGGGGCAGCAGCCCCTCATCATCGAGCATTCATGGTTGCTGCATCATAACCCAGAGGTCGACTGGGCACAGCAGAAGGTTGCCATGTCTCGTTGCCCCTCCTCCTGCTGATCGCTGCAGACAGCTGTCGAACAGACCCCCGAAGTAGAACCAGGGGATGGGATCTACACTGCCATAATCCTGCCAGAATGGGGACACAATCTGAGGGCGACAACGACGCCATCCCAATGCCTAGCAGAGGAAGCCCAGGATGCAGAGGCAAAGCCATTGATGCTGGAAGAACTAGTACCCAAGCACTACAGAGACTTCCAGGACATGTTCTCAAAGGAAGCCTTTGATGTGCTGCCCCCCCGAAAGCCTTGGGACCATGCCATCGACCTAACCCCAGATGCCAAGCTCCCCAGGGGCAAGACTTTCCCCCTGTCCTGACCAGAGCAGAAGGAACCAGACAAGTTCCTACACGAGAACCTGTGGAATGGACGCATATGCCTGTCAAAATTGCCAATGGGCGCCCCTGTATTCTTTGTCAAGAAGAAGGACAGGTCCCTGTGCCTGGTCCAGGACTATCAAAAGCTCAACAAGATAACAGTCAACAACTCATACCCCCTCCCACTCATCTCTGATGTCCTCATGCACCTTCAAAGCATGAAGTATTTCTTGGTGCTAGACCTGCACTGAGGGTTCAACAATGTGCAGATCAAAGATGGCGATGAGTGGAAAGCGGTGTTTGCGACCAACCGGGGCCTGTTTGAACCCACGGTGATGTTTTTCGGGCTGTGCAACTCCCCAGCAACCTTCCAGACTATGATGAACGATATCCTCCAGGCTTCATCGACTGGGAGGTTGTTATCTGCTACATGGATGACATCCTGATCTTCACATCCACCCTGGAGGAACACCGGAAGGTCATGTGGGAAGTGTTGGAGACGCTGTGGAGGAGGAAGCTCTTCCTCAAACCAGAGAAGTGCAAGTTCGAGCGGTGCTACATTGAGTACCTCAGACTTGTCATCTCCAAGGGCAGTGTTGCCATGGACCCAGTGAAGGTCCGAGGAGTCCTTGACTGGCCCGTGCCAATGAAGGTAAAGGAAGTACAATCCTTCTTGGGCTTCGTAAACTTCTACCATCACTTCATCAAGGACTTCTCTGAGATGGCACAGCCACTCCGTGCCCTGACCTGCAAAGCAAAAGCTTGGACATGGGGGGAGAATGAAGAGCATGCCTTCAGCACCCTCAAAGATGCCATCACCTCTGCCCCCATCCTTGCTTTTCCCGCTGACTCCGGCTGCTACAAACTCGAGTGTGACACCTCCAACTTCGTCATGGGTGCCATCCTGTCCCAGCTCCAAACCAATGGCAAGTTCCACCCTATCACCTTCATGTCCAAGAGCTTCACCAAGGTGGAACGCAACTACAAAATCTATGACAAAGAAATGCTTGTGATAGTCAGAGTGCTAGAAGAGTGGTGCCATTTCGTAGAAGGAGCAGAGGAGAAGGTTGACATCTACACTGACCACTGCAACCTAGGCTATTTCTGCACCATGCAGCGGCTGAATTGCCACCAAGCATGGTGGTCACTGTTCCTGTCCTGCTTCCACTTCTCCCTCATCCACCAACCAGGGAAGCTCATGGGGAAACCGGACGCTCTCTCCCACTGTGTTGACCACCCAAAAGGGAGAGATGACAACAAAAGCCTGACCCTCCTACAGCCAGGGTGGTTTGAAGCCTGTGCAACTGAGGCTGTCACATGGAAGGAGAAGAAACAGCCATCCTGGAAAGAATACACATGGTGAAGGACCATGACAAGAAGGTGGTGAAAGTGCTGAAGGAGCTGGGAGATGGAACCCTCAGGACAGATGAATGGAGCAGAGATGGAAAGTTGGTCCTCTACCAGGGGAGGGTATATGTCCCGAAAGACCCACAACTCCGCCATGACCTGGTGCGGCTACACCACGATGTGCGGGTGGCGGGACACCTGGGGTGGTGGAAAACCCTGGAGCTCATCTCCCATGACTACTGGTGGCCCCGATGGCAGAGTATGTAGGCTGTTACATAGCAGGGTGCGACGCCTGCAACCAGGTCAAGTTGTTCCCCTCACGGAAGGTAGGGAAACTCATGCCGAACATGGTCCCCACCCGCCGCTGGCAGGTAATCTCCATAGACATGATCAGAGAGCTCCCTGAGTCGAAGGGTTACAATGCCATCCTAGTCATGGTGGACCGCCTCTCCAAGCACATCCACACAATCCCCACAGTCACCACAGTGGACTCAGCAGGGATCGCCCAACTCTTCTGGAAACATCATGGACTCCCAGAGGAGATTCTCAGTGACAGGGGAAGTGCCTTCATCTCTCAGTTCTCCAAAGAGCTAGTGGCCCTCCTAGCAGTCAAGCTAACCCCCTCGGCACTGTACCACCTGCAGACAGATGGACAGACAGAGCAGGTGAACCAAGAGATAGAAGCCTACCTCCGAGTGTTCATCAACCACCACCAGGATGACTGGGTGGACTGGCTCCTGCTAGTGGAGTTCGCCCATAACAACCACATCCATGCATCCACCCGCCGCACCCCCTTCGAGCTTGACACTGGGCAACACCCCAGGATGGGGACGGAACCTATGCATGTATCAGAAGTCGAAGCCACAGACGCATTCACCTTGAGAATGATGAAAATGCAGGAGGAGGCAAAGGTGGTGCTAGAGCATGCGGTGGAGGAGATGGCCTGCTACTACAACTGAAATTGAGAAGCGGTGCCTGAGTACAAAGAAGGCGATCAAGTCTGGCTCAGTACCCAAAACTACACCACAGACCACCCAACCAAGAAGCTAGATCACAAATGGACGGGCCCCTTCAAAGTCCTCAAAGTTGTATCCCCTGCCGTGGTCAAACTCCAGCTCATGGTGTAGGAGAAATAACGGTCACACTATGGAAACCCATTATGGAAATATGCCAGATAAATCACAAAACCCCATACGACAAGTAGATATGAGAAAATAGAAGAACCTGAATTTTAACGAATTTTTATGAATTATTATGACTACATACAATAAATTGGAAGAAAGAAAATTAGCAAAAATACTTCAAGCTTAGCATCAACAAGACGGAATTCTCGGGGGAATTTATAGCAAATATTAAACAAAGAATTACGACAATCGACCAAGATTTGACTATAAAAACAACCAGAGAACCTCCACAGAAACTACTTTCCCACGCCCGCACATGTAGCTGAGGATGGAAGTACCACGGAACAAGGATTCCTTAGGAACTAATGCAAAATTCAAAGTCGTGTTTATAATAGGAAATGTAGATGTCTCCCAAACGGACCAATGAAAGTAATTACAGGGAAAACTACCCATAAATGACGGAGATATGACCAAAACTCTCGGAAAATGGGAACAACGTTTAAAAGGCAAGCGCAAAGAACAAGCAGTAATGACCGAGATGAGCTTGATAGCCCATTAGAAAGGAAGGGATCTAATCTTAATCCACCCAAATTTTCATAATAAAAGGATCCCGCATCAATGAGATATCCAATAATGGGAAGAGCAACATTGTCATATCCATCCATGGCCATCGACTTCCACTGCCTCCGATCCTTCCGGACCACCTCCACTCCTTCACTAACCTCGGGACTCCCATAATCCGCAATCACCTCTGCTCCCCTCGATGGTCACCACCCCCTCTTTTCAATATATTACCTACGCCTCCCTAAGTACGGAGCCCTGAAGGCTTCCAGACAGCTCCGACATCCGCTAGTGCACTCCCACCTCCACTGGGCAATTCACTTGCTTGCCCTGCAAGCCCACCTTCAGGTCTATCCCTCCTTTCCGTTTCTGGGTTATCGCCTGCCATTCCGCTAACCCCATAACCCGACTTGTCGGTAATATTCAGTCGGCTAATGTTTAACTCTGTTAGCTCTGCTCCACTTGGCCCCACCATTCATGGGCCCGCTCTCACTGTAACTATATATACTTAACTTGTACATAGGTTACACCTCAGTGATAAAATCGACTAGAGTTGATCCCCCCTTTAGTTCTCGTTGCCAGTAAGTAAATTAGGGCATGGACGTGTAACTTGGCACAGCGCTCCTGGCTTGAGTCGCTGAGGCCAAAGCCCTCCACCACGGAGACAAATCCTTCGTCTCGATCTGGTCTCTGACAGACATCAAAAGTCTGGGCTCAGGGAAAAGACAACGTTTACATAGGATCCATATTTAAAACACACAACGAAATTTACACCGAAATTATGATAAATAGGAAACTATAGTTATGCAAATTTTCAGCCCAAACGGTCCAGCCATTGTGAAGTTATACCAACGACGGGAATATAGAAATCCGCATCATGTTTAAAGACACGTGAGGGTGGCGATGCGAAGGGAACCGGCTGTCAGAACTGAGATCCGCACTTTGGCAGATCGCGAAGACCAATTTCCATCCAAATAAGGAAGACCCCCATCAAAACAAAGCATGGAAAGTACAAAACAACCTTAGATCATGAGGGAAAAATCTGAAATAAATCACGGAAGCCCATATAAAGGATACAGACACCCGAGCATACCATAAATCCCGAACAATTAAACAGAAATGGCACCCGCATACAAACGACTACAGGAACGATGCACGTGATTACTGAATGTGCATGCGAACTTTTGCTAACTCGACGAATACCAAGAAATAGAATACAACTTTAGTACCATTGGAAAGGTGGGAATAAATGGAAATTTATGATACTGAGAACGTGAAACACCATTCAGAAATGAATGAGATACAAGGACATGAAGTTAGAAATCTGAAAACGCATGGGAAGACAGCTTCTAGAGGTCCAGAGCCCCAAATAAAATACATAAAAATATGATATCTTCGAGGACGACCTACTATAACAACCAACAATACATATGGAGGACTAGGATGCAAAACCACTAAACTACGATGGACCATGGTGGGAATTTTAGGGAACGATATACCAATGAAGTGGAGAGCTATAATACATTCGTTTGAGCAATTCTTGACTACTAGCAACTTTTTCTTTTGGTTCTAAACCTGAATAATTCACTCATTTATCATTTAAAGTCTCAGTTCAACTAAATGTTACTGGATAAAAATAGAATAAATCAGCTGAAGGTCTCAGTGCAGCCGTACGCATAGTAATGTGAAGTTTGAATTCAGAATGACCAAGTCATAGTAAACTTAATGGTAAATATGAGGAATTTGAAATAGAAAACTGCAACAAATGCAGTGCAGTCAAGTTCTAATTAACCATTAAAATAGCTTAGGCGAGGAAGGACAATAAGGATTCTAGGCGCAGTCTGACCACAGTAGAGCCACAGTTCAGCGCAGCAGAACTATAGCGTGAAATTTTCATTTTTTTATTCAGTTTGAGGAAAATACACTGTAAATAAATCCTGTAAATACGAGGTAGAGTGTGAAAAAGGAAGGCGACCCAAGGAGTTCACCCCCCCTTAGAGAAGTAAGAAAATAGAGTATTATTTTTCTCAAGCATTTCTGGTTGTCACCCCAGTGCAAAAAAGTGATATACAGTTAAGATTGCCACTGTAGTAAAAGGCAGCAATTAGGGAGAGGAATATTAAGTAAATATTTCAACAGGAGAGCTGGTTAACACTCCAGATTTCAAAAGTGTAAACACAAACAGTTATTTTGCTACTGTTAAAACAAGCAATAAAATAACACAAAAATAACACAAACTCAAGGGACACTTCAGACACAATCTAAATCCATTAACTGAGTAGAATCTTTGAAACTTCACCAAGTAGAAGATTTAATTCAAGTTAAAATCCAAATTAAACAACTCTACACAGAATTACACCCAGACAAATTGAAAAATTACAATAGAGGAACAGCTCCGCAGGGCTCAGTTTATCTGTAAGTCAATTCTCAGAAACTTTTAGACTAACCCATAAAATAGAATTAGCCAAAACACTCGGATTGGTACTATAATTACAACAAATATTACTAGTACACTTCCCCATCCTAACTAAAGAACCAGGGAACAGCTTGGTGGTGGTCTCGTTTGAACCTCCCAACTGACCTTCCTTCGTTCTCTCCTTCAATGGCATGGCAAAAAGGAGTCCACCCCATGGTGTCAGTGACGAACATCCGGCCCTACCGCCCCGCCAAGATCACCGAACAACCTGCTGACCCCCGCCCAGGCCCCGAAATTGTAGATGGAGGAGAAGAGTATGAGGTCGAGAAGGTCCTTGACTCCCACTGGCACTGCAGAAAGCTCTGGTATTTGGTGAAGTTCATGGGTTGGCCAAACTCCGAGAATGAGTGGCTCCCCCATGACAACCTGGCCAACGTGCATGACCGGATCGAGGAGTTCCACAGAGTGCACCCAGGCGCCCCAGGCAGAGAGTGAGAGAACCCCCTGGCCACTTTGAGGTGAAGCAGCTTAAGGGGGGGGTGATGTCAGGGCATGCCACTCCCTCCCTTTCCTCCTTTCCTTCCTCCTTTCCCTTCTTTTCTTTCCTTATATGGACGACTTCCTTCCTTATACTTGTAGCATGGACGCATCCAATGCCGAGTACCTCGCATGGTGCTGTGCTGCCAGATGCGCTGCGCATCTCTACTTGTACCTCTTTCCCCTAAGCACTTGGGATCACCTGCAGAGCCACTGTTAGAACTGGGTGAGGGCGGACGATTCCGGAGGGGAACCAGAGACTTAGCAAGGAGGGACCTTGGCCTCAGCGACTCAAGCGGAGCGCTGTGCCATTGCTGTTTGTCCATTTGGTCCTTAATTTCATAGGAGGCGAGCAGGAAGTCTCTAGGGGGCATTTCAGGTCGATTTTAGACTAAGGACTAAAATGAGTATGTACAAGCGCCGATATATATAATGGAGAGGGCGAAAGCACAAGGGAACAAAGGGGATCTGAATCGGAATGAAGGCATCCGAATGGGAACAAAGGGAAGACAGAAGCGGAGCGGTACCGAAGGTCATAATGAGGGCGAGGCCCAGAGGGGCAGGAGGATGAGGGGAAGTGGGGATGATGACTAACTGGGTAGAATGGGAAGAAGCAGCAGTCTAAATAGGGATGAGGGGAAAACACGAGAGATACATTACAAGCAGCGAAAGAGCCGAAGATGATCCATGGAGCTTGGGGGTTACAGAGCTTACAGAGGTTACAGAGGCAGGGTTGAAAGTCTGAGGAATATTGGCAATGGTTTTTACGTAGTATGAGGTCACCAATGCAATGGACTAAGGCCGAGGTGGAGTCAATGTCCGAGGTAGGAGCTATGACAGAGGCTCGGAGCAAAGGTACGAGCGGTGTCCGAGTACGAAGTATGGGACAACAGCGGAAGGTCGTAACTTGGCGGGGGATCGACAGAAGAGGGCCAGAAGGAAGAGAGGAAGGAGAAAGGAGGAAAGGTGTGGAGGAGAGGAAAGGTGTCAGGTCCGAAGGTGAGTATCGGAGCGGACGGGAGAAGAGTAGGAGAGTGACGGAAGGGTGGAGGTGTTGTGGGGAGGAAGCGGAGGAGTGGGAGGAGGAGGAGTAGGAGGGTGGTGAGAGGGGTGGTGTTCGGTCCGAGGTGGGTATCGGAGCGGACGGAGATAGGACAGGAGAGGGAAGGAGGAGTGGAGGTGGCATGGGAGGTGAGAGGAGGTGTGGTGCCAGGACCGAGGGTGAATATCGGAACGGACAGCGGTAGGGTAGGACTCCGGTGTCATATCCATACAATCCCGACCTCTGCTCCGGGCTCCCGGAACTCCGAACTCCGACTTCCGGAGCCCTACTTCCCTTCCGTCACCTTCTCCTTGCCGACTCCCAAGAGGTTATCCCACCTCGCTTGGACACCACCTTCGGTCCGACTCCGGAACATTCCGGGTCCGACCCCAACCTCGACACCTTCCAGACAAGTACGCAAAACCTATGCTCCCGACTCCGGACCTCCGCTCCGGTATCCCGTTCACGTCTCGTCTCCAGAACCTCCGGTCTTAGCTCCGACCTCGGACTTTGACCCCACCTCCGCTTATACCCATTGTATTGGTTAGCTCATTCCATTTAATTACGTTTGCCAATATTCCGGAGTTTAACTTCCGAGTTCGGACTTTCCGGACTTACTCCGGACCTTGCAACTATTGCATTGTCCATTTCAATTCCGCTATTCTCCCTCATTCCTATTTGGGCTGCTGCTTCCTTCTATTCAGTCAGCTAGCCATTCCCCGACTCCCATCCTCCTTCCTTCCTCCTTGGGCCTTGGCCCTTCATTCCTCCTTTGGGAAACACCATTGAGTCAAACACTTGACCCTCAGTGTTGTTCCTCTTTCCATCTCCCTTTGTCTCCTTTTGTCCTACCCTTGTTCCTTTTGATTCCGGACCCCTCCTTATATACAATGTACCTAGTAACTTGTAACCTCAGTCCGAAATCGACTTGAATTCCCCCAAGAGACTTCCCCTCTGCTAGATCCGAAATTAGGGACCCCCAGGACAACCAGCAATGGCACAGCGCTCCGCCTGAGTCGCTGAGGCCGAGGTCCTTCCACGCTAAGTCTCCGATTCCACTCCGGAGTCGTCCGAATCCGCCCATTCTAACATCCGGAGGTGGTGAAGAAGGAGGTCCAGGAGTCGGGTCGGGATCAGATATGCACGGATATGACAGCCACCTGTGATAGCATGGCTCTGTCCAAGGCTGACATGGCACCTTCACATGACCCGTTCCCACTTGTATATAAACTGAGCCGAAGCAGAACCGAAGAAGCAATTCTCATTCTTGCTTCAGGTAAGTACCTTAGATTAGTCTATAGCTTTCCATTCTAATGATAACATTCCTGCTTCAGTCTAAGAAGCCAGAACAGGGATGTGAGCCTGAGTGAGGGCTGTCTGCTATACATTCCTGCCACCCCACTGCTGCCCAGGCTGCTAGCACTGCAGGCTACTCTGCTACCCCCACCTCTCCTGCACCATCCCTGACACTTATGGACTCATTAGGGGGTTTCATGGTTGGCTAGATTTGAGCCAAACTGTGCAACTAAACTGGGCCTAATTTGGACAAGGGAGTCTGGGATCGGAAGCGGGTTTAAGTCGCAGTTAAGACACGATTGGAGGGTGTTCACAGTTGATGGGTCTAAACTAGGGGTCTAAACTGACATCTGTCCGGCATCAAAACCTCCCAATTAAGTCCGTCCAACAAGTCAGGTGTGTTTGTTTATGTAAGTTGATGCCATCCTCATCTGCATGCCAGTGTTGGGCCATGCTGCTCGCCTCCAGATCCAGTACCAACAGCGACAGAATGAGCTGCGCATATCAGAAGACTTTTCTGAGTCTGGAAGTGATGGCTCTGATTCTTGTATGAGCGACAGGAGTGACACTGATACATCTAGTTCGAGTTCTAGCAGCAGCACCTCTTCTAGCTCAGCAGCCAGCACTGGCTCCCATCAATCTCCATCTGAGCTCTCCTCTTTGGACACCGATGATGCCATTGATGCAGCGCTATCACAACTCCGCTGTTCATACATCCTTTCCACCTACCATGCTCAAAACTTCCTCATACAGCTCCTCAGCACCCGCTGCCTTTTCCCTCATGTTGTTTCAAAGCGCAGCCAGGTCGGACTTGTACTGGATTGCTACAAGTTTGACGATGCATATTGCTTCCGTCTGAACCTGCGCATCTCACCTCACACTTTTGATGCGCTACTCACACTCATCAAAGGTCACCCCATTTTCTTCAACGAATCCCACCAAGGACAAATGCCCACTTCCCACCAACTTGCTATCGCCCTCTATTGCTTCGGACATTATGGAAATGCATCATCTGTGGAAAAGGTTGCTCAATGGGCCGGGTGCAGTGCAGGCAATGTGGTCAAGGCGACTCGGTGTATTATTGCCGCTTTCCTACCACTCCATGATCAAGCTATTCGATGGCTGTCTTCAGAAGAGAAGAGGGAAGCATCGGATTGGGTGGAAAGTGTTCCATGTCATGCGTGGAGACCTGGCTTCTGTATGGTGGATGGAACACTAATCCCCTTGTTTTCGAAGCCAGGACACTATGGAGAACAATTTTTCGATCGGAAGTGTAATTACTCGCTGAGCCTGATGGTATGAATTCCCCTTTCCATTCTCTTCTGTACCTCACTGTCTTGACAGCTCATCACACTCCCGAACCTCCGGATAATTGACTATGTATTAGGGCCTCCTGTGAGCACACACGACTCTACTGCATTTAAGGAGTCGCAGGCATTCAGGGAGTCTGAACAACTCTTTCAGAATGGTGAATGGCTGTGGGCCGACTCAGCCTATGCATCTAGCACCTGGTGTGTTGTGCCATTCAAGCGGCCACACTCTGATCAACCCACTAATAGGCAGTTCAACTACCACTTATCCTGAGTATGCCATCCACTATACCATCCCCTGTTATGCACTCAATACTGCTCAGGTACGCATACAGTCCGAACATGCTGTTGGCTACATCAAGGGTCGATTCCAGTCATTGCAGGGCCTCCACCAGCAGATCAACTCCTCCCATGATTATGCACTCGCACTTGCATGGGTACGTACATGTGTTATTATCCACACTCTTGCAGCGTGGTATGAGGAGGCAGGAGAAGAAGCAGACTTCTGGCTGTGGGTTCACGATGGACTGGTCAATCAACCACATGAGGAGGATGATTGTGAGCCGGTCAGTGGTTTCACTTGGGGGAATGGGGAGGCAGCAGTTGTTGGTGAGTCCCTTGCCCAATGGAAGCACCGTCATGTTCAAGAGGCACTATTTGTGGAGCTGTATTCATAAGTGTGCACACTGTTTCTAAGTATGATATGAGTTATGGAAAGGGGTTCTCAGAAGAGTTTTGGGGGATGTATGTCCCCAAATCAAGCTGAAGCCCGTTGTTAAGATGAGGGTTATTGCCCAGAGAAATGGGAGCAATGCTATTTGAAGGTCCGGGCTGGGGTGAATTCACTGCTCGGAGTTGGAGCTGGAGCTGGAGTTCTTGAAGCTTGATCTCTACCATCTTCTGGTTATATTTTGCTTCACGTCTACTTTTTTTGCTGCGATCCGTGCCATCCGTTCAAGGTGTACATACTGAGCTTCCTGTGCTGCTTGCTCTTGATCACGCTTAGTTGCCACATGGAAGTCTCCAAGGATATTGCGCTTGCGGTTCTTTTGTTGTATGTGATGGAAGTGGGCCGGTGGAAAGGTTTTGAGGAGTATTCATAAGAGTTAAGGGTGGTGATGGCATTTCAACCATTTTTGGCTTTTGGTCAAGGAGTCCCAGGTCTGATTTGAGTGGGAGGGTTGGTGTATGGATGGCTGGTGAGCTGAATGGCAACGAAAAGTTCATTGGAGTGTGAGAAGAGAGCTCGACTTGATCCTTCTACAAAATCGATTATTTCTGTAACTCAAATGGAGATAGAAATATACCTCAGGATCACTTTCATTATGTGGAATAGCTTCACTGTCACCCCTACTGCTGGTTGGAATGGAGGTAGAGTGATCAGGAGAGTCAGATTCATCCAACAAATTTTTATATGCAGCTGACAACTCTTTTCCAAGTGTTGACGAGTTTGAAACCAACTTGTCTGAATACTTTGGTTGGCCGTCCCACCAGGAATCTAAGACATCAAACCAGGGAAACTCATCTAGAATTTGTTCTTCGGGTTATGTCAGTGGAATAGATGAGTGCTTTGAACCACCAACGGACTCACCATGCAAGTTATTGGCATTTGTCTCCTCATGCTTTACTCCTGTTCCAGTGATGCACCTAGATTTCTTCAGCCTGCTATACAGCCATTGTTATGGAAATGGGAATTTCCCATTCTAGACTCTTATGGGTTCTGTATCACATGATTTGTATAGTAATACCAATCAATAATTAACCAAAAACCCGCTGTGCTAACATCTGTTACAACTAATGTTAAACTGCCTGTGATAACATCTGTATAACCATATGAACCCCTTTCCCCAACCTTTCCCCTTTCCTGCACCTCGAATGGACGAAAATGGGCGCCTCCGGCCCCATTTTTGTAACAGCCATCCCAAACTAGATAGCCACTGTGAGGAAAATGCAATAAAATCATATATACTCACTCATGTTGTGATCCATCCCATCACTGATGTACTATAATGGGCCTTGTTAGCAAGGTATGATTCTCGTACTGGCTCATCCTTGACATCGAAAATGGCTTCAGCAAGGATAGGGTAGTAGTAGGTTTTTGGTTTGCTGTTTGTAACCTAGTTATCTGATAAGTATAAGCTTGGGATTGACAAACCTGCGCAGATTTACAAACCTGCACACTTACCCTCTTCCTGTTCTGGGCTATGGCTTTCTTCTGTGAGTCACTGAAGAGTTTCAAATGCACATCTTCATGTTCTTCAAGGTACTGGATGAGCTGCCATGTCCACTCAGGGTGATCATCCCAAGGAACCTTGGCATCATGTACATCACTCCTGGTCAGCTCAGACGCAAATTATGAATTACCTTGAGCTTTTCTTCCTTCACTTCCATGGGTGCAGGTTTTTTTCTGGCATTGTTGTGTATCCATTTTAGAGCCTGCTTCTGGTCCTCAGGTTGAGGATCTTCATTTTTACGTTTACGGCCCCTTGGTGGCATGGGAGTGACCGAGCTTGCGATGAATATGGGAGGATGTGGAGATGTAGTATGGGACCAGAGGATGACTGAATTACAACTAGTGACTGTACAGTGGCAGACGGGGTTTACAAGATGATAGGTCCGAGTTTAGAGTGTAGTCATAAGATGAATCTAGAGTCAGTTTAGACCAGTTGGAGCATGTGAGCCCCAATGGCTAAACTGGCAAAACTGTCCATTTTTGTCACGCAGTTTCAGTCTTGACATCAGTCTAGGATTTGAGTTTAGACTACTGTTTAGACCTGTTTAGCCAACCATGAAACCCCCTATTGCAGGCTCAACTTAGTTAGCACCCATCCGGTCTCGGAACAGTCCAGGGAACAAGTCCAGATTGTCATCAAATTGTCATCCATGTGTGTATATAGATAGTTGATCACTGAAGGTGGTCCCTTCAGCTGATCAATCAATCTCAGCATCTAGCCCTTGCCTCCCTTGTCTTGTTTCCTTGTGATCTTGTGACCTTGTCTTTTGCTTCCATCCTAGTCTTAAACTCCAGGCCAGACTTGTACCCAGCTGTCTCCACTACGTGGACACGCAAAATCTTGACTAAGTTGTTGTATTAGAATTCAGTTGTAAAGTCACGTTCAAGAACAAAAAGTGTATTACAATACAGAAGTCACATGTGACGGACATAAACACAAGTCTGATCACCTACTCCAGAAATACACTTCGCTCTGACGACTGGTGCAAAATGGCAGTGGCAGTACCACTCAGCAATTGCCAAGTTCGACATGACAGAAAGAGATTGCGGACATGTGAAGTTCCCACAAAAACATAAGTCGCACAATGGATCTTTTGGTGTTAACCCATGCGGTCTTGTACCCAACCCAACCCATAGCACTTGGAGAGCACCTTGAGGGCTGTGAAATTACCACCTGGGCATGGGCAGAAAATCAACCCTTATATATTACTTTGATCCTAAAATACAGTTCATGCTCAGTAGTATAGGTGGCACAGCGTGAGCTAGGGATATAACCTTTTTGGCTGTGTATGTTCGATTCTCACTTGGTACAACTTTTTTGTGTTCTCCTGTGGAATAGTTGTAAAATTTGTGCACACTAAAGAGCAAGGAATGAGAAAAAACAAAGTTTTACCAGCTGAGAATTGAACATATGCAGCCAAAAAAGGTTATATCCCTAGCTCACGCTGTGTCACCTATACTACTGAGCATGAACTGTATTTTAGGATCAAAGTAGTATATAAGGGTTGATTTTCTGCCCATGCCCAGGTGTTAATTTCACAGCCCTCAAGGTGCTCTCCAAGCGCTATGGGTTGAGTTGGGTACAAGACTGCATGGGTTAACACCAAAAAATCCATTATGTGACTTATGTTTTCATGAGAACTTCATGTGTCCGCAATCTCTTTCTGTCATGTCGAACTCGGCAATTGCTGAGTGGTACTGCCACTGCCATTTTGCACCAGTCGTCAGAGCGAAGTGTTGTGAGTTGGTTTCTGGAGTAGGTGATCGGACTTGTGTTTATGTCTGTCGCATGTGACTTCTGTATTGTAATACACTTTTTGTTCTTGAACGTGACTTTACAACTGAATTCTAATACAACAACTTAGTTGAGATTTTGCATGTCCACGTAGCGGAGACAGCTGGGTATGAGTCAGACTCCTTCCCAGTCGCTCACATGATTTCTCCGAGGTTTAGCCACAACTTATGTTGCCTCCGAAATCTGTCGAGCAACTGGTACAACTTGCAACACGTGATGTTCCCATGCTAAGTTGTAATGAGTTGTACATAGGTTATGGAATATAATTTTTAGTATTTACGCATGCGGTCATTGCACCCAACCCAACCCATGGAGACTAAGGGAGCACATCCAAGGGTGTGAAGTCAATGTCCGGGTGTGCACAAAGTTTAACAGTTTATATATTACTTGGTTGCCAGTCACTTGTTTGTGCCCAGTGGTATAAGTGGTATAGCGCTAGCTGAGGCTATGCATTTTTTTTAAGTGGCACATGTTCAATTCTCACTTAGGAAACTTTTTGTTTCATACCCTCCACTCCTTGGTGTACAGAAAACAACCATGTCACACAATTATTCCATGGGAGGGCCTGAAAAAAGTTTTCCTACATGAGAATCGAACATGTGCCACTTAAAAAAAACTGCATAGCCTCAGCTAGCACTATACCACTTACGCTACTGGGCACAAACAAGTGAATGGCAACCAAGTAATATATAAACTGTTAAACTTCGCACACACCCGGACATTGACTTCACACCCTTGGATGTGCTCCCTTAGTCTCCATGGGTTGGGTTGGATAATGACTGCATGTGTAAATACTAAAAATTATATTCTGTAACCTATGCACAACTCATTACAACTTAGCGTGGGAACATCATGTGTTGCAAGTTGTACCAGTCGCTTGACAGATTTAGGAGGCAGCGTTGCAAGAGGGCTAGCGGCTCTCTATGCTGACTAAGCTCGTGGGGTCAAACTCTCCGAAACTCCTACTTCTTGACTTAACTCGCTTGACTCTCGATCCTTAAACTCCGTGTGGGTTCTCCGGGATTTCCACAAGGTCCGGGCTCAGTGTCCACTACTCACTCGTTGTGAGCTAGATCACTGCCCTTATTCCTACTGTTGGAATTCCACACACTCACACCCTCTCTAGCACGTCCTAGCACCTTAGAGAAAATTGGGGGAGGGGAGAACTTCTTTTCGAAATCCCGGGATGTACAGGATATAAGGAACAATTATTTTTAGAATAATTGATGGGAAATATTGGTACCATATGGCACCTGCATACCTTATTAGGCGAAATAATAAAAAAGGGTAACAGTAACAATAAAAGAATATCAATCAATAACTGAAATGATGGCAAAATATGAAAATAAAAGAAAATAAGCGATTTCTCAACGGATTTACGGAATTAAGATCCGAAATTGGAAATGTAGCTGAATAGAACTATTACGCAGCCGATAAGCATTTTTACCGATTTATTAGACGCCGTGGGAACGAGTGAGGCTGGAATTCTGGGTTGCCGCTTGAGATTCCCACGCCTGCACATACTCGTGACCTGCCGTGCCTAACTTGCCCAACATAGAACTCCGTCAAATCTCCACCGATTGGGACGTTCTTGATATCTCCAGAATCGTACGAATTATCCCTATTTTTAGATGTCAAATCCGTATCGAGTTGTTGCATGAATGGAAGGGGTTTTCTGAATGTTGGAAGCGGGTATCCGAGCCGGCTCTGCGCGTGGGCGATTATCCCGCCTACAACGTAAGTTGCAGCTGAACCTCGGAGAAATCATGTGAGTGACTGGGAAGGAGCCTGGGTATGAGTCTGACTCCAGGCCCATAACACTGAGCTCCTCAAACTTGCTGAAAGGACTTAGTGGTGTAGGAGAAATAATGGTCACTATGAAACCACAATGTGTAAATATGCCAGAAAATTACAAAACCCCCATATAACAAGAAGAAATCAGAGGATAGAAGAATTTGAATTTTTACGAATTTTTACGACTACATACAGCAGATGTGAAGATAGAAAAATAACAAAAATACTTCAAGCTTAGCATCAATAGGATGGAATGCTTGGGAGAATTTATAGAAAATATTAAAGCAAGAAAAAGGCCAATCGGGTAAGATTTGACCATGAAACCAATCTGAAAACCTCCATGGAAACCATTTTCCCATGTCTGCACACATAGGTGAGGCTGGAAGTACCGCAGAACAAGATTCAGGAGGAACCAATGCAAAAACCGATGTTGTGTTTATAATAAGAAATGTAGATGCCTTTGAAATAAACTCAATGAAAGTAATTTCAGGTAAAACTACCAATAGACAACAGAGAAATAGCCAGAATTCACTGGAAATGAAGACAATGTTCAAAAAGTAAGCATGAAGAACAAGCAGTGATGACCGAGATGAGTTTGATAGCTCATTGGAAAGGGAGGGATCTATTTTCAATGCACGAAAAATTCCATAGCAAGAGGATCATGCATCATGGAGATATTCACAAACAGGTTCAGCGACATTAAAGTCATAGCTCAGGGAAAAGTCAATGTTCACAAGAAATCCATATTGGAAACACCTAATAAAATTTACATGAAAAATATAATAAATCAGGTTCTAGCATCATGCAAAGTTTTAGGCCAAATGGCCAGCCATTGTGAAGTTACACTAGTGATGGGAATCAAGTATTCTGCACTGTGTCAAAGGACACATCAGAGTGGTGATGCAATGGGAACTGGCCATTGGCACCAAGATCCACACTTCAGGAGATCATGAAGACCAATTTCTGCCCAAATATGGAAGACTCCAGTCAAAACAAAGCATGGAGAATGCAGAAAACTGTCAGGGCACACCCGCCTGACCCGGGTCCACCCAGCCCCACCTCACCTGCTGCCCTGCTACCCATCCCTCTCCCTCCTCTTTCCTCCCTCTTCTCCCTTCTCCTTCTCTCTCTCTCTTCCCTTTTTCTTTATTTCATTCTTCCCATCACTCTCTTTCTGTTTATTCCTTATATTTACATGGACCACTTTCCCTTGTATCAATGTACTGTTGACCTGTCCAGCCCAGGCACCTCGGATGGCCTCCTGCTGTGCCCAGCATGTGTGCCTGCAGCGGACACTCTCAGGATCCCCCATGGGGACACCCGGATGGCTGTGGCTGTGTCTGAGGATGATGTGGCACCCGTCATGTGACCCAAGCCACATGTATATAAATGTACGGAACTTGTCATATCTGTACATACCTGATCCCAAACCGACTCCCAGACACCCATCTTCCCCACCTCCGGAGTCCTACCCTACCACTGTCCGTTCCGATATTCACCTTCGGACCTGACACCACTCCTCCTCTCACCCCTCATGCCACCTCCACCCTTCTGTCCTTCTCCTACCTTATCTCTGTCCATTCCGATACTCACCTCGGACCGAACACCACTCCTCTTGCCACCCTCCTCCACTTACTACTCCTCTTACTCCTCACGACACCTCCACCCTTCCGTCACTTTCCTACCCTCCTCCCGTCCGCTCCAATACTCGCCTTTGGACCTGACACCTTTCTTCTCCTCCACTCCTCACCCCGCTCCTCTCGTCTCTCTCCTCCCTCTGACCCTCTTCCACCAAACCTCTGCCAAGTTACGACCTTCCACTGCTGTCCCATACCCTGTACTCGGACACCACTTGTACCTTCACTCCGAGATTCCATCACAGTTCCGACCTCGGACTTTGACTCCACCTCAGCTTAAGTCCATTGCATTGGTGACCTCATACTATGGAAACACCATTGCCAACATTCCTCGGACTTTCAACCCCACCTCCGTAAACTCCGTAAGCTCCGCAACCTCTGAGCTTCACGGACCATACTTGGCACTTTCGCTGTCTGTAATGTATCTTTTGCACTTTTCCCTCATCCTTATTTGGACTGCTGCTTCTTCCCATTCTAGCCAGTTAGTCATCCTCCTGCCCCTCTGGGCTTTGCCCTCCCTATCTGAAATGCTGCAAGGAAGATTCCCCCCAGCGAAAACCCCCCCAAAGGAGAGATCTCCATTGGATAGCGACCCTGCGAAGGCAGGGGAGCAAGAGGAGTACCTAGAGAAATGGTATGAAAAGGCCATAAGAATGGCTGAAGTGAGAATACTCACTCCCTACCCAGAGGGAGTGAAGCCTGAAGCTCTAAAAAATGGGCCAGCTTTTCCTGACAAGAAATGGTCAGGAGAGAACGACATGGAATTGTTCTGGCAGTGGTTCACAGAACTACTGGGATTCCTCACCTCGCGAGGATGCAAAGGTCCCCAATTCGATGAAGTCCATCTGGACTGCTTGATTCACGGATTAGGGGGACCCACGTTCAACCTTGGAATAAGACTCTGAGACGAAACTCTCCTCAGAGGAGACAAGGGCATGTTCCTCGAAGTTCTCAACATATTGATGAGAACCTTCATTAAAGCCTCTGCTGCATTGAACGTGACAAAGAAGTACCGCAACATTAAATACGAAGTGGAAAAAGGCCTAAAACAGTTCTACTTAGAACTGTCTAAAGCAGCATCCCAGATGGTGACACCGCCAGACCAGGTGTCCTTCAACACCAGGTTCCTAAACTACATTCCCCTCGAATGGAAGAGGGAAATGATTGCTCATGACAGAATCAGAGCAGACTTCTCCTCAAATGAGGAGATGTTAAAAGCAATATCTCATGTAGATGAGATAATTGATGGGCTGAAGATGTCTTCAGCCTACAAATCGGGATATTATACCCGAATGACTACCATGGCAACCACGAGCCACAGTAGAGCCCTCCCATCAGGAAAGAAGGCTGAAGAGCCGAAATCCAGATGGAAAGATGATACATCCTCGAAAAACTCGAGGAAAACTGACCAAAAGTCAGTCCCAATTTGCGGCAAATGCGGCAAAATAGGGCAAACAAAAGATTGCACAAGACACAATGCAACGAGCGACGAAAAACCAAGGCACATAGCTGCCATGGAGATCATGAACGCATCAGAAGAGTCAGAAGACTCATCAGATGAAAAACCAGAGAACAACTCTGGTAACTCCGGAGCATCAAGCTTTGAAGTAGAGGACCCATACGAAGGACCTCAATACTCACCCGACTCAGAGGGTGAGGAAGTCAACGTTGGGACCATAAGGATGGGCCCAATGTCAGTCATCGATCATGATGACATAAATCATAAAATCAAACTGGCTGTCATGCACCAGTGTCAGGGCCCGGCCTCTGTCCGGGGGCGGCCCTACCTCAGAGCTGGACACTTGCGGTGTCCCAGGCAGCCAGGTGCTGGATCCTACCCCAAGCTCCTCAAACTCACGAAGCGGGGATTGAGTTGTCATGTATTATGGAAGGTAGCTACAACTTGCCTAAGCGGGGATTGAGTTGAGAAGAAGGGTAAGTTTCCCTATTCCCCACTTGGCTACTATAAAAGGGAAATGTACTGTACAGTTTGTAACGTGACTAAGGGTAGGAGCCGAGCATGTTCCCACGATGCGGAAAAGGTGTCACATGGGTTAAGGCGAGTTGCTCGCCTTGACCCACGTGATTTTTCCCACAGGTTCGCGTGCGGGCTGTAGTTGTGAAAGGTGTGTAAAGATGGGAGGATCAGGGAAGTGGGGGGAGGTCAGGGAAGGTGGGTCTGGGGTTGTATGGTCAGGTGTGGTTGCCCTGACAGCCAGTTAGAAAACACGGCAGACGAGAAAGTCGCCAAAGCCTTGGTGGAAGCACCAAGAAAAGATGCCTTGGGGAAATACACCAAAGTACCCAAGGAAAACAAGGAAAAAGGGAAGAAGGACCAAAAGTCCATCAAAACCCAGACCCCCCTGTTTGATGCGAAATTCCGCATCTCGAAAGATGCGGGAAAATACCCTGCAAACAGACCGCTCTCAACAAAGAGAATGCTGATGGCTCATATAAAAATAGCAGGCATAAAAGCCTACATGCTATTTGACAGTGGAGCCGAAACAGACGCTATATCGCCGGACTTCATCCACACAGTCCATATCCCAATTCTCCAATTGGAGAACCCAGTCATCCTCCAAATGGGGACGAAAGGAACAAGATCACAGATCCTGTTTGGAACAAACGTGGACATTGAAATCAATGGCCACATAGAAGAACACTACTTCGATGTAATTAACATTGATAGATACGATGCCATATTCGGTGCCCCCTGGTTAAACAAAAACCAGGTAAGCTTAGACTTCCGGTCCCACAAAGTGAGAATGGTGAACAAGGGCAACATAGATACCCTTGGAGTCAGCGAAGACCATGTGACGAGATCACACGGATGAAAAACTCGAGCAAGAGCTCGAGAACAACCAAAAAAAGAAGCCCCCCTGACAGGGAGGTGGGATTGAAATACACCTCAGGGTAATCGAAAGAAAGTACCCTGAAGGTTGGCCCAATCCTAGTCTGGAAGGACTAGAACTTCCAGATGTACCACATCTGGAAGGTCTCTCCATGAACAACCCCGAGTTCGAAATACTCAGGGAGTGGTGGAGAGAGAAATTTGAAACTGTAATGGCGCCAGCGCCATTAGAACGCCATTAAATGCCTCCCTTTAAAGGATCTGAACAAAAAATCACCCCGAGATGTCCTGCAGCACTGCAGGAAGCACTAGCGACCAAAATAGATCGCTATGTAAAAGCAGGATGGTGGTATCCTGCGAACAGCAAGCAAGCATGGCTGCTACTGTGTATCCACAAAGCAGATGGATCTTTGTGCACGGTAATAGACATGAGGAATTGTAACTCAAACATGATCCTCAACGTCACACCAATGCCAGACATGTGACTGATCCAAGAACCAGTCGCCAGAGCAACATACCGATCCAAGATCGGTGTGTCAGATGCATATGAACAAATATGCGTGGATCCAGACGATGTCCATAGGATGACATTCTCTACGCCCCACGGGACGTACAACTCGAACACGATGCAGCAAGGAGACTGCAATGCTCCCTGTACTTTCCAGTGCGCATTGACCTGGGAACTACGAGGAGAAGTAGGCAGACACCTACACGTCTGGTTTGACAATATATTCACCAGCACAAGCTCAGTGGAGAACCACAATAAAGCATTATTGTGGTTGTTCACTCGCCTCAAGGGGGCGAAGTTCTACATAAGCTGGAAAAAATTCCAGCCATTTGCTCCAATCCTAGATGTTCTAGGAAGCTGTGTGGACGAACAAGGCATCCACACCCATATGGATAAAATGGAAAAAATCCGCAACTGGCGAGAGCCAGTAGACCACACAGGAGTCCTAAGATTCCTGGGAATGGTAGACTATCTATCGATATTCATGCCAAACGTCAGTGGCTACACAGGGCCACTGCAAACAATCTGCTCAAACAAGCAGACATTCAGGTGGACACCACTCCACCAGAAATGCTTTGACGAGATCAAACATCTAGCATGCAGGGCCCCGATCCTGAAGCCTGTCCAGTGGAATCCACCGGAAAGCCTCTCAGAAGAAGAGAGGAGCAAACTCCACGTCTGGGTCATAACAGACACATGCCCAGCGGGCATGGCACACTAATTGGACAAGGTGAAAAGTGGCAGACTTGCCGCCCAGCCGCATTTATGTCCAAAAAGTTCACCAACACACAACATAGGTACTTCACCTACGAGCTCGAGGCACTGGGTGTCCTCGAAGCACTCATGAGGTGGCAAGACGATCTCATGGGAGGCCATGAATTCACACTAATCACGGACCACAAAGCTTTGGAATATTTCAAAGTGAAAAACCACAACTCAGGTAGACACCTGAGATGGCAAGCCTTCTTCGCAAGGTTTAATTGCAAAATAAAATACGTGGAAGGCCACAAGAACAAAGTGGCAGATGCACTTTCACGGTACTACGACTCGTCAACTGACGAGGATCTGCATTTCAATGACTATGTGTCGGCAGACATCCATCTGGACAAAAATGCAGAAGATACTATCCCTAACAGAATTGAGGAATATGAAGAACTGCTGCTAAGCAGTACCCTGAGTAAAAACTCAGAGAAAAAGAGACTCGCAGCAATGCATGTGAGAAATACCCTAGAGGAAGCTCTAGGGGGAGCACCCAAAACCTGGAAGAAATCATAATTCCAGAAGAGAACCTTCAAAAACAATTCAAAGGAAAAGACCTCATTGAGGCAATAAAATCTGGATACTCACAATGCCAGATCCACCGGGAAATCCTAGAGAACCCGGGGAATTTCAAAAACTTCTCCATAAATGATGGGCTGATAACCCGACTTGGAGAAGGAGGAATGACCCAAATAGTAGTCCCGAAAGTGAATTACAAAAGGAAGTCCATTTGAGGAATAATCCTCGAAAACATCCACGAAACACTTGGACACTTAGGATCCAAGAAAAGAGTGGAAACCTTCCATCAATACTTCTGGTGGAAGTCAATGAGGAAGGACACCCACAAGTTCTGCAGGTCTTGCAGAACTTGTCAAACAACAAAGAAAAGCACCAGGAGAAATCCCGGACTGCTTCACCCACTCCTGACCCCGGAAACACCATGGTCATCAATAGCCATGGACTTCACAGGTCCATTCCCAACAAGCTTGGGATATGATTACCTCTGGGTAATCATCTGCAGGTTGACGTCCAACGTCCACCTTAGAACTAGCATTCATATTCCTTCGTGAAGTTGTAAGACTTCATGGTCTACCACACTTGATCATATCCATATCAGATCAAGACTCGAAATTCACATCAAAATTTTGGCACAAACTACACCAAATACTCGGTGTGCAGTTGAAATTCACAACTGCATTCCACCTGCAAGGCGACGGCCAAGCAAAAAGAATGATACAAAAAGCAGTACAAATACTACGTGCGATGGTCAGACCAGATCAATGCGACTGGGCAGCGAAGCTGTCGATGGCAGAATTCACGATCAATGTGAGCTCGAACACATCGACAGGATTTGCCCCATTCGAATTAATCTATGGCCACATGACAAAGATGTGCCTAACAGCACCACCCTCGGACTACCCGGGAGTAAATGACTTCGCCCAAAAGGCGAAGGAAAACCTCATGGCAGCACACAATCGCGCCGCTCAAACAATCCAGGCGAATAAGAAAAGATGCCTGGACCCGCCTTTGAGAAAAGGTGAGCTTGCATACTTATCCACAGATAAGCTGAACCTACCCAAAGGGAGGGCAGGTAAACTAAAGCCCCTATACATAGGGCCTTATGAAATTTTTCCAGAGACGTCAAACTACTGTCAGGGGACAGACCCCGGGTCCCCATGACCCCTCTCTATGGCCCACAGGCTAACCTGTAACAGCAGCCCATCTCAGGGCATAACACTACTGTGGGTAAGAAAGTGAGAAGAAGGTTAACTTCTCACTTTCCCACAGTGGTCCGGATGCGGGTCCAGGTCCGGGCTAAGTCAGGGTATGTGCCCTGACAACTACGTCCTCAAGTTGCCACCACAACTTGAACAACGAGGAATCCACCCAAGATTCCACATATCCCGGCTTGTGCCTCACGAGCCGAATGACCAAGAAACCTTCCCAAATAGGGAAGTAAACATATTTTACGATTTCGGGGAAGACCCTGATCGCAAAGCAGTAGTTCACGAAATCTTAAACTGTTAGAATGCGGGGATTCGGACGACTCCGGAATGGAATCGGAGACTTAGCATGGAAGGACCTCGGCCTCAGCGACTCAGGTGGAGCGCTGTGCCATTGCTGGTTGTCCTAGGGGTCCCTAATTTCGGATCTAGCAGAGGGAAAGTCTCTTGGGGGAATTCATGTCGATTTTGGACTGAGGTTACAAGTTACTAGGTACATTGTATATAAGGAGGGGTCCGGAATCAAAAGGAACAAGGGTAGGACAAAAGGAGACAAAGGGAGATGGAAAGAGGAACAACACCGAGGGTCAAGTGTTTGACTCAATGGTGTTTCCCAAAGGAGGAATGAAGGGCCAAGGCCCAAGGAGGAAGGAAGGAGGTTGGGAGTGGGGAATGGCTAGCTGACTGAATAGAAAGGAAGCAGCAGCCCAAATAGGAATGAGGGAGAATAGCGGAATTGAAATGGACAATGCAATAGTTGCAAGGTCTGGAGTAAGTCCGGAAAGTCCGAACTCGGAGGTTAAACTCCGGAATATTGGCAAAGGTAATTAAATGGAATGAGCTAACCAATACAATGGGTATAAGCGGAGGTGGGGTCAAAGTCCGAGGTCGGAGCTAAGACCGGAGGTTCCGGAGACGAGACGTGAACGGGATACCGGAGCGGAGGTCCGGAGTCGGGAGCATAGGTTTTGCGTACTTGTCTGGAAGGTGTCGAGGTTGGGGTCGGACCCGGAATGTTCCGGAGTCGGACCGAAGGTGGTGTCCGAGCCAGAGGTGGGATAACCTCTTGGGAGTCGGCAAGGAGAAGGTGACGGAAGGGAAGTGGGACTCCGGAAGTCGGAGTTCGGAGTTCTGGGAGCCCGGAGCGGAGGTCGGGATTGTATGGATATGACATAAACCACGTGTGGGTTCACAACAAACTCTGGTTTATGGTTAAATGGGAGCTAGGGGACACCACATGGGAACCCCTAGGAAATTGCAATGGCCTCGTCCACCTGGACGAGTACCTCACATTACAAAATGTAAGGGAACCAGAAAATCTCCCTATCAAAGAAGACAGGGAACTCTCAGCATCACTACGCCCCCAAAAATGGAGGCAGAGGAAGTAAAGCCAAGGGATGATTGCCCACAGCCAAGAGTGTGGGAAAGTTCTGGGCAAGCAACTCACCCGGACAGCCACACCATGTGCTAGAGATCACATGGGCCAGGCGAGTAACTCGCCTAGACCATGTGAACCACAGGCTCATGTGTAAAAGCATACACAACTGCGGCGAATCCCACACATGCAAGAACTAAAACCCCTCCCACCACCACAAGAAACATAATGACAAAATGTCATTCTCTGGGGGAGGTAACCCTCGATTCGATCCAAACAAGCCACCGGACATCGAGATACAACAACCTGGGGAGCAAGGCTCCCCAGAACAACAACAACACCAGGCGCAGATAAGCGCCATGGACTACACGATGCACATGGCACAAATGAGTGCTGTGAACCAACAACCATCTGCATTGCCAACAGGCACCGCATACCCCCAGCCTCCTCAGAGGGGCTTCCAACCATATGTGGTGCAAACTGCACCGATGGCGCAACAAGCGCCATTCCAGGGGCAGCATTTGCTGCTGCAGCCCCAGGCATACTCCCCAGGGAATTTCCCTGGCCGGATCAACCCCTGGATCGGCCAATTTGGCCCAGGTCCAACAACACCCCAGCCAAATGCAGGCTGGGAATCAGTTATCACATCAGCGGTAGCTGCTCAGACAGGTCAGCTCTGCAAGGAGCTGAAAGAGATGAAGTCCCTCGTAGGAGGGAGACAAGGGAGCGACAGCAGCTCCTCATCCAGACCATCCAAACAGGCATGGTCTGATAACTCAAGGGCGTCAGAAGACACCTGCAACAATTGCACCCATTGGAGGCGTGAATACAACAGGGCATGAAGAGATGCTGAGGGCATCTTCGACTCTCTGAAAGACACAGAGAGAGAGGTCGATCTCCAGAAGAGGGAGATCGAATTACTAAAATGCGAGCTCAGAGAGGCATGCGCACTGGCAGACCTCACTGCCAAACCCATCATGACAGGGGCCTCCCAGGTCAGGGGGAGGGGATACAGTGCCAGGGAACTGACTATCCTGCCACCCCATGGGCAGGCGACCCTGTCTGGGTTGCATAAGGGCCCGCCCTCAGAAGGGCAAACCCATGTCGAGGGGAAGAGGGAGAGCGGTAGGCAACCAACAGCAGACCCTAAAACGTGGACCACTGCCAGAGGCAGCGGGCCGCTGAGTACCTCAGCACCCTATGGGCAAGCTACCCTGCAGGGAAGTGTCCACATGTTATACGAGACCACTGAAGGAGAGAACGAAGGAAGGTCAGTTGGGAGGTTCAAACGAGACCACCACCAAGCTGTTCCCTGGTTCTTTGGTTAGGATGGGGAAGTGTACTAGTAATATTTGTTGTAATTATAGTACCAATCCGAGTGTTTTGGCTAATTCTATTTTATGGGTTAGTCTAAAAGTTTCTGAGAATTGACTTACAGATAAACCAAGCCCTGCGGAGCTGTTCCTCTATTGTAATTTCTTAATTTGTCTGGTGTAATTCTGTGTAGAGTTGTTTAATTTGGATTTTAACTTGAATTAAATCCTCTACTTGGTGAAGTTTCAAAGATTCTACTCAGTTAATGATTTACATTGTGTCTGGGGTGTCCCTTGAGTTTGTTTTATTTTTGTCTTATTTTATTACTTGTTTTAACAGTAGCAAAATAACTGTATATCACTTTTTCACACTGGAGTGACAACCAGAAATGCTTGAGAAAAATAATACTCTATTTTCTTACTTCTCTAAGGGGGCGAAAAGTCGCAGAAAGGGTCTCCCTTTTATACTCCTTGGGTCGCCTTCCTTTTTCATGCTCTACCTCATATTTACAGGATTTATTTACAGTGTATTTTCCTCAAACTGAATAAAAAATGAAATTTTCACGCTATAGTTCTACTGCACTGAACTGCGGCTCTACTGTGGTCAGACTGCGCCTAGAATCCTTATTGTCCTTCCTCGCCTAAGCTATTTAATTAGAACTTGACTGCGCTGCATTTGTCACAGTTTTCTATTTCAAATTCCTCATATTTACCATTAAGTTCGCTATGACTTGGTCATTCTGAATTCAAACTTCGCATCACTATGCATACGGCTGCGCTGAGACCTTCAGCTGATTTATTCTATTTTTATCCAGTAACATTTAGTTGAACTGAGACTTGAAATGATAAATGAGTGAATTATTCAGGTTTAGAACCGAAAGAAAAAGTTGCTAGTAGTCAAGAATTGCTCAAATGAATGTATTATAGCTCTCCGCTTCATTGGTATATCGTTCCCTAAAATTCCTGCCATGGTCCATCGTAGTTTAGTGGTTTTCGTGGATTTCGTCCATCTCCCCTGATTCCCCTTTGTATTATTGCATCTTAGTCCCCCATATGTATTGTTCATTGTTATAGTAGGTCGTCCTCGTATCATATTTTTATGTATTTTATTTGGGGCTCTGGACCTCTAGAAGCTGTCTTCCCGCGCGTTTTCAGGTTTCTAACTTCATGTCCTTGTATCTCATTCATTTCTGAATGGCTTTTCACGTTCTCGGTATCATAAATTTCCATTTATTCCCACCTTTCCAATGGTACTAAAGTTGTGTTCTATTTCTTGGTATTCGTCGAGTTAGCAAAAGTTTGCACACACATTCGGTAATCACATGCATCGTTCCCATAGTCGTTTGTATGCGGGCACCGTTTCTGTTTAATTGTTCAGGATTTATGGTATGTGCGGGTGTTTGTATCCTCAATACGGGCTTCCGTGATTTATTTCAGATTTTTCCCTCATGATCTAAGGTTGTTTTGTACCTTTGTTTTGACCGGGGTCTTCCTTATTTGGACAGAAATTGGTCTTCGTGATCTGCTGAAGTGCAGATCTCGGTTCCGATGGGCGGTTCCCTTCACATCACCACCCTCACGTGTCTTTAAACATGATGTGGATTTCTATATTCCTGTCTTTGGTATAACTTCACAACGGCTGGACCGTTTGGGCTGAAAATTTGCATATCTATATTTTCCTATTTATCATAATTTCCGTGTAAATTTCGTTGTATGTTTTAATTATGGATCCTACGTAAACGTCGTCTTTTCCCTGAGCCCGGACTTTTGATGTCACTTTTCCTGTTATTGGATATCTCATTGATGCGTGATCCTTTTATTATGAAAATTTGGGTGGATTAAAATTAGATCCCTTCCTTTCTAATGGGCTATCAAGCTCGTCTCGGTCGTTACTGCTTATTCTTCGCACTTGCCTTTTAAACATTGTCCTCGTTTTCTGAAAGTTTTAGTCATATCTCCGTTGTTTATGAATAGTTTTCCCTGTAATTACTTTCATTGAGTCCGTTTGGGAGACATCTACATTTCCTATTATAAATACGACTTTGACTTTTGCATTAGTTCCTAAGGAATCCTTGTTCCGTGGTACTTCCATCCTCAGCTACGTGTGCAGGCGTGGGAAAGTAGTTTCCATGGAGGTTCTCTGGTTGTTTTTATAGTCAAATCTTGGTCGATTGTCCTAATTCTTTGTTTAATATTTGCTATAAATTCCCCCGAGAATTCCGTATTGTTGATGCTAAGCTTGAAGTATTTTTGCTAATTTTCTTTCTTCCAATTTATTGTATGTAGTCATAATAATTCGTTAAAATTCGTTAAAATTCAGGTTCTTCTATTTTCTCATATCAACTTGTCGTATGGGGTTTTGTGATTTATCTGGCATATTTCTATAATGGGTTTCCATAGTGTGACCGTTATTTCTCCTACAGCAGACACGGATCGAGTACTTGGGCCTCATCATCTCTGAGGGTAACATGGCGATGGACCCTGTAAAGGTCCATGGAGTTCTCAACTGGCCGGTCCTGACCAAAGTGAAGGAGGTGCAGTCCTTCCTAGGGTTTGTGAACTTCTATCGCCGGTTCATCAAGGACTTCTCAGAGAAAGCACACCCCCTCCATAAGCTGACCTGGAAGACTCAAACCTGGAATTGGGGCCCGGATGAGGACGGTGCCTTCCTAGCCCTTAAAGAAGCCATCACCACTGCACCCGTCCTCTCCTTCCCTTCAGACTCTGGCCGCTTCAGGCTCGAATGCGACGCTTTGAACTTTGCAACTGGTGCAGTCCTCTCCCAGCTCCAATCGGATGGGGAGTTCCACCCGGTAGTGTTCATGTCCAAGAGTTTCACGGACATAGAATGCAACTACGAAGTGTATGACAAGGACATGCTCGCAATCGTTGTAACGGGTCTATCGCCTAGACTCGAGACAGAGAGAAGGGGGAGGGTGGTAGTGTGTGCGGGTGTGGTTCGTTGGGCCGGGTTTTGGTCCGTGGGTGCTACTGAGTCTGCAAAAACCTCAAACAAACACTCACCTACGTCTCTCTTGGACGTCAAGGCTGAGTATTATGATGTGAGGGGTCTTAGACGTGAGCAACTAGCTCAGAGGGGGCGTTAGGGTCGTGGATGGCGTCTTTGCCACTTGGATGCAACTTCTGCTTGTCCCTTCATGGGTCTATTCAATACTAACTTGTTATGTACAAGCTGTTATCTAGTTTTTATATGTTTGAAATGAAATGAATGGACTGGGGGAATGTAAACGGGCCGTTAGGCAACCGTAAATGATGAATATCCAATTGGGAACAAAGAAACAATAAAAGAAATATGAATGAATGGGGAAAATGTGACAACGGGTCCGAAATGGGAATTGTGAAAATTAACTCCGCAACAGTTCGCCACAGCGCCCGCCTATCCTCCCGTCAGCAATCTCCTCGTCTCCAGCTTTCCAACGAGCCCTTATTCATCCCAATTGGTGCAGTGGTTCTTGAGATGTGGAGAGGGGGTGAAATTGGCGGCGTGGTTGGGCGTGGGAATTTTGCTTGGGGTTGTCGGGAATGATGGGGAAAATAAGGAAAAATAAGGAATGAGTGTATGGAGTGTTGGATAGTGATAGAATGAGCATCGGGAGTGTCAGCGGGTATGTAGTGGGTGTTTGTGGCCAAATTCCGCAGAATCCGACTTTTTGCGGTACACGGAGTTGTCCCCACAACATCGTCCGAGCCCTCGGAGAGTGGTGGCACTTCCTAGAGGGCACCAGAGAGAAGGTTGAGATCTACACCGATCACCACAACCTGAGCTATTTCCGGACGGCCCAGAGGCTGAATCGACACCAAGCTCGATGGACCCTCTTCCTCTCTCGCTTCCATTTCACCCTTGTCCACTGTCCTGGAAAGCTCATGGGGAAGCCGGATGCACTCTCCCATCGTGCTGACCACCTGAAGGGGAGAGACGACAACGAGGGGCTAACTCTTCTCCAACCCACCTGGTTCGAAGCTCACATGACAGAGGCAGTCTCGGTGGAAGGTGAAGAGGTGGGTATTCTAGGAAGGATATGTGAAGCGAAGGACCATGATGAGAGGGTAGTGAAGGCCATGCAAGAGCTGGGAGAAGGGATGTTAAGGTTGGATGAATGGGAGAAGCAAGGTGACCTGATCCTGTACCGGGGAAGGGTGTATGTCCTGAAAGACCCCCAACTCCGCCACAATCTGGTACAGCTACACCATGACTCATGGGCAATGGGGCACCCAGGGTGATGGAAAACCCTGGAACTTGTCTCCTGTGACTACTGGTGGCCCTGGATGGCTGAGTATGTCAGGCGATACGTACGCAGGTGCGACACCTGCAATCACATCAAGTCCTTCCCCTCACGAAAGGTCAGGAAGCTTACCCCAAATAAGGTCCCCACCCATCGTTGGCAGGTCATCTCAGTGGATATGATAGGGGAGCTCCCAGAGTCTAGGGGATACAATGCCATCCTGGTCATAGTGGACCGGCTGTCCAAACGCATCCACACGGTCCCCACCGTGACGACTGTGGATTCAGAGGGTATTGCACGACTCTTCTTGGAGCACATCTGGAGACACCACAGGCTCCCTGAGGAAATCCTCAGTGATAGGGGGAGTGCCTTTGTCTCCCACTTCTCGAAAGAGCTCACAGACCTCCTAGGCATCAAGTTGACCCCTTCAACACCCTACCACCCCCAGACAGAGGGACAGATGGAACGGGTCAACCAAGAGATCGAGGCCTACTGTTATGGATATAGACTAGAATCTTATGGTCCGTGGTTGCAAGCAGGTGGACCCAGGGCCTCCCTCCATTTTACTTCTCCATCAAACCCCATGCCAAGCTTTCCCACCAGGTTTTGGTGCTGGCTGGGGGATTTGTTGAGTTTCAAGGGACTTCCCTTGACCATTATAACTTTTATATTAGATAGTTAGAAGTCATATGATGTGTAAGGCAGATGCCGAAAATGTCTTTCATTATCGAATACATAACCCACAAACCTTGTACCATGATTGTAACATCCTCACCATTGTGCCACCACTGTAAACTCAACCTGTAACCCTGGAACCATGTCCACCTCCCTATTCATCCTCTCCATGACAAAACCACAACGAGGAGGGCATTCCCATGCCCAACCTCCTGCTGCCCACTCCCACCAGTCCACCAGGTGGTTGAGCGGTCGCTCCCATCCAACCAGAAGTTCCCTTTCAGGAACTGTAACCTATCCCACCTCCTTAGGAGAGGGATATGGTCCAGGCAGCTCCAGGATGCCTGGCCACGCACCCACAGGTCCCACTTCCCATGGTCACCCACTACCATGCACTGGTCCACCAGCCCGCTTTCCCCAACAACTCCTGCTACCGGTACGCTCCTGTGAGCACCAAGTCACCGATAGCCACCAACTGGGTGACTCCCTTTGGGAGTCCCAGTATCCCACACTACCAGTACACTCCATTGAGCGCCAAGTCACCGCTAGCTGACCGCTCCCAGTGTCATATCCATACAATCCCGACCTCTGCTCCAGGCTCCCGGAACTCCGAACTCCGACTTCCGGAGCCCTACTTCCCTTCCGTCACCTTCTCCTTGCCGACTCCCAAGAGGTTATCCCACCTCCGGCTCGGACACCACCTTCGGTCCGACTCCGGAACATTCCGGGTCCGACCCCAACCTCGACACCTTCCAGATGAGTACGCAAAACCTATGCTCCCAACTCCGGACCTCCGCTCCGGTATCCTGTTCACATCTCGTCTCCGGAACCTCCGGTCTTAGCTCCGACCTCGGACTTTGACCCCACCTCCGCTTATACCCATTGTATTGGTTAGCCCATTCCATTTAATTACCTTTGCCAATATTCCGGAGTTTAACCTCCGAGTTCGGACTTTCCGGACTTACTCCGGACCTTGCAACTATTGCATTGTCCATTTCAATTCCGCTATTCTCCCTCATTCCTATTTGGGCTGCTGCTTCCTTTCTATTCAGTCAGCTAGCCATTCCCGACTCCCATCCTCCTTCCTTCCTTCTTGGGCCTTGGCCCTTCATTCCTCCTTTGGGAAACACCATTGAGTCAAACACTTGACCCTCGGTGTTGTTCCTCTTTCCATCTCCCTTTGTCTCCTTTTGTCCTACCCTTGTTCCTTTTGATTCCGGACCCCTCCTTATATACAATGTACCTAGTAACTTGTAACCTCAGTCCGAAATCGACATGAATTCCCCCAAGAGACTTTCCCTCTGCTAGATCCGAAATTAGGGACCCCCAGGACAACCAGCAATGGCACAGCGCTCCGCCTGAGTCGCTGAGGCCGAGGTCCTTCCATGCTAAGTCTCCGATTCCATTCCGGAGTCGTCCGAATCCGCCCATTCTAACACCCAGCACACCTGCTACCGGCACGCTCCCAGGAGCACCAAGTCCCTGTTAGCAGACAGCCAGGTGGCTCCCTCAAGGAGCCCACATCATGCTCGCTACCGGTACACTCCCAGGAGCGCCAAATTACCATTGGCCAACCCACAGGTTGTACTTCCAGATACTCATCCCATTCCTCTCTCCCTCCGATGGCTACACAGCCACCTCCATTAGTGAGCCGAACAGTTCAGGTTGGGTTCCCCGGAACCCATTCCTGTAACACCTACCTCCAGGTGTTCATCAACCACTGTCAGGACAACTGGGCAGACTGGCTCCTGCTAGCAGAATTTTCCTACAACAACCATGTCCACTCCTCCACTCACCGAACCCCCTTCGAACTCGACACCAGCCAACATCCTAGGATGGGGACAGAACCCACATGCACATCTGAGGTGGAAGCTGCCAATGCATTCTCGTCAAGGATGATGAAAATGCAGGAGGAGGCAAAGGCAGCCCTAGAGCACACAGCGGACGAGATGGCACGTTATTATGACCGAGACCGTGACCCGGCCCCTAAGTATCGAGAGGGTGACCAAGTCTGGCTCAATGCCCAAAACTACATGACCGACCGTCTGAGTAAAAAACTGGACCACAAGTGGCTTGGCCCCTTTAGAATCACCCAAGTCATCTCCCCAGCCGCCGTTAAGCTCCAGCTCACTGCTCAACAGATGGGAATCCACCTGGTCATGTCCATGACAAATGTCAGGCCACACCTCCCAGACGGTATCGCAGAGAGACCCGCTGACCCACGCCCAGGCCCGGAACTAGTAGAAGGAGAAGAAGAGTATGAGGTCAAGAAGATATTGAACTCTAAGTGGCTATGCCAAAAACTCTGGTATCTGGTAAAGTTCACTGGCTGGCCAAACTCTGAAAACCAATGGCTCCAGCAGGACCACCTAGCCCATGCCCCCGACCAGATTGAGGAATTCCACAGGATGCACCCCCAAGCCCCAGGGAGAGAAAGGGAGAACCACCTGGCCGCTTCGAGGCGAAGTGGCTTAAGGAGGGGGTGATGTCAGGGCACACCCGCCTGACCTGGCTACACCCAGCCCAACCTGACCCGGTACCCTGCTGTCCACCCCTCCTCACCTCCTCTCCCTTTTTCCTTCCTCTCTCCTCATCCATGCTTCCTCACTTTCCTCCTATCTTACTTCTTCTTTATTTTCTCTTTATCCTACATGGACGACCTTCTTTGTATCAATGTACCATTGACCCATCTGCAGCATGCCCACCATACACCTGGCCTGGGCACCTTGGGCGACTTCCCACTGCACCCAGTACACATGCCTGCACCGGATGCCCTCGGGACCTCCCACAGAGGCACCCAGGTGGTTACGGCTGTGTGCGAGGGTGATGTGGCACCTGTCATGTGATCTAAGCCACATGTATATAAATGAACCTGAAGTGGGAACCGAAGAAGTAGCCTTCTTCCCAACTTTCCACTTCAGTCTAAGTGGCCAGGGACCACTGTCCCGCATTGGGCCTGTCAGTACACACACCCGATCCGCCCCCTGCCAGGCTCTCGGCCCCGGACGCTACACCCAGGCTCCCTCAACCCCGGACAAGTCCCTGACAGTCGGGTACAAACCTGACATGATAAATAAGGAATGAATAGGGAGGGCCATGAGTATGTGGCCTATCTCCCTTACAAGTGGATAGTAGTACATACCGTGACAGCATCACTGAGGTGGAAGTCCCCAACATGTAGAGTGATTCAAATCACAGCATCTGGTTGAGAGATTTCAGTCACACAATTCCAATTCATAGGACACTACAGGAGAGATGTGATCCACTGAGGAACATTTAGACTGGTAACCGACAAACCAACAAACACACATGGAGGTGAGGTCGACCATGTCATATCCATACATACCTGATCCCAATTCAACTTCCAGACCCCCCTCTCCACCACCTCCAGAGTCCTACCCTATCTCTGTCTGCTCTGATATCCACCTTTGGACCTGACATCGCCTCCCTCTCCTCACTCCTCTCCTTCTGTTGCAAGCAGGAATCTGCTATGGCTCTGGAAAATGGAAGGTAGCACTCCAACTCACTGTCACGGCTGTGCATTCTGGCCTGTTAGCTGCCCATCCCCTGCTGTGCAAGCATGAGTGCAAGCCCCGACCTTAGCCCTATCCTCCCTAAGGACTCCCTGCTCACCCCCCCCACTTGCCCCTAGGCTCCCCTGCACTTGGCCGACTCCCCACAGCCACACTGACCTCCCTGCCCTGAGTCCACCTCTGGCACCATGCCTAGCATGACTCTGCGACATCACCTACTCTGCCCACTTGGCCCTCACCAGGCCACTACCATCCCCGCACCCGACTCCAGCCCAACTCCGAGTCTGGCACCGCTACCATTGCTGCTATCGTGGCCCTACACTCCTTCACATATTTATCTGTTATTGTTTGTTTTGACCCTTGGTCATTGCCAGCCGCTGTGTGGCCAACCCTGCTCTTTGTTCCCTTTTGCTTCTGGACCCTTCAGCCTTCGGCCAGGTCCGCTTCTATTCATTTCCTCTTCCTATATATATCCTGTATGATACATTTTAGTACTTTAGCTCTAATATCGATTTGATCACAACTCCCCAGGTTCTGACCCCAACAAGGCAACCCCAGTGAGTGTGAATGAGGGCCAGGAGACAGCTAGGGGGCACAGCACTCCTTTAGAGTTGCTGAGGCCAAATTCCCTTGTCAGGGGACAATCCCTGGGTCCCCATGACCCCTCTCTATGGCCCACAGCCTAGCCTGTAACACAGCCCGTCTCAGGGCATAACACTACTGTGGGTAAGAAAGTGAGAAGAAGGTTAACTTCTCACTTTCCCACAGTGGCCCCAATATGGCAAAAACTTCCGGGGATACCCAGAAGTCACATGAAGAATGGGAACCAGGCCTGGAGCATGCAGGGCAGAAGTGCACATGTGGGTCTGGATGCAGGTCCGGGTCCGGGCTAGTCAGGGTGTGTGCCCTGACAGCCCTACCCTCGGGCCTTGTTCATGGCATCACAGCTTATAGCAGCCCACAATGGCAACCCTTGGTGCTGACCCCAGACCCATATCTAACACTCACTCCCCAAGAGCTAGGGAAGAAAGAGAAAGGGGCTGAAAGGGTGTTGCGGTAGAACAGGTCCATATATTCAATGGGGAGGGGGAATTTCAGGGAAAAATAACTCTGGTAACTCTTGTTTATCTTCTTTCCATGGTGGATTTCCCTAAAGCCCTTTACCAATCATGTGGCCACTCACAACACCCAAGTACATGGACTTCAAAGTAGCAGGAGGGGGGGAAATCTCTGTTTCAGTATCAATCACTATGTACATATACCCATTCAGCAAATATACAGTTGTGAAAAAGGCTCTGAAATATATGGTTCAGCTAAGCCAAGCCTTCACCAACAATGGTGGTAAGCCTTGGTTGCCATTGGCTTTGAATAAATTTCCAAACAACAAAAGAAAAGTGAATTGTTAAACACCAACTTCCTAATACCACTCCTGTCAAGAAGACGTTCCTTGGATAGGTCCGATCGCTATCCAGGTGATGCTGTTGGGTGGAGCTTGGTGTTCCAGGTCATCCGATGGTGGGTTGGAGACAGACCAGATGTGGGGCAGAGCTCTGAGGGTGATGGGGTGTTGAAGGGACTCAGCTTCAGCGACTCAGAATGGAGCGCTGCGCCCAGTACGTTCTCGTTGTCCCCAATTTGTCAGGGGGGCTGGCGACGGAGGAACTGAGGCCGCCAGCAGAAGGGGGCCGGAAGCCCCCCCTCACTACTTAACAAAGGAGGCATTAGCAAGGGTCAATCGTTCATCACATGATTCATTTGGGTTTTATACCAAAGCGTCTCTAGGAGCACCTGTTACTCAGTTCTTCAGAGCAGCAGACAAGTGGGATGTGATAGACGTCCTGGAGGAGGGGTTTGGAGGGCTCAAGACTGTTTATATTATAACTGGGGGGAAACTATTTACTAGAGGGGTATGTGCATACATATAGTGGAAACAATTGGATCCAAAGGTAAACAAAGGTTACCAAGTGGAAGGGGAAGTAAATAGAAAAGAATCCACAAGACAAATAAGGAATAGGCAAAAAGCCCGAATTACGTCTGAGGTTTGTGGAGTGAGAGAATTAAAAGCCAACTGAATGGCAAGGTCTGGAAACGTCTATGAACAAGCAGGGAACTACAGAGAAAGGCATCCGGAAAGGTCCGGAGCCCGGAAGTTGTAGTCTGGAAGATTGGGGTTGTAGAAGATATCAAATGATAAAACAATAAAGATTATCAAGACCGGAGGAATGGGGAGGTACCAGAGGTACCAGAGGTGTGGAGACCGGAGGTAGGAAGGAGGGTGGATAGGCAAGTTGAGGTTTATCAACAACAAGCAAGCATATCTCCTTTGAACAAGGGGTCTGAGGAGGTGGAGGTATGGTGGTGGAGGTCCAGAGGTGATGCAGACGTAGATGGGAGGCAGAGTGGGAGAGAGTCGAAGGAGGAGGTAGTCCTAGGGCCGTTGGCATTAACCGGAGGCAGCAGGGAGAGATTGGGAGGGCTGGTGGAGGTCTTAGGAGTCGTATAGGGATAGGGTGGAGGGAGGTGGAAGATCCGGGATATGACAACTCCCAATATCGCATCAAAACTCCGTCCCTTTATTTCATTCGACTCTCCTCATCCATAGCTTTCTAATGATACCGATTTTGTGAAACTTGGTGGAGATTTGACTGAGAACAGGAATTCTCAGACACAGAATACATATCTTGATTATCTGTGCACAGGGAAACTTGGACCAAATAATATCCCATAATTCCAAGACTCCTCCAATGACTTCTTCAGCATTTTGGTCATTTATCTAGCCTGTATTCCCTTGGAATTCCGCTGAGACTGGCCCACATGTGAGCATCTGCATAGTTTATATGGTCCCATGACTCCCATCATGCCTGATAATCAGAATCTCCCTTAATATCTCCACAACCACTGGACCAATTAGAGTGAAATTCAACACTGAGTCTTTGGGGATTTAATGACCTCAAGATCATCCTCTGCCATCGACTTTTGACCTTGTTCCCATGGTCACGGTCAAGTGCACGGACTTCACATATGAGGACTTCTCAGCTTGAATTTCTCCACCAAATCTCAACCAATTCCTTCATGGAAAGGCTCTTCAGTTAGTATGAAAACCCTCTTTCTTCTTTCTTATTACTCCCCCCTATAACTCCACATAAGGTTCCATGAAATTGAGCACACCCATCATGCACTCCTACACTGTCCCTCTTCCACCAACCTCTGCCAAGTTATGACCTTCCACCACCATCCCGTACCCTGTACTCAGACACTGCTCACACATAAACACCATTGCCAATATTCCTCAGACTTCCAACTCCACCTCTGCAACCTCTGTAAGCTCTGCTACCTCCGGGCTTCATGGCCCATTCTCAGCACCTTCAGCACTTGTAGTATACATTTCGCACTTCTCCCTCATCCTTATTTGTACTGCTTCTTTACATTTAGTCAGTTAGTGTCATATCCATACATACCCGATCCCAAACCGACTCCCGGACCTTCATCCTCATCACTGTCAGGGCACACCTGCCTGACCCGGCCCCACCCGGCCCCACTTCACCCAGTACCCTGCCACCCAGTCTCCTACCTCCTCCCCCCTTCCTCTTTCCTTCTTTCTCCATTTCACTTCCTCTTCACTTATTTCACTTTCTCTTTATTTTCTCTTTATTCTACATGGACGACCTTTCCCTGTATCAATGTACCATTGACCCACCCGCAGCGTGCTCACGACATGCCCAGCCTGGGCGCCTCGGGCAACCCCCCGCTATGTCCAGCTCGCGCGTTCACAGCGGATGCCCTCAGGATCCCCCACGGGGACACCCAGGTGACTACAGCTGTATGCGAGGATGACATGGCACCCATCATGTGACCCAAGCCGCATGTATATAAACATACCTGAAGTGGGAACCGAAGAAGTAGCCTTCTTCTCACCCTTTTCCACTTCAGTCTAAGTGGCCAGGGACTGTCTCCTGAGCCGGGCCCGCCAGTATGCACGCCCACTCCACACCCTTCGAGACTTCTAGTGTCAGGCGTCTCACCCGGGCCTCCTCTACCCTGGACGTTGAAGGAGAGAACGAAGGAAGGTCAGTTGGGAGGTTCAAACGAGACCACCACCAAGCTGTTCCCTGGTTCTTTAGTTAGGATGGGGAAGTGTACTAGTGTTATTTATTGTAAATAAAGTACCAATCCGAGTGTTTTGGCTAATTCTATTTTTATGGGTTAGTTTTAAAGTTCCTGGGAATTGACTTACAGATAAACCGAGCCCTGCGGAGCTGTTTCTTTATTGAAATTTATTAATTTGTCTAGGTGTAATTCTGTGTAGCGTTGTTTAATTTGGATTTAAACTTGAATTTAATCTTCTACTTGGTGAAGTTTCAAAGATTCTATTCAGTTAATGAATTTGGATGGTGTCTGGAGTGTCCCTTGAGTTCGTTTTATTTTTGTTTTTATTTTATCGCTTGTTTTAACAGTAGCAAAATAACTGTTTTGTGTTTACACTTTGAAATCTGGAGTGTTAACCAGCTCTCCTGTTGAAATATCTACTTAATATTTCTCTCCTTAATTGCTGCCTTTTACTACAGTGGCAATCTTAACTGTATATCACTTTTTCACACTGGAGTGACAACCAGAAATGCTTGAGAAAAATAATACTCTATTTTCTTACTTCTCTAAGGGGGGTGAAAAGTCGCAGAAAGGGTCTCCCTTTTATACTCCTTGGGTCGCCTTCCTTTTTCATGCTCTACCTTCTATTTACAGGATTTATTTACAGTGTATTTTTCTCAAACTGAATAAAAAGTGAAATTTTCATGCTATAGTTCTACTGCGCTTTTGCTGCGCTGAACTGCGGTTCTACTGCGGTCAGGCTGTGCCTAGAATTCTTATTGTCCTCCCTCGCCTAAGCTATTTTAATGGTTAATTAGAACTTGGCTGCGCTGCATTTGCCGCAGTTACCTATTTCAAATTCTATATATATACCATTAAATTTGCTATGACTTGATGACTCTGAATTCAAACTTCGCATTACTATGCGTACGGCTGTGCTGAGACCTTCAGCTGATTTATTCCATTTTTATTTAGTGACATTTAGTTAAAATGAGACTGAAATGGTAAATGAGTGAATTATTCAGGTTTGAAACTGAAAGAAAAAGTTGCTAGTGGTCAAGAATTACTCAAACGAATGTGTTATAGCTCTCCACCTCATTAGAATATCGTTCCCTAAAATTCCCGCCATGGTCCGTCGTAGTTTAGTGGTTTTCGTGAATTTTGTTCATATTCTCTGATTTCCTTTTGTATTATCGCATCCTAATCCTCCATATGTATCGTTTGTTGATATAGTAGGTTGTCCTTGAAGATATCATATTTTTATCTATTTTATTTAGGACTCTGGACCTCTTGAAGCTGTTTTCCCGCGCATTTTCAGGTTTCTAACTTCATGTCCTTCTATCTCATTCATTTCTGGATGTTTCCTCACGTTCTTAGTATCATAAATTTTCATTTATTCCCACCTTTCCAATGGTACTAATATTGTGTCCTATTTCCTGGTATTCGTTGAGTTAGCAAAGATTCGCGTGCACATTCGGTAATCACGTGCGTCGTTCGTATGCGGGAGCCGTTTTCGTTTATTTGTTCGGGATTTATGATATGCGCGGGTGTTTATTTCTTTCATATGGGCTTCTGTGATTTATTTCAGATTTTTCCCTCATGTTCTAAGGTTGTTTTGCACTTTCCGTGCTTTGTTTTGACCGGGCTCTTCCTTATTTGGACGGAAATTGGTCTTCGCAATCTGCCGAAGTGCGGATCTCGGTTCCGACGGCCGGTTCCCTGCGCATCGCCACCCTCACGTGTCATTACACATGATGCGGATTCCTATATTCCCGTCATGGGTATAACTTCACAACGGCTGGACCGTTTGGGCTGAGAATTTGCATAGCTATAGTTTCCTATTTTTCATAATTTCCGTGTAAATTTCGTTGTATGTTTTAATTATGGATCCTACGCAATCATCGTCTTGTCCCTGAGCTCGGACTTTTGATGTCGCTATTCCCGTTATTGGATTTCTCATTAACGCATGATCCTTTTATTATGGAAATTTGGGAGGATTAAGAGTAGATCCCTTCCTTTCTAATGGGCTATCAAGCTTGTCTCGGTCGTTACTAGTTAATCTTCACGCTTGCTTTTTAGACATTGTCCTCGTTTTGCAGGAGTTTTAGTCATATCTCCGTCGTTTATGGGTAGTTTCCCCTGTAATTACTCTCATTGGTTCCGTTTGGGTGACATCTACATTTCCTATTATAAACACGACTTTGACTTTTGCATTAGTTCCTGAGGAATCTTTGTTCCGTGGTACTTCCATCCTTGCTACGTGTGCGGACGTGGGAAAGTAGTTTCCGTGGAGGTTCTCTGATTATTTTTATAGTCAAATCTTGGTCGATTGTCCTAATTCTTGGTTTAATATTTGCTATAAATTCCCCGAGAATTCCGTCTCGTTGATGGTAAGCTTGAAGTATTTTTGTTATTTTTCTTTCTTTCGATTTATCGTGTATAGTCATAATAATTCGTAAAAATTCGTAAAATTCGTTAAAATTCAGGTCCTTCTATGTTCTCATATCTACTTGTCGTATGAGGTTTTGTGATTTATCTGGCATATTTCCATAATGGGTTTCCATAGTGTGGCCGTTATTTCTCCTACAACGTGTCCCTGACAATCACCTCCAGAGTCCTACCCTATCTCCATCCACTCCGATACTCACCTTGGACCGAACATCACTCCTCTCGCCACCCTCCTCCTCTTACTCCTCACGACACCTCCACCCTTCCGTCACTTTCCTACCCTACTTCTGTCCGCTCCAATACTCACCTTCAGACCTGACACCTTTCCTCTCCTCCACTCCTCTCCCCATTCCTCTCTCCTCTCTCCTTCCTCTGACCCTCTCCTGCCAACCCTCCGGCAAGTTATGACCTTCCGCTGCTGTCCCGTACCCTGTACTCAGACACCGCTTGTACCTTTGCTCCGAGATTCCATCATAGTTCCGACCTTGGACTGACTCTACCTCAGCTTAAGTCCATTGCATTGGTGACCTCATACTACATAAACACCATTGCCAATATTCCTCGGACTTTCAACCCCACCTCTGTAACCTCTGTAACCTCTGAGCTCCATGGATCATACTCAGCACTTTCGCCGTTTGTAATGTATCTTTCGCGTTTTCCCCTCATCCTTATTTGGACTGCTGCTTCTCTCCATTCTAGCCAGTTAGTCATCATCCCCACTTCACCTCACCCTCCTGTCCCTCTGGGCTTTGCCCTCCCTATCTCCTTTCAGATGTACCACAGGTTCTGACCTATGACCTTCGGTACCGCTCCACTTCCACCTGTCAGAGACCAGATTGAGACGAGGGATTTGTCTCCATGGCGGAGGGCTTCGGCCTCAGCAACTCAAGCCAGGAGCACTGTGCCAAGTTACACGTCCATGCCCTAATTTACTTACTGGCAATGAGAACTAAAGGGGGGATCAACTCTAGTCCATTTTATCACTGAGGTGTAACCTATGTACAAGTTAAGTATATATAGTTACAGCGAGAGCAGGCCTGTGAATGGCGGGGCCGAGCGGAGCAGAGCTAACAGAGTTAAACATTAGCTGACTGAATATTACTGACAAGTCAGGTTACAGGGTTAGCGGAATGGCAGGCGATAACCCAGAAATGGAAAGGAGGGATAGACCCAAAGGTGGGCTTGCAGGGCAAGCAAGTGAATTGCCCAGCGGAGGCGGGAGTGTGCTAGCGGACATCAGAGCTGTCCGGAAGCCTTCGGGGCTCTGTACTTAGGGAGGTGTAGGTAATATATTGAAAAGAGGGGGTGGTGACCATCAAGGGGAGCGGAGGTGATTGTGGAATATGGGAGCTCTGAGGTTAGTGAAGGAGTGGAGGTGGTCCGGAAGGATCGGAGGCAGTGGAAGTCGATGGCCATGGATGGATATGACACTAAATGTCACTGAATAAAAATAGAATAAATCAGCTGAAAGACACAGTGCAGCCATACATGCAGTAATTGTCATATCCATACAATCCCAACCTCCGCTCTACCTCCGCTCTGGGCTCCCGGAACTCTGAAACCGACTCCGGAGCCCTACTTCCCTTCTGTCACCTTCTCCTTGCCAACTCCCAAGAGGTTATCCCACCTCCGGCTCCGACACCACCTTTGGTCCGACTCTGGAACATTCCAGGTCCGACCTCAACCTCGACACCTCCCAGATGAGCACGCAACACCTATGCTCCCGACTCCGGACCTCCGCTCCGGAATCCCGGTTGCGTCTCCATCTCCAGAACCTCCGCTTATACCCATTGTATTGGTTAGCTCATTCCATTTAATTATGTTTGCCAATATCCCGGAGTTTAACTTCCAAGTTCAGACTTTCCGGACTTACCTCGGACCTTGCAACTATTGCATTGTCCTATTCAATTCCGCTATTCTCCCTCATTCCTATTTGGGCTGCTGCTTCCTTTCTATTCAGTCAGCCGGCCATTCCCCACTCCCTTCCTCCTTCCTTCCTCCTTGGGCCTTGGCCCTTCACTCCTCCTTTGGGAAACACCATTGAGTCAAACCCTTGACCCTCGGTGTTGTTCCTCCTTCCAGCTCCCTTTGTCTGCTTTCGGAGTACCCTTGCTCCTTTTGATTCCGGACCCCTCCTTATATACAATGTACATAGTAACTTGTAACCTCAGTCCAAAATCGACTTGAATTCCCCCAAGAGACTTCCCCTCTGCTAGATCTGAAATTAGGGACCCCTAGGACAACCAGCAATGGCACAGCGCTCCACATGAGTTGCTGAGGCCAAGGTCCTTCCACGCTAAGTCTCCGATTCCACTCCGGAGTTGTCCAAATCCACCCATTCTAACAGTAATGCATAGTCTGAATTCAGAATGACCAAGTCATAGTGAACTTAATGGTAAACAAGAAGAATTTGAAATAAAAAACTGCAACAAATGCATTAAAATAGTTTAGGCAAGGAAGGACAATAAGAGTTCTAGGTGCAGTCTGACCACAGCAGGGCTGCAGTTCAGCACAGCTGAGCGCAGTAGAACTATAGCGTGAAAAATTCATTTTTTATTCAGTTTGAGGAAAATACACTGTAAATAAATCCTGTAAATATGAGGTAGAGCATGAAAAAGGAAGGCAACCCAAGGAGTATAAAAGGGAGACCCTTTCTGTGACTTTACACCCCCTGTAGAGAAGTAAGATTCTCAAGCATTTCTGGTTATCACTCCAGTGTGAAAAAGTGAAATACAGTTAAGATTGCCACTGTAGTAAAAGGCAGCAATCAGGGAGAGAAATATTAAGTAAATATTTCAACAGGAGAGCTGGTTAACACTCCAGATTTCAAAGTGTAAACAACAACAGTTATTTTGCTATTGTCAAAACAAGCAATAAAAATATGACAAAATAAGACAAGGCCAAGGGACACTTCAGACACAATCTAAACCCATTGATGGAGTATAATCTTTGAAAATTCACCAAGTAGAAGATTTACTTCAGGTTAAAATTCCAAATTTAATGATCCTATGCAGAATTATAACTAGATAAATTGAGAAATTACACTAAGGGAACAGCTCCGCAGGGCTTTGTTCATCTGTAAGTCATTTCTCAGAGATTTTAGACTAACCCATAAAATAGAATTAGCCAAAACACTCGGATTGGTACTATATTTACAACAAATCTACTAGTACACTTCCCCATCCAAACTAAAGAACCAGGGAACAGCTTGGTGGTGGTCTCATTAGAACCTCCCAACTGACCATCCTTGTCATATCCATCTACGGCCATCGTCCTCCACTACCTCCAATCCTTCTGGACTACCTCTGCTCCTTCATCACTAACCTCAGAGCCCCCATATTCTGCAATCACCTCTGACTCCCTCGATGGTCACCACCCCCTCAAATCAATATATTACCTATGCCTCCCTAAGTACAGAACCCCGAAGGCCTCCAGACAGCTCCAACGTCCGCTAGTGCACTCCCACCCCTGCGGCAATTCACTTGCTTGCCCTGCAAGTCTACCTTTGGGCCTATCCCTCCTTTCTGTTTCTGGGTTATAGCCCATCATTCTGCTAACCCCATAACCCGACTCATCGGTAATATTCAGTCAGCTAACATTTAACCCCATTAGCTCCACTCTGCTTGGTCCTGCCATTCACAGGCCTGCCCTTGCTGTAACTATATATACATAACTTGTAGATAGGTTACACCCTAGTGATAAAATCGACTAGAGTTAATCCCCCTTTAGTTCTCGCTGCCAGTAAGTAAATTAGGGCACAGACGTGTAACTAGGCACAGCACTCCTGGTCTGAGTTGAGGCCAAAGCCCTCTGCCATGGAGACATTTCCTTTGTCTCACACCCGGTCTCTAACAGTCCTTCATTCTCTCCTTCAACGGTCCCTTTTTTTTTCAAAAATTCTTTCAGCACATGTCTCGATTCTGATGGTCCGGAATCTCCACAGTGTTGGTGCTGGCAGCTGAGGACATGGTGGCTGAGGACGTTTTGGTACCTCCAAACATGCATTTTCATTTGTTTGGTCAAGTTGCTGTGCTTCCATTGTTGCCTCCCTCTGCCATGGACACTGCCCCAAGGTAAGCAATGTTTTCAATCAGCCAGTGGGTATGATTGCTGGAGTCACATTTCCATTTGGCTGGTACATTCACATTTGTTCCTGGATGGGGAACATGGAAGTTGTTGAAATGTCAGTTGCAATCATCAAAATGCAGTCAGACTTGCATTTTTTCCTGATTCCACAGTGCCCATATGAGCTGAAGTTATGGCCCCACAGCTGAATCTAAGCATGCACCTTGGCACTATAAGTACTCACGTTCAAACCAAATTCTCAACTGGAACTGTTAGCTATGGTTGTTACTTGGCCCATGAAGTGGGCAGTAGCAAGTCAGGCATTGGAGGGCTGCATGTCTTCCATCGGAATGCCCACATTTTTTACCATTGAAGTGTCCAAAATCATGACTGGACCATCTACTACATCTGGACCTTCATTGATGATGAGCAAGGAACTGGACACATAAGTCATGGAGTCCTCTTGAGCGTTATCTTTCATTGTTGATTGCACATAGACAGACATCATGATCTCCTGAATGTTCTGGCCTGTCAGGGCATACACCCTGACCTAGCCCACACCCGGCTGTTGCACTTCCCACATGTGCCCTGTGCCGGATGCTCCATGTGGCTGGATGCCCCAGGCCCCGGGCCTCAGGTCTCATGTGACTTCCAGATATCTCCAGAAGTTTTCGATATATTGTGGCCACTGTGGGAAGATGAGACGTTAACTTCCTCCTCATCTTCTTACCCACAGTAGGTTGTGCCCTGGATAGGGCTGGTTACACCTGAGACTGTGGACCATAGGGGAGGGTCATGGGGACCTGGGAGTCGTCCCCTGACATGGCCCCAACAGGCCTGTCAGGGACTCATCTGGGGTTGAGGAGGCCTGGGTGTAGTGCCCAGTGCTGAGAACCTGGCAGGGTGTGGATCGGGCATGCGTACTGACAGGCCCAATGTGGGACAGTAGTCCCTGCCACTTAGACTGAAGTGGAAAGATGTTATTATTATTAAAAGGGGAATGCTATACTACTTACCTGAAGTGGAAAGATGAGAAGAAGGCTACTTCTTCAGTTCCCACTTCAGGTATGTTTATATATACATGCAGCTTGGGTCACATGACAAATGCCATGTCACCCTCACACACAGCCATAACCACCTGGGTGTCTCCATGGGAGATCCTGAGGGCATCTGGTGCAAGCATGTGTGCTGGGCACAGCGGGAAGTCACCCAGGTGCCTGGGCTGGGTGTGTCATGGGCATGCTGCGGGTGGGTCAATGGTACATTGATACAAAGGAAGGTCATCCATGTAAAATAAAGAGAAAATAAAGAGGAAGTAAAATAGGAAGAAAGTGAGGAGACAGAGATGAGGAGAGGGAAAGGAAAAGGGGGAGGAGGGGTGGATAGCAGGGTACTGGGTCAGGTGGGGCTGGGTGGAGCTGGGTCAGGCAGGTGTGCCCTGACAGGGGCACAAAGTCACAGAAAGGGTCTCCTTTTATACTCCTTAGGTTGCCTTCCTTTTTCACACTCTACCTTGTATTTACAGGATTTATTTACAGTGTATTTTCCTCAAACTGAATAAAAAATGAATTTTTCACAGTATAGTTCTACTGCGCTCAGCTGCACTGAACTGCAGCCCTGCTACAGTCAGACTGCACCTAGAATTCTCATTGTCCTTCCTTGCCTAAGCTATTTTAATGTTTAATTAGAACTTGACTGCACCGCATTTGTCACAGTTTTGATTTCAAATTCTACTTGTTTACCATTAAGTTTGCTATGACTCAGTCATTCTGAATTCAGACTGCACATTACTGCATGTATGGCTGTGCTATGACTTTCAGCTGATTTATCCTATTTTTATCCAGTGACATTTAGTAGAAATGTGATTTGAAATGTTAAACGAAATGTAATTAAGAATTGAACAAATGAATGTGTTAGAGTTCTCCACTTTATTGCTATATTTTTCCCTATTTTTCCCACCATGGTCTGTCATAGTTTTGTGGTTTTTTGTAGTTTTTTGTCCATTTCCCCTGGTTCCCATTCATATTCTTGCATCCCCTTCACACCATAATTCTCCCTGAACTTGGGATTGCCTTGGATAAGCCACTCTGCCATAAGACTGCATGACGATGGCTTATTAAACTCGGATACCAGATATCTTTGCTGAAGAAGGGGGTTTATATGGATGGGCATGAGCAGGACGATGTGGTCAAATACCGGAACGAGGTATTTTTGCCAGGGATGAAAGAACTCGAACCATGCATGACTTACAATGGAAGTTCCTTGGAGTGCAAGGAGCCAGTGCTGAAGGAGGGAGAGAGATGCATCATTCCCATCTGGCATGATGAGAGCTGTTTTCACACGAACAAGTTCAGGAGGAGTGTGTGGTGAGCACGGATCCAAATCTCATTAGGATGAGCTCTAATCCACACTATAGGCTGAAAGAGGGGCAGTCTATCTTGCAGAAAAAGGGCCATTGTAAGGAAGGGATCCCAGTTACATTATTCCTTTATTATTTCTTGTTGTACCTCCTGTATTTACTTATGTATTGCCCGGAGTTGAGTGAAGGGTCTTCACTCTTCTCCTCATCATGTCGAAATACTAAGTTCTATACAACCTAGCTTTCGACTGTCTTGAGAACTGAAGAGGCACCAAGGTCGGCACCTACACCGGCCTTACAGCCATGGATGCTTGATTCATGTGTTGGATTTCATTAATGAGGAGACTGGTTGGCTTGTTATTCACAATGAGGATGGAAGCATCTCCGAAGGGAATGATGCCTGGAAGATAATTTATCCAGGGACTAACGGTGACCCATGGTGGGACACTAAGCAACTTCTGGAGCAAATTTGCACACAAGCCATCCCAGTCTTTGAACGTGCCCACCCAAATTGTCAAGCACTATTCATTTTCAATCAGTCTTCTGCCCATGCATCCCTTGGCCCCAAAGCTTCAAATGCCTTTGACATGAATCGGTCAAATGGTGGGAAGCAGTGCAAGCAACACAATACAGTAATCCCCAATGATTACACTATTCTGGGTGTCACAGCAACCCCAGTCAATGGTCACCAACCTAGGTGAACCCAAAGGGCTTGAGACAGTTTTGACTGAGAGATGGTTCAATACACATGGCAAGAAGGCAAAGTGCAAGCCACTCTATCCATTTGAGAACAGGGATTGCTGCCTTGCCCATATTCTCAGCCACCAATCAGATTTCACAAATCAGGTCTCAATGCTGGAGGAGTTGATCACCAGGGTGGGTCATCTTTGCATTTTCCTTCCAAAATTTCACTGTGAATTGAATCCAATAGAAATGGTATGTTTGTAATTTTATATCATCAAAATAAGTATTACTGAGTCTGGCGCTTGCACAGTATTGGGGTTATGTGGGGGTCAGCAAATGAAGGGAGATGTCTGAGGTAATATTGTAACCACATGATACAAAAAAAATGGCTGTCATCCTCATGCAAAAACAATTCCTCCTGACAATACAACCATGTTTCAAGTATTGCCATAATTATTACTTAATAATGTGTCAGGGCACACCCGCCTGACCCGGCTCCACCCGGCCCAACCTGACCCGGTACCCCGCTGTCCACCCTTCCTTACCTCCTCCCCCTTTCCCTTCCTCCCTCCTCATTCTTCCCTCCTCACTTTCTCCCTATCTTACTTCTTCTTTATTCTCTCTTTATTCTACATGGACGACTTTCTTTGTATCAATGTACCATTGACCCATCTGCAGCACACCCACCATGTACCCAGACCGGGCACCTCAGGCGACTTCCCGCTGTGCCCAGTACGCGCTGAAGGAGCGGAGCTGGATCACCTTATGTAACCAGTTTCCTACGTCCAATAACGATATTAGAGTTTGTGCTGATTTGCGTACTGACCGTGTTTTGGTTGCCAAATATATAATTGTTCACTGTCTAAACAACAATAAACACCCCCCAACGATCTCACCTGACGTATAGATCGTCTATGGATAAAATTCTATATTGACTTTACTATGATTTCTAGTCAATATTACACCTAGATATACCACTTTTCAGTAGGACGTGATTTTCCTGATAATTTACTGAAGGAAAACTACTAATAAAATAATTCTGCAATAAATGTTACTCAATACAGGAGTGACCAAACTGCTCTTTCTATTGCTTAGAGTGCATGCTAGTTATCTAGCAGGTTCAGGATCGCTCACTTTTCTCCTGTGGTGTGATAACCAAGTATTGCTGAGAGATTATTCAATTAAGAAGTCCCTCCACCAAATTCTCACTAATTCTCACTATGACACTTTTGTTCAGCTGTGTCTAACTGACCCTAACTCACGCTTAGAGTGATGTGTTAGTTTTATATTAGCTAACAACTAATATTTGCTTTTATCTTTTGGAGCGAACAAACCAACCACTGGTGAGGAGAATTAAACTTTTATTTCTACCTGAGGTTTGAGAGGGGGCAGAAGCAGCGGCCTTTTATGCTTTTCAGAGGCCTCTCTACTCCCACACCTCGCACTAGTTACATGTGCTACATTTGTATTATAGATAGTTCTAGAATGATATAGGGGCTTGGGCTGTGTAAGCTTAATAATGGACTTAGGACATGACTCAGCAATAAGTAATTCATTTCTTTGTCTTTTGGGCCGATCTTAGCGGGATCTTGTAGCGCTGGAGCTATGCTCTACACCGCCTTAATTACGAACGGTTATCTTTAGAAATGACTCGGCTATAAAGGAACTTTCTAGACTGTTCTCTAATTGACCCCTTTTTGTGAAGCTGCATCATTACTAATGTTCTAGAGCCTTCCCAATTAATTAACTGATCCGCGGACTTCTGAATCACTTCATGCTTATGATCCGAAATCCAGATCATCAATCATTCCTTTGTTCCGATTTATTTGAGCTTAAAATCAAAAAGTTTTGATGAATCATGGGAAAATATACAAGATCCGGTTTTTTAGCATTTTCTCCTCTTCTGATGCGATCAAAAACTGTCCGCCCGCGCCGGGGAATACTCTATCATATGGTATTCGGTCCGCCAGACTTCCGGGCGCCAATATATTTCCCTTGAGTCACATTACTTTTTGTAAGAATTAGCAAATAAATATATATGAATTATAAGGTGTTTCACCGTTTGAGCAATATCTCCGTCAGTTTTGAAGCTTTTAGAATGAAACAAAACCGTGGATAAAGTTAAGAAACAGTCCTTTCAGATGGTAAAAAGATTACAGTCAAAAGTTTACTGGTTCCCGAGATATTCACATTTCTTTCCCAATGTTCCTTCTTATTCTGCCGTCTATGTGCTATTTTCTTGTTGTAGGGATATATTCTTTGAATATTACACCTATGCCAGGTTCTAGGCATGATTGTAGTAGATTAAATCTCATGCTACATGGGTGTAGATAATTTATAATGATCTTCTAATGTCTGTCCAGTCTCATAAAGATCATGAGATCTGTTAAACGTCTGAACTTGTCACCTGTTCGTTGACTATTCTGATAGATCATTGTTTTATTCTTTGAATATTATTTCTCCTACAGCGCACCTGCACCGGATGCCCTCAGGATCTCCCACAGAGATACCCAGGTGGTCACGGCTGTGTGCGAGGGTGATGTGGCACCCGTCATGTGATCTAAGCCGCATGTATATAAACGAACCTGAAGTGGGAACCAAAGAAGTAGCCTTCTTCTCAACTTTCCACTTCAGGTAAGTAGTACAATATCCCTCCTTTAATGATAATAACAACTTTCCACTTCAGTCTAAGTGGCCAGGGACCACTGTCCCGCATCAGGCCTGTCAGTATGCATGCCCGATCTGCCCCCTGCCAGGCTCTCAGCCCCGGACACCACACCCGGGCCCCCTCGACCCCGGACAAGTCCCTGACAGCAGAAGAAGGCTTCAACCTCATCTCCCCTGCCATGGTGACAGAAGAACAGTACGATGACCTCCTAGCCCGGTTCCAGGAACTGCAGGCTATTGTGGAGAACCAAGTCCTTAACCATCCCCCACCTGCTCCTGCATCTGCACCCACGCCCACCCCTGCACCCGCTCCCGCACCCGCCCCCAGACCCAAGCCACCTAAGGTCGCCCCCCCCACACCCTTCGCGGGAGCCAGCGAGGATCTGACCATTTCAAAGCTGAATGTGGAATCTACTTCCACATCCGCGCGTCCGAGTTCCCCACCGCCCTCTCCCAGATTCTCTTTGTGTTGTCCTACATGAAGGGAGGACCGGCAGGAGCATGGGCAACGCAATGCACGATCTCGCTGCTGATGGCAGGGTCCCCAGCACTCACCATGGACGAGTTCAACACGGAACTCAATGACATGTTCCAGGACCCAAATCGGGAAGCCACCGCCTGGCAGAAGCTGGCGGCCCTCCGACAGGGAAGCGACTCCATGGACAAGGTCATCCAGGAGTTCGAGATATTAGGGCCTGCCTCAAGACTGGGTGATGTAGGGCTGGTTGACCGCTTCGAGCAAGCGATCAATGCCCGGCTCCACAAGAGCATTTACCATCTCCACCCTATGCCCACCACCTGGGCTGAATGGAAACGCGAGGCCACCCTCCTTGACAACCAGTGGCGACGTTTCCAAGCCACCCAGCCACGAGCACCCCCACCTAGACCCCCCACTCCCACCAACCAGGCCCCCTCCAGCCACCACCCCCCCCTACGCTGAAGGAGAGAACGAAGGAAGGTCAGTTGGGAGGTTCAAACAAGACCACCACCAAGCTGTTCCCTGGTTCTTTAGTTAGGATGGGGAAGTGTACTAGTGTTATTTATTGTAAATATAGTACCAATCCGAGTGTTTTGGCTAATTCTATTTTTATGGGTTAGTTTTAAAGTTCCTGGGAATTGACTTACAGATAAACCGAGCCCTGCGGAGCTGTTTCTTTATTGAAATTTCTTAATTTGTCTAGGTGTAATTCTGTGTAGCGTTGTTTTAATTTGGATTTAATCTTCTACTTGGTGAAGTTTCAAAGATTCTAATCAGTTAATGGATTTGGATTGTGTCTGGAGTGTCCCTTGAGTTTGTTTTATGTTTGTCTTATTTTATTGCTTGTTTTAACAGTAGCAAAATAACTGTTTTGTGTTTACACTTTGAAATCTGGAGTGTTAACCAGCTCTCCTGTTGAAATATCTACTTAATATTTCTCTCCTTTATTGCTGCCTTTTACTACAGTGGCAATCTTAACTGTATATCACTTTTTCGCACTGGAGTGACAACCAGAAATGCTTGAGAAAAATAATACTCTATTTTCTTACTTCTCTAAGGGGGGCAAAAAGTCGCAGAAAGGGTCTCCCTTTTATACTCCTTGGGTCGCCTTCCTTTTTCACGCTCTACCTTCTATTTACAGGATTTATTTACAGTGTATTTTTCTCAAACTGAATAAAAATGAAATTTTCATGCTATAGTTCTACTGCGCTTTTGCTGCGCTGAACTGCGGTTCTACTGCGGTCAGACTGCGCCTAGAATTCTTATTGTCCTCCCTTGCCTAAGCTATTTTAATGGTTAATTGGAACTTGGCTGCGCTGCATTTGCCGCAGTTACCTATTTCAAATTCCCTATATATACCATTAAATTTGCTATGACTCGATGATTCTGAATTCAAACTTCGCATTACTATGCATACGGCTGTGCTGAGACCTTCAGCTGATTTATTCCATTTTTATTTAGTGACATTTAGTTAAAATGAGACTGAAATGGTAAATGAGTGAATTATTCAGGTTTAAAACTGAAAGAAAAAGTTGCTAGTAATCAAGAATTACTCAAACGAATGTGTTATAGCTCTCCTCCTCATTAGAATATCGTTCCCTAAAATTCCCGCCATGGTCCGTCGTAGTTTAGTGGTTTTCGTGAATTTCGTTCATATTCCCTGATTCCCCTTTGTATTATCACATCCTAATCCTCCATATGTATTGTTCGTTGTTATAGTAGGTCGTCCTTGAAGATTTCATATTTTTATGTATTTTATTTAGGACTCTGGACCTCTTGAAGCTGTTTTCCCGCGCGTTTTCGGGTTTCTGACTTCATGTCCCTATATCTCATTCATTTCTGGATGTTTTCTCACGTTCTTGGTATCATAAATTTTCATTTATTCCCACCTTTCCAATGGTACCAAGGTTGTGTCCTATTTCCTGGTATTCGTTGAGTTAGCAAAAGTTCGCACGCACATTCGGTAATCACGTGCATCATTCCCATAGTCGTTCGTATGCGGGCACCGTTTCCATTTAATTGTTCGGGATTTATGATATGCGTGGGTGTTTATTTCTTTCATATGGGCTTCTGTGATTTATTTCAGATTTTTCCCTCATGATTTAAGGTTGTTTTGCACTTTCCGTGCTTTGTTTTGACCGGGCTCTTCCTTATTTGGACGGAAATTGGTCTTCGCGATCTGCCGAAGTGCGGATCTCGGTTCCGACAGCCGGTTCCCTGCGCATCGCCACCCTCACGTGTCATTACACATGATGCGGATTTCTATATTCCCGTCATGGGTATAACTTCACAACGGCTGGACTGTTTGGGCTGAAAATTTGCATAACTATAGTTCCCCATTTTTAATAATTTCCGTGTAAATTTCGTTGTATGTTTTAATTATGGATCCTATGCAAACATCGTCTTTTCCCTAAGCTCGGACTTTTGATGCCACTATTCCCGTTATTGGATATCTCATTAACGCATGATCCTTTTATTATGAAAATTTGGGAGGATTAAGATTGGATCCCTTCCTTTCTAATGGGCTATCAAGCTTGTCTCGGTCGTTACTGGTTAATCTTCGCGCTTCCCTTTTAGGCATTGTCCTCGTTTTGCAGGAGTTTTAGTCATATCTCCATCGTTTATAGGTAGTTTCCCCTGTAATTACTCTCATTGGTTCCGTTTGGAGGACATCTACATTTCCTATTGTAAACACGACTCTGACTTTTGCATTAGTTCCTGAGGAATCTTCGTTCCGTGGTACTTCCATCCTTGGCTATGTGTTCGGACGTGGGAAAGTAGTTTCCATGGAGGTTCTCTGATTATTTTTATAGTCAAATCTTGGTCGATTGTCCTAATTCTTGGTTTATTATTTGCTATAAATTCCCCTGAGAATTCCGTCTCGTTGATAGTAAGCTTGAAGTATTTTTGCTATTTTTCTTTCTTTCGATTTATCGTGTATAGTCATAATAATTCGTAAAAATTCAGGTCCTTCTATTTTCTCATATCTACTTGTCGTATGAGGTTTTTGTGATTTATCTGGCATATTTCCATAATGGGTTTCCATAGTGTGGCCGTTATTTCTCCTACAACGCGCAGCCCACACCCACCACCTCATGACCTGTGCCCACACCCGCACCCCCAACCCCCGCAACTCGTCCCACATCGGGAACAGGTCCACAACCAATGGACCTCGACCGATCGAGGACTGACCAAAGATGGAAGGGGTTGTGTTACAATTGCAACGCCCCGGGCCATGTCACATGAGAGTGCCCACACCCCAAGGTCCACCGAGTCCGATGCCTGCATCCGGAAGACCTACGAGCTTTGATGGAAGGGCTGAAGAGGCAGTTGGGTGAGGGACCAGAGGCAGAAGAGGGAGAGACAGGGCCAGACCCCCAGGAAGAGGATTTTCAGGAAGGCGACCAGTGAGGGATGCGCCCTGGCCACCTGTAGAAGATAACCCGTGTAAATACCGCAACGTGCGCGAGTCAACACCACTGCAGAAATTCCATTGAGTTATCGCAAAGAAAAAGAGGAAAAGTGCATCCTCTACCCACAGAAGTGAGAGATGCCCAGAGCTAACACCCGAAGTAGCAGTGTCTCCACCCGCCATTTATGTCCTTTCCAAACAATCCCCCAGATCACTCAACCTCACAGTGACGTTGACTGCCCTGACCTCTCTTGCCCCCATATCAGTGTCAGCCCTCCTGGATTCAGGAGCCACCGGGAACTTCGTGAGCCCTGAGTTTGTCCGGAAGCACAGGCTCGAGACGACCCCGCTCTCACAGCCCATACCCATCTGCAACGTCAATGGCACCCCAAACGAGAACAGGGCCATAACTGAAGAACTGGAGGCCCTCCTGATGTTCAGATGACATACAGAATGGGCCCGCTTTGCAGTTGCAAACCTGGGATGCCAATCCCTCATCATAGGGCACTGCTGCATCACAACCCAGAGGTGGACTGGGCACGACAGAAGGTCGTCATGTCCTGCTGCCCATCCTCCTGCAGGGGGCTGTGAGTGGGAGACGACCAAGACCTCACGGTAGAGCCCGGGGATGGGATCTATGCTGCGATCATCCCCCCGGGGTGGGGACACGACCTGAGAGCGACCACAACGCCATCTCAGCGGATGGCCCAGGAGGCCCATGACCCAGGGGCAGAGCCCGTGCCGTTCGAGACATTGGTACCAGAGCACTACCAGGACTTCCGGGACGTGTTCTCTAAGGAAGCCTTTGATCAGCTACCCCCCCGAAAGCCCTGGGACCACACCATAGACCTGGTGCCAGACGCGAAGCTACCCAGAGGAAAGACCTTCCCTCTCTTGCAACCCAAGCAGAAAGAACTGGATGAGTTCTTACAGGAGAACCTGCAGAACGGGCATATACGCCCGTCCAAATCCCCGATGGGGGCGCCAGTCTTCTTTGTCAAGAAGAAGGACAGGTCGTTGCGCTTAGTCCAAGACTATCGGAAACTTAACGAGATCACGGTCAAGAACTCGTACCCGCTCCCCCTCATCTCAGATGTTCTCGCCCACCTTCGCAACGCCAAGTACTTTTCGGCCCTGGACCTACGTTGGGGGTTCAACAATGTCCGGATCAAAGATGGGGATGAGTGGAAGGCAGTGTTCGCGACCAACTGGGGGTTATTCGAACCCATGGTGATGTTTTTCGGCCTGTGCAACTCCCCTGCGACCTTCCAGACCATGATGAACGACATCCTTCGGGATTTCATCGACCAGGAAGTCGTCATTTGCTACATGGACGACATCCTCATTTTCACCACGACCCTAGAGGAACATCGGAGGGTAGTACGAGAGGTCCTGGAGACGCTGCGAAGGAGGAAGCTCTTCCTGAAGCCCGAGAAATGTAAATTCAAGCAGACGTGGATCGAGTACTTGGGCCTCGTCATCTCTGAGGGCAACGTGGCGATGGATCCTGTGAAAGTCCGTGGAGTTCTTGACTGGCCGGTCCTGACCAAAGTGAAGGAGGTGCAGTCCTTCCTAGGGTTCATGAACTTCTATCGCCGGTTCATCAAGGACTTCTCAGAGAAAGCATGCCCCCTCCATAAGCTGACCCGGAAAACTCAAGCCTGGAATTGGGGCCTGGATGAGGATGGTGCCTTCCTAGCCCTTAAAGAAGCCGTCACCACTGCACCCGTCCTCTCCTTCCCTTCAGACTCTGGCTGCTTCAAGCTCAAATGCGACGCTTCGAACTTCGCAACCGGTGCAGTCCTCTCCCAGCTCCAGTCGGATGGGGAGTTCCACCCAGTAGCGTTCATGTCCAAAAGTTTCACGGACATAGAACGCAACTAGGAAGTGTACAACAAGGAAATGCTGGCGATCGTCCGAGCCCTCGAAGAGTGGCAGCACTTCCTAGAGGGCGCTGAAGAGAAGGTTGAGATCTACACCGATCACTGCAACCTGAGCTATTTCCGGACGGCCCAGAGGCTGAATCAATGCCAAGCTAGATGGACCCTCTTCCTCTCCCACTTCCACTTCACCCTCGTCCACCATCCTGGGAAGCTCATGGGGAAGCTGGACACACTCTCCCGTCATGCTGACCACCTGAAGGAGAGAGACAACAACGAGGGGCTAACTCTTCTCCAACCCGCCTGGTTCGAAGCCCATGCGACAGAGGCAGTTTCGGTGGAAGGTGAAGAGGCGGGTATTCTGGGAAGGATACGTGAGGCAAAGGACCATGACGAGAAGGTAGTGAAGGCCATGCGAGAGCTGGGAGAAGGGACATTAAGGTCGGATGAATGGGAGAAGCAGGGTGACCTGATCCTGTACCGGGGAAGGGTGTATGTCCCAAAAGACCCCCAACTCCACCATGATCTGGTACGGCTACACCACGACTCACGGGCGACAGGGCACCCAGGGTGATGGAAAACCCTGGAACTCATCTCCCATGACTACTGGTGGCCCCGGATGGCTGAGTATGTCGGGCGATACATACGCAGATGTGACACCTGCAATCGCGTCAAGTCCTTCCCCTCACGAAAGGTTGGGAAGCTTACCCCAAATAAGATCCCCACCCATCATTGGCAGGTCATCTCAGTGGACATGATAGGGGAGCTCCCAGAGTCCATGCCATCCTGGTCGTAGTGGACCGGCTGTCCAAACGCATCCATGCAGTCCCCACCGTGACGACTGTGGATTCAGAGGGTATCGCACAACTCTTCTTGGAGCATGTCTGGAGACACCACGGGCTCCCTGAGAAAATCCTCAGCGATAGGGGGAGCACCTTTGTCTCCCACTTCTCGAAGGAGCTCGCAGACCTCCTAGGTGTCAAGCTGACCCCTTCAACACCCTGCCACCCCCAGACGGATGGGCAGACGGAACAGGTCAACCAAGAGATTGAGGCCTACCTCCGGGTGTTCGTCAACCACCACCAAGACGACTGGGCGGACTGGCTCCTGATAGCAGAATTTTCCTACAACAACCGCGTTCACTCCTCCACTCACCGAACCCCCTTTGAACTCGACACCGGCCAACATCCTAGGATGGGGACAGAACCCACACGCACATCCGAGGTGGAAGCTGCTGATGCATTCTCATCAAGGATGATGAAAATGCAAGAGGAGGCAAAGGCAGCCCTAGAGCATGCAGCGGACGAGATGGCACGATATTATGACTGGGACCGGAACCCGGCCCCTAAGTATCGAGAGGGCGACCAAGTCTGGCTCAATGCCCACAACTATACGACCGATCATCTGACTAAAAAAACTGGACCACAAGTGGCTTGGCCCCTTTAGGATCACTCAAGTCATCTCCCCAGCCACCGTTAAGCTCCAGCTCACCGCCCGACAGAAGGGAATCCACCCAGTCGTGTCCATGACGAATGTCAGGCCACACCTCCTGGACGGTATCGCAGAAAGACCCGCTGACCCACGCCCAGGCCCGGAACTAGTAGGAGAAGAAGAGTATGAGGTCGAGAAGATATTGAACTCTAAGTGGCTATGCCAGAAACTTTGGTATCTGGTAAAGTTCACTGGCTGGCCGAACTCTGAAAACCAATGGCTCCAGTGGGACCACCTAGCCCATGCCCCCGACCGGATTGAAGAATTTCACAGGATGCACCCCCAAGCCCCAGGGAGAGAAAGGGAGAACCACCTGGCCGCTTCGAGGCAAAGCGGCTTAAGGGGGGGTGATGTCAGGGCACACCCGCCTGACCCAGCTCCACCCAGCCCAACCTGACCCGGTACCCTGCTGTCCACCCTTCCTTACCTCCTCCCCCTTTCCCTTCCTCCCTCCTCATTCTTCCCTCCTCACTTTCTCCCTATCTTACTTCTTCTTTATTCTCTCTTTATTCTACATGGACGACTTTCTTTGTATCAATGTACCATTGACCCATCTGCAGCGTGCCCACCATGTACCCGGACCAGGCACCTCAGGCGACTTCCCGCTGTGCCCAGTACGCGCGCCTGCACCAGATGCCCTCGGGACCTCCCACGGAGATACCCGGGTGGTCACGGCTGTGTGCGAGGATGACGTGGCACCTGTCATGTGATCTAAGCCGCATGTATATAAACGAACCTGAGGTGGGAACCAAAGAAGTAGCCTTCTTCTCAACTTTCCACTTCAGTCTAAGTGGCCAGGGACCACTGTCCCGCATTGGGCCTGTCAGTACGCACACCTGATCCACCCCCCGCCAGGCTCTCAGCCCCGGACGCTACACCCGGGCCCCCTCGACCCCGGATGAGTCCCTGACATAATGATATTGAGATACCACATAGGATGTGAGCCCATTTTGAAGCGGTTTTATGGATGATTATGGAATATCACAAAATGTGCGGGATCTTCTTGAGCTTTTCTCATGCACCAGGAAGAATTTCGGAAATCCACTAGGCCGAAACCTGCATTCGTACCTATAGAGCAATCTCGCAAAGTTTGAGCCCAATCAGAAAAGAGGGAAGGTACATTCTGTGACTCGGAAGCCACAATGGATGTAGTAGGCCCAAGCTCCATATAATATACAGTTGTACCAAGGTAATAACTGAGCAAAGAGTCAGTCCAATGCTATTTTAGCATTCCATTGAAGTTTGATGGGTTCATATGTAGTTATCATTGAGTTCAATATGTTAAAATGCGATTTTATGTATGGTGAATAACTTTTGATTGAGGAAGAGTTTCCAAAATCCGGTAGGCCAAAATATAAATAGACGATACATCTACAATCATGCCAAAAATCAAGCAAAAAGAAGAGGATTGAAAGTACATTTGGGGTGCATCTTTCCAAAATGTCGGGATAGGTGCAAAAAGGAATCATGTACCAGGGTTTACCGACATTGCCTGGCCCAACCTGGGATCTCTTGGCATCTAACCTTCAGTCTTATTGGCTTATTAATTTGGGGGCAGACACCCACACCCACTTCCTAGTCTCCCAAATGCCAAGGGATAGAACTTCTTGGACATATTCCAGGGAAAAGATCACCTCCCCCCAAACCCGACAATTTACTAGAGCTCGAGCTCATATGACTGGCCATGCTGAACAACAGTCAGCAAGGGGGACCCATAGATACAAGAATTTATGGCGATGCGGAATGACAGTGTTTAGCCCAACCACGGTTTCATAAATAAAAAATCCATCTAATTACTCACCTCCACATGTAGATAACTTCCGACCTTCACATCATTGTCATTTACACAAATTCTAGATAGTTTGCAACCTAAAGATGATGTGCTTTGAGTGCACGGCCAGAATCGAGACGCATTTTGCTTATGTAAGTGTCACAAGGTCGCAACGTTGGTTGCCGACCCCCAGGTTATGCAAAGTATCGCTACCGTGAGATTTGGAAGTCGAGTTTCTCAGCTGCAAAGGAAGCTGTGATACAGTGTTTGGATGCGTGCCCATCAGATACAATCCAAAGATTCATTGGTCGGGCTTGGCGGTTTATGGATGCATACCGGAAGGGGTTGACTGGGAAAGCAGCGGCATGGGCTGTGAAGAAGCAGAAAAGCCACTGTACAGTATCTGAGAGCACTATGGCAGCTATGGACAAAGTTCAAGGTTGATTTGGATCAAATGCTGGCATATATTCCACTCTAGATGTTACATTTCAATGCTCAAAATTATCAAATTATCTTAAAAATTTCGGTCCAAAATTTTGCGGGTGCTAGAAAAAATAGGGAAAAACCCAGAAATTGCATTTTTGAGCAGATCCCATCAAAAGGGGTCTGATTTCGACCAAATAATGCTTAACGGTCCGGAGAACCCCGCTATAGAAATTTTCTTGTCTTTGCGTGGGCCCAACTGTACTGGGATTGGATGCAACGGACATCGACTGTGGAGACAAGCAGCAGAATATTACAAGTCATAGAGGCTGAAGTCCCACCTAATGTTCAAGTCATTCAAAGGACTAAAACTGCTTGCTTAGCTGAGTGACATAACATGTACCCAAATAAAAAAAAATTGTCTGTCAAACACAACCAGGATGACCACGAGCGACAAGAGTCCATCAAGAAGTGAGATTTAATTAAATACATGATTCAGGTTGGCCTTTGGCTTTCTGGAAACAAAAAGAGCCATGGGAGTAAAGAGCTGATGGGACTATTAGCAGTCGAACAGAAAGACGACACAACAGAATCGAACCTTCATCTGGCCTCCCCTCACAAGACCGGTTAACGCTTGTTTTAGATTTTCACAAACTTCGAAAGTCCCCTGAGGAACCAGGCGTAATTTTTCCAAGAGCCATAAGCCATTATGCGTGATAAATTGTCCAAGCGTCGACGTCCGAAATACCATTATGTAGTCCCACGCTGTCTGGGCTTTGCGAAGATCACCCTAGCCCACAATGCAAAAGTCAGCGGTAATGAAAGGAACGAGCAGGGACATACAAACCTCCAGGACGTAATACCAGGGGACTTCATCTGGCCGTTCCGCAAGATCCTCATCGAGCTCAATCTCGAACCCAACCGTCTTCAACGCCTCGCGAGCCTGAGCGTAAGAACGCATTTCAGCGATGCCATCACCAACTTCAATTTCATGTGCTATAGCCTTATGCTCAGGAATTGATGGATCCCAAGCATCAGTCATCACCCATTCGTATACGCCGAACTAAAATAAATAATAATGACGAAATGGCACCCTTCAGGCGGAAACGTAACTTACGACACCACCCGGCTTCAACACCTTATAGATCTCGTCATAAATACCCTCAAAGGTTGGTGCATGCACGGTGGCCTCAATAGCGTACACTGAACATGAAAAGGAAGGTTAATTGTTCAGTTCCACAACTATAACGCCGACGCACCAGCATCAAAACTATTGGGTCCAAACATTTCTGAAAGTTTCATGAAGTCCCCTTGGATGAACTCGACCTGTTCTGAGAGCCCGGCGGCGGCTGTGTACTTCTTTGCACGGCTTATCTGAAAAGCATTGTTGTTCACACCCACAATACGAACATCCGAGAACCGTGCGATCTCTCGGGCGGGTCCGCCAACGCCACACCCCACGTCGAGGACGCGCATCCCAGACTTTAGGCCCATTTGAGCAGCTAAATAGTGCTCATGCCTTGCAACCTGTTTTGTTGAGAAGCTGGAGCGAAACGAAAAAAGGTAAACTGACTGATTGGTGAAATGATTCGCCTCTGTAAAATCGAGAGAAGTGGAAAGACCGTCCCCAGGCGTACTCATATAACAAAGTCGCGCCATCATAGTAACCTATCAGATTCGAGCGTTAGTTTGAATGTGCGAGGGTTGCATAAAAACATAGACCATTGACTACGTCTGTATAACTGTGCAACCGGTTCTCCTTATGCGTCTCGCTGTCTTTCTCCGAAGTCTCAAAAAATCCGGTATAGTTCGCCATGCGCTCGTGAACGCGCCCATCACCATTCTCCTGAGACATTATTTAGCGACCTGTAAAAATCTTGGGTCAGCACACGAAGTCCAAATGAAAAAATTGAAAATGGGATAATGGGAGGTAGAATAAAATCATGTTTCATTGAGTCCACCATTATGCATGCGTATTTTCCGCACCAGGTTGGAAGGGAACCAAAAATATGCACTGACCGTTGAGGACGTGGTAGGGAACGATGAGGGGAGGACAGGATACTTGAAAAAAGAACGCCTTTTATATAAGGTGGTACGACGGGAACTAAAATGCATCCGTGAGAACCTTCACCCCACGTGACCTTTTGTCGTCATTACCCTGCACACAGAGTCACTAACCACTCCCGATATTACGCAATTGGCGACGCTGAAAATTTGTCATCATCTTCCCTTTCGGGTTGCTTACATGCTTTCTTTTACGTCATCTCGCCTGTCCCTTCTCTCTTTTATTTTCCGCTCCCCATTTGTCCTCCTGTTCCAGAACTTCACTTCGACTTTAAACCCAACTATGCGAAATACACAGTCCGATGGAAACAGTCTCCACTGAAGTTGGCTTACTCCACAACGTTCAACAATTGCCAAGGACTCACTCTTGATCAAGTAGTGATTGATTGTAGAGAGGATGTCTTCTCACATGGGCAGCTGTACACTGTGCTAAGCTGTGTGCGACATAGGTCTCATGCGATGCTGTTCTTGCCCGAGTCAAAGCTGGACGATGCGAATGTAGTATACAGAAGACTTTTGGGTTAACGTTAACCTGGCTTGCTACGTTACTTGAATGAATGGACGGCAATTGTTGTATGTACTTTGTTTCAATGAATGTAAACTTCTGTACAGGTTAGCCCAAGACAAATGTAGCGGGGCTTTGCTGCCAGTCATTGGCAGCAGTCCTCTCATGCCGAGAGGTTTCTGATGGTCTATCTGACCATCTATCTATAATTTTATTGGCTCCTTAGCCCAAGGAGCCGCTGCTGTTTCTGGAAGCACCCTGCGCTTCCTTCCTTCTTTCCTTTTCCCTATGGAAAGCCAATCTGCTTTCCTCTCAGTCCGCGAGGCTGGAGATGGTCTAGGTGACCATCTCTCCACCGGTTTTGCACCGGTATTATAACTCTTTGAGCTCAGCTGAGAGCTGAGCTCAGGAAGCGCCCTGCGCTTTGTCGCATCCAGGGTTTTTTCAGATTTCAAGCCCTTACTCTTTTTTCCACTCATTCCGAGAGGTTTCAGATGGTCTGTGCGACCATCTCTCCACTGGTTTTACGCCGGTATTAAGACTCTTTGAGCTCAGCTGAGAGCTGAGCTCTGGAAGCGCCTGCGCTTTGCCATATTCTGGGTACATCGAGGATATGGCCCTTACTTCTTTCCCTTTCATTCCAGAAGGCTAGATACGGTCCCAGTGACTGTATTCCTACCCGTTTTCTTAGCTTATGCTGAGAGCTGACTCTCAGAAGCGCCCTGCGCTTCCTCCTGTTTATGGGCCTCTTGACTCTGAGGCTCAACCGGTTCCTCTTATTCTGTGAGGTTATAGGTGGTCTATGTGGTCACATCTTTACCAAGTTTATTATGGCTCAGCTTTCCACGGTATCGTTTCAGTTTAATCAGTACCATCGTATCTGAAGGCTGCCATGTATGGCCTTCACTCGCTGCCGTGGCATCCGTTTTTTTTTTAGATTTTCTTGAATGTCTTTCCCTGTATCGTGTTGTTGCAAGAAAGATGATCAAATTCCATTGATGCTTGCAATATAACAACATAGTTATTTGATGAGAACGGAATAAGTGGGCAGTGCAGAGTCCTGCAAAGCGCGAAGCGCAAGCACTCTAGTTGGTCGGAA